>NC_090269.1:119322011-119639511 GCF_040414725.1 Anabrus simplex
TAAGGCCTCCTCTTATGTCAAGGCATAGCCCTATCGAACAAGTTTAAACCTGCAGCGGGATAGCTAGAGTAAGCACGTGCTGCAGTGATGACGTCATTATGCATGTTTAGACTTGCAAATCACTAAAGAAACATAACAAGACTAGAATCGAACACTGCACTCTATGCCGTTAACTTTATCATGTGATCGGAACATTGATTGAAGTGTTCAGAACACTAAATAAGTAGAACCGAACACTGTACTCGATACAACATGTGTTTAGAACATGTCTTGGGATACCTTTGTTCTAAGAAGATTAGGTTACCGCACATTCCTTGTAGGGCTAATAGGCTAAAGGGCTAATGGGCTAATGGGCAAAAGGGCTAATGGGCTAAAGGGCTAAAGGGCTAAAGGGCTAATGGGCTAGGGTGCCTCTCCTCTCTTTATCCGGGCTTGAGACCGGCTCTACAACTAGAGGCGGAGTTAACACCCTAAGGAAGGAAGAATGTTTGGAAATAATCTATACGAATATAGCTAATCGATCGACTATATACTACAGATGGATGACTTAGGTGAGGGTAAGCGCTTACTTAATAGTACCTATACGACGTAATTCATGCTCTATTTCAAAAATATCTGTTGTGTGTGTAACCAGCATCATGATAGGCTCTTAGCAGTTGTAAACGTTTTACGAGTACGTTGGGGTCTTTACAGTATCTTATATCTACATAGGGTAACAGATGCCTTTGCTGGCAGGACCTAGTGTTTACAGTGCACTATGTCTTCTGGTATGGGCTAGAGCAATTTTGTTACTTTCATTGATCTGTCTCTGTCTTATCCTTGACTGTGACAATGTGAAAGTGACTGAGGTATGAGCGATGCTAGTAATGCCATTCCTTATGCAGCCAGTCCCTGCTTTGAATGGTGTGAAAATGTTGCTCATAGGGTCAGTTGGTGCATGCATTTCAGTGGGCTTGGCAGACTGATTGTAATAGCAATTTCTGGCTCGGTGAGGAAAGCAACGGGAAACTACCTCACTCCTCATTTCCCTAGTACGCCTCTTCAGTGATGCCTAGGCCATCTATGACAGCTGATGCCAGAGCTGTTGAGGATCCAACCAGCCTTAGGGCTGAAGACTGAACATACATACAGGGTAACAGAGGCTTGTTGTGAACTTTGAGTCTATATGCAGACAGTTGATGTGTAGGGACTTGTTTTGATGTAATACGTGCTTCAGCAGTAGCGTTTCTAGGTACAAACTTAACTTGTTTCGATAGCGATGAAGCGTTGAAATTTCCTTCTTCTTTACCTTGCATCTCTTCTTGAGATGTTTGCACTGCGACAGAACGTGTAGTAGGCTTAGGAAATGAAGTAAAATCATCAAGCTGTAATGGCAATGAAACATTAAGATTTTCTTCTTCTACTTTCCCTTTACTACTGTTTCGATCAACATCATTATCCTTATTATCATAATCATGATCTTGCTTCTCTTTATCTTGAAGTTTGTGCTTAGTAACAGAACTTGCAGCAGGTCTAGACAACAAGGGAGAATTAAAAATCTCTCGCAGAGGTGTGCTTTTTAAACATAAACCAGTGTTCGCTGGAATATGGTTGAGCTCTTTGTATTTTGTTCCCGATGAAGCTACATTACACGCGGCTTCATGACGTTGAGCGTTGTATGCGTTCTTGAACTCTCTTCTACAATTTTTGCATTGAAAAAATGTCCTACATGATATCTCATGACGTCTCCTGTGATAGCTTCGGGAAAATGCTTTTCCACACTCTTCGCAAATATACCTAGAAATAGGTTTTTCCATGACGGACATTTATCTTCTGCTAACAGATTCTTCTTTAAATCTACTTGACATTTGTTACTCTCTACTTCGATGATGCGAACAGCTTAGCGATTAACAGTAAACTGACACAAAAGCGTATAACCAAGGTAGCAACAGTAAGGTTTAAGCCCATCACGATGGCAAGAGTGAGGTTAGCGACGTTCTGTTGTTGGATTTTAAATTCCGCGCTATAACATGCATAAGGTGGCAGCCTTGAGGTTTACCGCCGTAAAGATGGCAGCAGTGAGGTTAGCGACGCTCTATTGTCGATGACAGCTGTCAGAAAAGCACGTGGCTTGGTTTAATAAACAAGAGCACGTTGCAGTGTCGTCACGGTCACGTAATCAATCCTTAGCTCTACGTCGTTAAGAGCAGCATTAGGATTAGCTATGTTTAAACATCTTGGGAACAGAGCAGCAGTATGAATAGCCATGTTTCAAAGCGTGTACACATCACCTATCGATTTTACATGCATCCACCCTCGTACTAAACTTATTCCGCTAGATCGTGCCGCTATCTTAGCATACCCTATACGTATGAACTTACAGTACAAAGAATAGCCATGTTTCAAAGTGTGTACACATCACCTATCGATTTTACATGCATCGCCCCTCGTACTAAACTTCTTCCGCTAGATCGTGCCGCTATCTTAGCATAACCTATACCCATAAATTTAAAGTGCAAAGAATAGCTATAGCGTGTACACATCACCTATCGATTTCGCATGCATCGACTCCCGTACTAAAACTTCTTCCGCTAGATTATGCTGCTATCTTAGCATAACCTATGTGCATGAACTTAAAATGCAAAGAATATCCATTTTTCGAAGCGTGTACACATTACCTATCGATTTCACATGCATCAAATATCGCACTAAACTTCATCCGCTAGATTCTGCTGCTATCTTAGCATAACTTATACGCATGAACTTAAAGTACAAAGAATAGCCATGTTTCAAAGCATGTACACCTTATTGATTTTACATGCATCGAATCTCGTACTAAACTTCTTCCGCTAGATTGTGCTGCTACCTTAGCATAACCTATACCCATAAATTTAAAGTGCAAAGAATAGCTATAGCGTGTACACATCACCTATCGATTTCACATGCATCGACTCTCGTACTAAAACTTCTTCCGCTAGATTATGCTACTATCTTAGCATAACCTATGTGCATGAACTTAAAATGCAAAGAATAGCCATGTTTCAAAGCGTGTACACATCACCCTGAACTTCTTCCGCTAGATTGCACTGCTATCTTAGCATAACCTATACGCGTGAACTTAAAGCATAACAAATAACGATGTTTAACAGCGTGTACACATCACCTATTGATTTTGCATGCATCGACTATTTTTTACCGCCAGAGTGTACAACGATCGCATATGTGTATTGCTAACGTATGTGTATAAAGCTAAAGCACAAAGAATAGCTATATTACAAAGGGCGTACACATCACCTATCGACTTTGCATACATCGACTATCGTACTAAACTTCGTCCGCTAGAGTGTACAACGTTCGCAATTGTGTGCTACTACCTATGTGCGTGAATTTAAAGAATAAAGAATAGCGTGTACACATCACGTATTGATGATGAATGCGTCGACTATCGTACTAGGCTTCTTCCGCTAGAGCATGTAGCAATCGCTTTTGTGTATCCCTAACCCATGTGCACAAACTTAAAGCACAAGGAAGAGCTATGTTCCAAAGCATGTACACATCACCTATCGATGATGTATGCATCGACTATCGTACTAAACTTCTTCCACAACAGCGTGCGATCATCGCTTGTGTGTGCTGCAATCTTAACATAACCTATGTGCACGAAGTTAAAGCACAAAGAATACCCAAGTTCAAAGCGTGTACACATCACCTATCGATTTTGCATGCATCGACTTTCGTATTAAACTTCTTCCACTAGAGTGTGCGACAACCTTATAGGTATGCTGCTAACTTAGTATAACTTATACACATGAACTTAAAGCATAAAGAATAGTGATGTATTAAAATCTTGTGAACATAGCAGCAGCAGTAAGAATAGCAATGTTTTAAAAGCGTGTACGCATTGCCTATCAATTGTACATGTATCAACTAGAGTACAAAACTTCTCCCGCTAGAGTGTGCTGCTATCTTAGCATAACCTATGTGCACGGATTTGAAGCACGAAGAATAGTTAAGTTTCAAAATGTGTACACAACACCTATCGATTTTGCATGCATCAACTATCGTACTAAACACATCCCGCTAGAATGTACAACGTTCACATATGTTTGTGCTGCTACTTTAGCATGACCTAAGCGAACGGACTTAAAGCACAAAGAATAGCGATGTTTGAAAATCTTGCGAACATAGCAGCAGTAAGAATAGCAAGGTTTAAAAGCGTGTGTATATCACCTTTTGATAACGCATACATCAACAATCGTACTAAACAACCTCTACGCGAGCGTGCGACCATCGCTTGTACTTGTACTGCTATCTTAACATAACCTATGTGCAGGAACTTAAAGCATAAAGAATAGTTACGTGTAAAAATCTTGTGAACATAGCAGAGTGTTAACTACGTAGGTATAGACATTGAACTTTGCATGCTGAAGCAGCATACTACGTGACCGTGACGTCACAGCCACGTGCTCTTGTTTAGTAAACCAAGCCACGTGCTTTTTTTGACAGCTGCCATCGACAATAGGGCGTCGCTAACGTCACTGCTGCCATCTTTACGGCGGTAAACCTCAAGGCTGCCACCTTATGCATGTTATAGCGCGGAATTTAAAATCCAACAACAGAACGTCGCTAACCTCACTCTTGCCATCTTGATGGGCTTAAACCTTACTGTTGCTACCTTGGTTATACGCTTTTGTGTCAGTTTACTGTTAATCGCTAAGCTGTTCGCATCATCGAAGTAGAGAGTAACAAATGTCAAGTAGATTTAAAGAAGAATCTGTTAGCAGAAGATAAAAGTCCGTCATGGAAAAACCTATTTCTAGGTATATTTGCGAAGAGTGTGGAAAAGCATTTTCCCGAAGCTATCACAGGAGACGTCATGAGATATCATGTAGGACAATTTTTCAATGCAAACATTGTAGAAGAGAGTTCAAGAACGTATACAACGCTCAACGTCATGAAGCCGCGTGTAATGTAGCTTCATCGGGAACAAAATACAAAGAGCTCAACCATATTCCAGCGAACACTGATTTATGTTTAAAAAGCACACCTCTGCGAGAGATTTTTAATTCTCCCTTGTTGTCTAGACCTGCTGCAAGTTCTGTTACTAAGCACAAACTTCAAGATAAAGAGAGGCAAGATCATGATTATGATAATAAGGATAATGATGTTGATCGAAACAGTAGTAAAGGGAAAGTAGAAGAAGAAGAAGAAAATCTTAATGTTTCATTGCCATTACAGCTTGAAGATTTTACTTCATTTCCTAAGCCTACTACACGTTCTGTCGAAGTGCAAACATCTCAAGGAGAGATGCAAGGTAAAGAAGAAGGAAATTTCAACGCTTCATCGCTATCGAAACAAGTTAAGTTTGTACCTAGAAACGCTACTGCTGAAGCACGTATTACATCAAAACAAGTCCCTACACATCAAATGTCTGCATATAGACTCAAAGTTCACAACAAGCCTCTGTTACCCTATGTAGATATAAGATACTGTAAAGACCCCAACGTACTCGTAAAACGTTTACAACTGCTAAGAGCCTATCATGATGCTGGTTACACACACAACAGATATTTTTGAAATAGAGCATGAATTACGTCGTATAGGTACTATTAAGTAAGCGCTTACCCTCACCTAAGTCATCCATCTGTAGTATATAGTCGATCGATTAGCTATATTCGTATAGATTATTTCCAAACATTCTTCCTTCCTTAGGGTGTTAACTCCGCCTCTAGTTGTAGAGCCGGTCTCAAGCCCGGATAAAGAGAGGAGAGGCACCCTAGCCCATTAGCCCATTAGCCCTTTAGCCCTTTAGCCCATTAGCCCTTTAGCCCTTTTGCCCATTAGCCCTTTAGCCTATTAGCCCTACAAGGAATGTGCGGTAACCTTATCTTCTTAGAACAAAGGTATCCCAAGACATGTTCTAAACACATGTTGTATCGAGTACAGTTTTCGGTTCTACTTATTTAGTGTTCTAAACACTTCAATCAATGTTCCGATCACATGATAAAGTTAACGGCATAGAGTGCAGTGTTCGATTCTAGTCTTGTTATGTTTCTTTAGTGATTTGCAAGTCTAAACATGCATAATGACGTCATCACTGCAGCACGTGCTTACTCTAGCTATCCCGATGCAGGATTAAACTTGTTCGATAGAGCTATGCCTTGACATAAGAGGAGGCCTGAACAGCTTATGTATAGCCGCTATTGTTTAAAGTTAGCTGCTGTTAAGAGAAAAGCACGTAGAATTTTTCAAATTACCCGCCAACACATTTCAAAGGTATGAGGTTTAGTGCTGTAAAGATACCTGCACGATGCAAAGCTAGCTTTCTTCATCAGAGCAGCCACTATCTTGTGTGAGCACCTCTAGGCCGTATCATAATGAGCTGTGTATAGTCACCGTCTTGTCGCTGATACCTTGCGCAAGCACCCCTAGGGCGTCTCATAAGAGCAGCAGCCATCTTGTGCAAGCGCTCTTAAGCTGTCTCATAAGAAGCTATGTATAGCTGTCATCTTGTAGAATTAGATAGCTGGCAATGCCATAGGGCCTAAGTAGGGATCGAACCGTCGATCTCATTATTAGACTATGTTTTTCTTATGCTATCATGTTCCTGATACTGCAAACCTAGGTATCAAATGGAAAAATTTTATCCGTTTTGCTCTACGATGCACCGTTTTCGAGATATTTAACATTTTGCATTTAAGTCCCAAATTTAATGAATCGAACCTGCACGGCACGTTATACTCTCTACCATAGCTAGACCTGATCATGTTACGAAGACTTGCTTCAATACAAGCTAAAACAGAGCGAATGCCAAACTGCCTAAGTAGGAACCGAACAGTTGATCTCATCAATAGACTATGTTTTTCTTATGATATGTTCCCCATACTGCGAACCGAGGTATTGGGTAGAAAACTTTTGTCCGTTTTGCTCTACGATGCACCGTTTTCGAGATATTTAACATTTTGCATTTAAGCCCCAAATTTAATGAATCGAACTAGCACGACACGTTAGCCTCTAAGCTAGGTTTCTTCATAAGAGCAGCAGCCATCTGGCGCAAGCACCCTTAAGGCATCTCGTAAGGAGTCGTGTATAGCCGCCATCTTGCGTCCGCCATCTTGCGCAAGCATCCTTAGGGCGTCTCTAGCCATCTTGTGCAAGGACCCTTAAGCCGCCTCATAAGAGCAACCGCCATCTTGCGCAAGCATCTCTAGGGCGTCTCATAAGGAGCCTTGTATAACCGCTATCTTGCGCAAGCATCCCAAGGGCGTCTCATAAGAACCTATGTATAGTAGCCATCTTGCATAAGCACCTTTAAGGAGTCATGTATAGCCACCATCTTGTGCAATTAGCGTCGAGAGATGGCTGCTGTAGAATTTTTCTTTTAAATTATCGGCCACCATATTTCAAAGGTATGTACCTAAAGAGCGTAGCACTGAGGTTTGCGATGTAAGATGGTGGATGACAAATGACAAAAAAAAGCGCGTGAGTTTGTTTACTAAACAAGAGCACGTGGAATTTTTCAATTTGCCGCCACCACATTTCAAAGGTATCTAGCTAAAGATGGCAGCACGGTGCTCTCTTGATTAAAGATGGCGGATGACAACTAACAGAACTTTTCAAATTGCTCGCTACTACAGAGGGCAGCACGGTGCTCTGTAGATTAAAGATGGCGGATGACAGCTGACGAAATTGCCCGCATGATAGCAGCACAGTGCTCTATTGATTAAAGATGGCGGATGACAGCTGTCAGAAAAAAGCACGTGGCTTTGTTTCCAAACAAGAGCACGTGGAATTTGCCGCTACCACATTTCAAAGGTATCTAGCTAAATATAGCAGCACGGTATTCTCTTGATTAAAGATGGCGGATGACAGCTAACAGAACTTTTCAAATTGCCCGCTACTACATGTCATAAAGAGGGCAGCACGGTGCTCTGTGGATTAAAGATGGCGGATGACAACTGACGAAATTGCCCGCATGATAGCAGCACAGTGCTCTATTGATTAAAGATGGTGGATGACAGCTGTCAAAAAGCACGTGGCTTTGTTTACAAACAAGAGCACATAGAATTTTTCAATTTGCCGCCACCACATTTCAAATGTATCTAGCTAAAGAGTGCAGCACTGAGGTTTGTGATGCAAGGTGGCGGATGACAGCTGTCAGAAAAAAGCACGCGAGTTAGTTTCCAAACAGGAGCACGTGGAATTTGCCACTGCCACAAAGAGGGCAGCACGGTGCACTCTTGATTAAAGGTGGCTGCTGTCACGTGGAATTCAAAGGTATCTAGCTAAAGAGGGCAGCACGGTGCTCTCTGGATTAAAGATGGCTGCTGTCAAAAAGCATTTTTCAAATTATCCGCCACCACATTTCAAAGGTAAGTAGCTAAAGAGGGCAGCAGTGTGCTCTATGGATTAAAGATTTCGGATGACAGCTGTCAAAAAAGCACGTGGATTTGTTTTCCGATTCAAATCTCGCGCTAGTGAGGTTAAGTTGGTAGCACTGAGGTTTAAGCCCGTTAAGATGGCAGCACTGCGGATGACAGGTGACGAATTTGCAGCTACTGCGATCAAGAGGGCAGCACGGTGCTCTGTAGTTTAAAGATGGCGGATGACATCTGTCAAAAAATCACGTGGCTCTCAAAAAACACGTGGATTTATTTATCTCTCGCTAGTTAGGTTAAGTTGGTACTACTGAGGTTTAGGCCTGTTAAGATGGCAGTACTGAGGTTAGCAATGCGTTGTTGTCTGTCAAAAAGCACGTGGCTGTCAAAAAACACGTGGATTTGTTTACCAATTCAAATCTCGCGCTAGTTAGGTTAAGTTGGTACCACTGATGTTTAGGCTCGTCAAGATGGCAGCAGTGAGGTTAGCGATGCGTTGTTGTCGATGACAGCTGTCAAAAGGCACGTGGCTTTGTTTACAAATTCAAATCTCGCGCCTAAAATTCAAATTTCCCGTCAAAATTCAAATCTCCCGCCAAAATTCAAATTTCCCGCGGGGGGTGGAGGAGGCCGCAGAACCATCCAATTATACTACTAACATGGAAAGTCAATTCAGTTCAAAAAACCTATGAACACAAAATTTCTTTAAATTTCTAGTTATTCCACTTTGCACCAGAGTGCATGACATAAGTTCTTTAATAGGGACATCTATGGAGAAAAGTTTAAACTTCTTGAAATAGTTGTTGCAAACAGTGATATGCCCCACATTACTCTATCACTTTAGTAGTGACATCTTTTGGTTAACGTCCCAACTTCTTGCACTAGTTGTTTCAATTTTTATGTGATAGATTGCGATCTTCAAGGCGCTTCGTTCAAATACTCGGGGTTGAGGTGTACTTCCTGGTACATATGTAATTTTCCTTATCTTTTTTAGTTACCAACAACTGCTGGTTAGTTTTATTGGCCACGAAGATATTTAGCAACATCCACCATATGTAAGAAAACTTTATAATTTTAATTTATTATATTGTTACTAGTGTATTTATATGAGTCTGCACATGCACGAATTCAGAAACCTTTTAAAATGATTTTTAAAATGTCCAAAATACTATATATTGACCTAAAACCTTCTTAGAAGATGAAATAATGACTGATTATCTCAAAATGGCAAAAAATGCAACGGAATGCAAAATAAAAACACGTGATTATCCTTCGCAGAACGAATTTTAGTACTACTGAGCAACGTTCTAACGCAAAGGGGGAAAATATGACATTTCAACAACATCCGCCCCCATTTAACCAGACTTAGGTTCTATTTTAGAAGAAATGCCTTCACATTGAAAAAAATAAGGTATTTGTTATTCAGCAACTTGACAACATATTACCAAATACCGATTCCTAATCGACGTATTACACAATCATTTACCACGTTTACCTCGATATAACTCTTGTTTGCTATTGGCCTTGGCATCGTTAACGTACGATAGAAAGTGGCATGGTAAGTTCTACGAGACAGACTGCGTGGTCGCATCGTTGAAATAGCAGTTCATTAATCATTTGATGAACAAAAATTCCCTAAGGCGAAACGGCGAGATCAGAGCCATTACACTGTCCATTTCATTGGGGAACCATTAGTTCAGTTTTAATGACATCCGCTAATAATCTTCTGGGATGGTAAGGTATCGGTCTTCCATCGCACCGGAGTTCTTTCATGTTGTTGTAAATATACGGTAAGCTGCCATATTCAAGTGATAATTAATCTGGTTGAATACCGTTAATAATGTCATTCAAGAGATGGTTGGTTCGGGCCCCACCATCTGCAGCACTCCATGGTTTCCCGTTTTCACGCCAGACAAATGCCTAGGCTGTAGTTAAATTAAGTCCCTTCGTACCACAGCGTCGACGTCGACGAAAAGCTACCTGTAGTTTAATAATAATAATAATAATAATAATAATACCGAGCAAATTGGCCGTGCGGTTAGGGGCGCACAGCTGTGAGCTTGCATTCGTGAAACTATGGGCTCGAACCCCACTGTCGGTAGCCCTGAAGATGGTTTTCCATGGCTTCCCATTTTCACACCAGGGGCTGTACCTTAATTAAGGCCACGGGCTCTTCCTTCCTATTCGTAGCTCTTTCCTATCCCATCGTTGCCGTAAGACCAATCTGTGTCAGTGCGACGTTAAGCAACTTGTACAACAACAACAATAATAATAATAATAATAATAATAATAATAATAATAATAATAATAATAATAATAATAATAATAATAATAATACCTATTGAATGCCTTTTTCAACTCCTAATGTTTGAAATGATGCAGAAGTATCAAAAGATTACAGGTGGCTCCGTCATTTAAACACCCTAAAATACAGACTGTAAACTTACAGGGATTCGATCATATTAAACCTTGGCTTAGAAGATGAGCTTCCACCAACAGTGTTGGTTATGGTGGCGATTATTGTTTTCAGAGGAAGTACAACTAGGGAACCATCCTCTATTACTGTAACATGAAGCAGGGGGGGGGGGGGGGAATGGGAGGCGTCCGACACTTAGAAATATTAAAGTATGGGCCAAAGAAGACAAGGGCTCCGAAAGGCGTGAAAATGAAAGGCCCTTTAAGTCTCCTAACCTAATACCGTCGGGATATGAAAAGAACAGGAGTTGACCAAGAGGGATCGAATAGTATAGATGAATGTGAGGATCCTGGAACAAGTAAGTGGAAGCAATGCCAGGACTCAGCTGAGGGCCCCGTGGTCGCCAACCCACGCTCCAAAGTTCAGAGCCACTGGGCCCCTTTTAGTCGCCTCTTACGACAGGCAGGGGATACCGTGGGTGTTATTCTACCGCCCCCACCCACAGGGGGAAGAGCCCCTGGGGCCCCTTTTAGTCGCCTCTTACGACAGGCAGGGGAAACCGTGGATTTTATTCTACCGCCCCCACCCACAGGGCTAGGGAGTCTTTCATGTTCATGCCCTTCGCGGCCCTTATCTTCCTTTGGCCGATACCTTCATTTTTCGAAGTGTCGGACCCCTTCCTTTTTTCCCTCTGATTAGTGTTATATAGAGGATGGTTGCCTAGTTGTACTTCCTCTTAAAACAATAATCACCACCACCACCACCTCTTACGACTTTCAGAGGATACCGTGGCTGTTGTTCTACCTCCCCCACCTATAGGGCTTCAAGTCAACAATGCGACCAATGAAGAACGTACATATATGGAATAACATGACAGTCCAGGCTCCGACCCTTACGTTAACGTCACCTGTAAATTAGTGAAGTTTGTAAATAGTCACTTGTTAGGTACCATCTGTTACCATTTCTGACATTACCATTCTTCTAAACAGTTAGAGATTTGGGAGTAATTGAATAAAATGGTCACGGAGATCAGCATGTTTGATTTTTTGATGTCCTTGATTCTATGGAAGCATAGGCACTGTGGAATTTGTGAACTTACTTGCGTGGCAGTGTGTACGTAGTCTAGTGATTAAGAAATAGCTCCCTCCCAACTGTCCTTGTTTCCTTAGTTCACATGGACTTGAGCAACCGGTACCAGACTCGCAGGACCCAAGTTGGATGCAGCTTAGCAATATGGCGTACGGAGTGTGGTTGGAGATGGCTGAATTAAAGCCCGTTCATATATCATGCTACCACAAGAAATACATTTCATAATTAATCCGCATTGTCAGCCTCAACAAGATAGAAGGTCTTTACAATACAGAAAATATTATTTTCCTTACTTTATTAAAAAGAGGACATGATTCATCTCTTCCTTGTGAGACATCTTCAGTCTAAAATATTATGATAAACACATTATATTCTTAACACTAAAAAAATAATGACATATCCTTAAAATTTTAAAGAGTTAAGATGATTCAATCTGCCACATGTAAACACAGTTTTAAAACAGTTCATGTTGTTAAAAATTGTCTTAAGACTAATGCGACAGATTGAGTCATCTTGAGTCTTTAACATTTAAAGGATATGTCATTGTTTTTTAGTGTTAAGAATATCATGTGTTTAGACTGAAGATGTCTCACAATGAAGAAACGAAAAATGTCCTTTTTCAAAATAAAGTAAAAAAAAAGGAATGAAAAAATGAAATGACGTAGCCTATGGCTTTTAATGCCGGGATGTGTCCGAGGACTTCGGCTCGCTAGGTGCAGGTCTTTTGATTTGATTACCGTAGGCGACCTGCGCGTCGTGATGAGGATGAAATTATGATGAAGACGACACATACACCCAGTCCCCGTGCCAGAAGAATTAACCAATTATGGTTAAAATTCCCTACCCTACCGGGAATCGAGCCCGGGACCCCTGTGAACAAAGGCCAGCACGCTAACCATTTAGCCATAGAGCCATTTCATTTTTTTCATTTTGAGTCTTTAACATTTTAAGGATATGGCATTGTTTTTTAGTGTTAAGAATAGCATATGTTTAGACTGAAGATATCTCACAAGGAAGAGACGAAAAATGTCCCTTTTTTAAAATTAAAGTAAAAAGAAGGAATAATATTGTACTGTATTGTAATCATTAAGACCTTCTATCTTGTTGATATATCATGGTTCCGTTGATCGTAATTCATGACTAGAGAGGTCAGATTTACATGCATAAAAATCATCAAAATATAAATTTGTGAACTAACGAGGAAGTTAGAGCAAGATGTTGTGGTTTTTGGGAAAGTGATTGACATGTAAAAAACGTAAACTTGCGACCTTGTCCCGAGGTGGTGTAGCTCTTTTCAGGCACACTCCCACTGGAGGTGAGCTGCATGTACTATTTTAACCACATACCAGCCCTACTGCCATTCTTAAATTTCTAGTAGTACAGGGAATCGAACCCGGGCCCCCGAAGACGCAGTTAATAGCGCTAACCGTTACGGTAAGGAGGTCGACTCTTAGGGCA
This sequence comes from Anabrus simplex, assembly GCF_040414725.1. NCBI lineage: Eukaryota > Metazoa > Arthropoda > Insecta > Orthoptera > Tettigoniidae > Anabrus > Anabrus simplex. The sequence goes on from NC_090269.1 coordinate 119,335,332, forward strand.
GGCAGGCAAGAGATGTCATGGATGCACATAAGGGGGTAAGCAGCAGCTGCTAGGTAGTTCAAGGTCCATCAGTGCTGTAATGCTTTTTGCCCCTCAAAACATGCATTTTTTGATTAACCCTTTGCATTCGCAACGCCTCAAATACACCTCTTAAGTGCATCATTTATCTCCTAAGGAAGAAAAAAGGCCGATGACCTAGATATTAGGCCCCTTTTTAAAACAAGCATAACATAAAAAAAAGTCCGCCCGCTATTATAGTTGGGTTCACGAGAGTTGGAGTCTGATATTTGAGCGGCGAAAGCAGTAACTACGAAGTACGCTGCGTTGTCATAGTTACCTCAGTCTGCGGCATATGGCCCTTTCATACAGGCTGAATATTTGCTTAACTATGTTGGCCTAATGCACTTGAATAAACTTGCCGATAAATAAGAGAACTCATAATCACCAACAAAATCATCACTTTCTGACAATAACCTCAACATGTTCAATACAGCATAGAACTGTACAATTAACAAGTGATTAACTTATAAAAAATAAACTAACCATGAAAATAATATTCAGAAAACAATCGCGTAAATACATAAAGGAGCAACAACTAACACACTCCGAATTATACCACAAAAGCGACTGAGAGCAAGTCAACCCACGTGGCGATAGCTTCTTTAAATGTGGCATCGCTGTTATCGTTGCCATAGCAACAGACCATATTCGAGCAGCGTTAGTCAACTTTTTCTCGCCGGTGGCGCTAAACATCATCGAGCAGCGTTAGTCAATTTTTTCTCGCCGGTGGGTGGTGATTATTGTTTTAAGAGGCTCTCACTTTAGAAAGACTTCGGAAAATAGTATACGACAGGAAGAAATGGCGCACTTTGGTCTATGGGGTCACGGAGAGTCGAAAGCGACTAAACGACTAACAACAACAACAACAACAACAACTAGGCAACCATCTTTTATATAAAACTAATCAGAGAGAAAAAATGGAAGGGATCCGACAATGCGAAAAATGAAGGTGTTGGCCATAGAAAGACAAGGGCCACGAAGGGCGTGAGATCACTAGGATTCGTAAACCTAATACCGTTGGGTACGGAAAAGTTGACCAAGGTCGGATAGGATAGATGAAATTGATGAGCCTGGCACAAGTAATTGGAAGCAATGTCAGGACTCAGCTACGGGTCCCGTGGTCACCAACCCACGCTTCCAAGTTCAGAGCCCCTGCGGCCCCTTTTATTCGCCTCTTACGACAGGCAGGGGATACCGTGGGTGTTATTCTATCGCCCATAATCACAGAGGGATATTAGTGATAGACGGTCTCACTTAACGGTTCCTATATGAATGCCTTTACAGTGATCAGCCTATCTGATCTACCACAAGTCCACGAAGTTTTTGTCAACCAAGGTAAAAGCAGCCATGGAACAAGGCAGCTGACACACCCTATTAATTAACGATGTCCAGCTCGCTGATTCGTAACTGAAGTGTTTTCAGGTTCACCGAACTAGAACAAAAATAACTTTGTTGGCTGAATTACATGTTGTAATCCGATCCATGCATCAAACGAACTTATAATTACAGGCTGATATTCATGTCACTGTGTACAAGTAGCTACAGATATACTGGAGTTTAATATATCATTAGAAAATTAGATATATCTTTTGAATACCACTTCTTTCCTGGAAAGTAAGAATGAATACCAGGCTTCCTTTTTAATGAAGACATTGTAGGTCATATTGTGGCTGGTTTTACATTCCACTGAATACTTTTGCGTTTTTCAGGGACGCCATTGTGCCAAAAAAACTTTACGGGAGCTGTTTTACGCGCTGCTAAATCTAATGACACAAGAATGGTGTATTTGAGCATCTTGAATTACCACCGGACTGAGTCAGGGTCGAACCGCCATTTGTGGCTCAGAAAGCCAGCGCTGGGTTATCTGAACCGCTCAAACATTTAAAATTACATCTCAACTCCTACATTAATATATGCAATCCTGTTCACTTTTAATTACTTCTTAAATATCCTAAAGTCTCAAATGAAGTTATTCATGACCATCATTCTTAGGCATTCTACACCGATCGATTTATTTAGGCGAAAATTACTACCTACGCCACTGCTATTACTCTATAGGAAGAAAAAATCGAAGCTAAAACAATTATTTATGTTTCACAGACAGTTTCTCGGTACTTATGGCCTATCAATGAGTGATAAGGTACTTCTTGAAGCACACACCAATATGTAAACAGGGGCTTTCGGTCACATTTGTCATATATGAACCTAATCTTCTGTCTACAGGAAAACCATAGCACGCTCACTGTCACTGTAGAAGTCTCCGTCATCGGCAAATGCAGTCTATGAGTTCGCTTTAGAGTTCTGTGTCTTTTCTACTTAAAAGGAGGAACACTATCCTTACCACTTATCTTCAACTTGTCCGGCTCAATGGCTAACTGGTTAGCGTGCTGGCCTTTGGTCATAGGGCACCCGCGTTCGATTCCCGGCAGGGTCAGGAATTTTAACAATCATTGGTTAATTTCGCTGGCACTGGGGCTGGGTGTATGTGCCGTCTTCATCATGATTTCATCCTCATCACGACGCGCAAGTCGCCTACGGGAGTCAAATCGAAAGACCTGCACCTGGCAAGCCGAACATGTCTTCGGACACTCCCGGCATTAAAAGCCATACGCCATTTCATCTTCAAGTTCAGATTTTAGAGCTTAATTCACAAAACAATGCATCGAGAACTAGCAGAAATTCGAGAGCAGATGAATCCATATCTAGGCCTCCCAGACGTCCTGGGTTAGCCGGGCAATACCAGATTTACACCATCTTTCGCAAAAGAATGAATTCATAACTTCAAATATCCCAGTTTCCTTTCATTCAAAACGCAAGATAACAATAATCGTTTATGAGGTTTGAAGTTGCCTGTGAAGTAGGCTTTCTCTCCACTCTGACACTCATCGAAACGAGCTAAGCAATGACAACAGCCGGAGTCGGCTATAGCAAAGACAATAATGCATAAATACATAATTAAATAATATACGGTATCTCTTACAATTTGTTTTACGTCGCACCGACACAGATGGGTCTTATGGCGACGATGGGACAGAAAAGGGCTAGGAGTGGAAGGAAGCGGCCGTGGCCTTAAGGTACAGTCCCAGCATTTGCCTGGTGTAAAAGTGAGAAACCACGGTAGACCATCTTCAGAGCTGCCGACAGTGGGGTTCGAACCTACTCTCTCTCGAATGCAAGCTCACAGCTGCGCATCCCTAACCGCGCGGCCAATTCGCTCGGTAATTAAAATATTGCCCGGCTCTGTTGCAGATTAGTCAGCATCTTGATCTTCGGACGGTGGGATGCTGTGCTAGATTCCCGGTCGGGCCGTAGGACTTTTTATTGCTAGTGAAATGAAATGGCTTGTGGGTTTTAGTGCCGGGAGTGTCCGAGGACAAGTTCGGCTCGCCAGATGCAGGTCTTTTGATTTGACCTCCGTAGGCAACCTGCGCGTCGTGATGAGGATGAAATGATGATGAGGACGACACATACAACCAGCCCCCGTGCCAGCGAAATTAACCAATTATGGTTAAAATTCCCGAACCTGCCGGGAATCGAACCCGGGACCCCTGTGACCAAAGGCCAGCATGTTAACCATTTAGCCATGGAGCCGGAAAATTCGCTTGACTCTAGGACTGGGTGTTTGTGCTGTTCCCAAGGTTCTGTATGAGTTGCGCCGAGTAAAATTTGCGCCGTGGAGATTCCCCGCCGGGAGTAGAAGTGGTTTGACAGCTGCCTTAAGCATCTGCTACCTGCTCTGCACCGCAGGGGGTTATTTCAAAGTTCAAGGAATGTCTGTGAATATCTGTAGTACTGAGATTTTGAAATTAATATATAAAAAATATTATTCACTCTATCTTTTTTTTTTTTTGCTAGTTGTTTTACGTCGCACCGACACAGATAGGTCTTACGGCGACGATGGAACAGGAAAGGGCTAGGAGTGGGAAGGAAGCAGCCGTGGCCTTAAGGTGCCTGGTGTGAAAATGGGGAAACCACGGAAAACCATTTTCAGGGCTGCCGACAGTGGGGTTCGAACCTACTATCTCCCGAATACTGGATACTGGCAGCACTTAAGCGACTGCAGCTATCGATCTCGGTATTCACTCTATCAATGTTGGTTTCCTGCACATTTAGAAAACCTGCATCGTATTTACATCAGTAGGTGAAATGTGTATAACTACGTAGTTTGACTTAATTTACAAACCAAGGGTGGAAACATGGAATCAGTCTTTCAGTCTTATGAAGAATATCCACAGCCTGTTTGTAGCTAACTGACAGGGTCAGGGATAGAATGAATGAAGAATGAAATACCGCTAAAGGAAGAAAATACTGCCGAATGCGAGATCTGACGTGCTTTTGCGGACAAGGATTAATGGATGGCAAATGAAATGTAGCGAATTTGTTGAATAAAGAATGACCAGTGAAATCAGAAAAAAAACTGCCTCACCCTACGTTTCCCCGACATGCACCACTTATGAAGTGACAGGGCTCAAGAATGAACCATAGCTACTGCCAAAGAAAGGAAATTGTGTGCCCTGGCGAGGCCTGTCGCATTCCCCTGGGTATAAAAGATTAATAAATGACAAATGAAGTTGTTTCAAACAGTGATGCTGATATAAATATGAAGAAATCAGGACAGTGGTGTTCGAACCTACTATCTCCCAAATACTGGATACTTGGCCGCACTTAAGCGAGTGGACACTGTCACATTCTGAAACACGAAACTTCCCTGTGGAATTCCCAAACAAGACCTCTAGTTCCTAGAATGATTAATGACCACGGCGCAAGTTTTACTGATTTTAACACGGCGCAACTTTTACTCGGCGCAACTCATACGGCACCCTTCCCAACGTTCCTGCAACTCACAGACCACACTCGCCATCATCCTCCACCACACAAACACTAGTTACTAGCACACAACAGACACCGCCCACCCTCGTCAGGGGGACTGCCTACCAAAGGCTGCATTAGGCTGACTATAGCTACACGACATTATTATTATTATTATTATTATTATTATTATTATTATTATTATTATTATTAGGGCCCGGATGTTTATGACCAAAATATGTTAGAAATGTACAAGCATTTATGACCTAAAATGTATTAAAATATGACAATAAATATGACTTAAAAGTTTTCTGGTCACATTTTCGAAATCTTAAAAATCTACCGTTGTTCAAATTAACATCATATTGAAAATATAATTTTTAAATCTAGAAAATTCAATAATAATAAATAAATAATCATATTAATTGTATTATTATATTTTGAATTTATTTAATTACTCATTCCAGAGGTAACTCTCGACTCTGCACAGAATGAAATAAATGTCACATTTTGATGGGTGATCAGAAAGAATTACAATAGCAAATTACATATATTTTAAAGTTTTCAAATAGGAACGATCTTCTATTTTCATGCAACATTGACTTGTAATGGGAAAAAGACCGCTCAATATCGCAGGATATTATTGGGGCATACTTGAAATAAGTCAAATCATTAGAGTTCAATTGAGGCTCACCTTCCTGTCGCTTTCTATACAGCTTACTCTTCTAATTCACATACATTATATATTTATAAGAAAATTATGTGAAATTACAGGCAACAATTAGGAGATGTGAAAAATCTGTCTTTGAGACGAGTGAAAGCAGAAATGTGAAAATGGAATAAAAAGATAAAAATATGACCAAAAAACCGAGGTTTGAAATTTCCTGGTTCTTAGTTATCGATATTCAACTGATAGGTTTTCTCTCCTCTCTGACACTCATCGAAACGAGTGTAAGAGTAAGGGAACCTCCATTATTGATACTTACTTTGAGGTTAATTTGTTGATGGTTAGGTCTTGTGATTTCAATACGTATCTAGTCGAGATGGCAACACATGTTTTCGACGATGTTATGTACCTCTCCAAGGCTTCAGTACATAAACAAGTTACCGTGGCTCATAAACATGATTTTAGAATGGAGCACCTCCGATGAGCTTCGAACTCAGCCCGGTATCGAAGTTTCATCTCCCCTACTAGAATAACACGCTAGCTGAGCCGGTAGAACATTACGGGTGTGAATGGACCGCCCGATGGGCGATAATCTTCCATTAATCTCTATAGTAGGGGAATATTAATTATGAGAGGAATACCAGTACATTACGAATGAGAAGATACACTATGTCTTATATAACAACTTTACTATACTAGTGGAACACATCTTATTCACAAGGATATGCCATACAATACACTTTACAAATACTCTTTAGGGTGGTCTTGACACGATAAATGTTAGCAGTCTCTTTCTACACTTCATTCTATGTTCAATTATTTCACTCTTAAAGAGACGTTTCCTCTTGAATTATTTACACTTTGCACTTGCACTTATCACACTGCGCATTGCCTATCACGATCACACACATTTAATTAGTATGGGCATACCCTGCTATAATTCCGTTTATCTGTCAAGAATTAATATATTCAAATTATACCAAGTTACGATACCCTAACATCGGATGAACTGAAGTAAATATATGTTTCTATGACTACATTTCCAGAGATTTGAAGGTCGTATCACGTCATTTCCCTAAATTAATCATTGCTGTATACGCAATACAATACGCACACTTGTTTCATTAGGATTCCAGCAAATACACCAACATGACATTATATACAACGTTGCAATCCTGTGTACGAAAACATAGAGCGAATTCAAACACCCAATTCCTCACGAATATACAATTGGCACTTCCTGTAATAATTAGACAAGCATATGCACTTTAAATACACTAGATGAAGTTGCAGGAGGTCCAATCCATCTGTCGGCAGTGACAATGAGCACCAACTTTCACTGTATCCGAGGCCGTGAACCTGGGTCTCCTGAGACATCAATATGCTAATCTGTAACCCTATATGATTAAATGGTTAAAGAAGAAATTGGTGGGATCGTGCATGTCAGAATAGTGGAGCTTAATCGACGGTGTTAATAATGAATCGTTGTCTCGAGGGAAATACGACAGATAATACTTCTCTTCCTTTCACAAAAAAGCGATCGCTCGGCCCGTCTCGCACCTTTTCCGGGTGTCATAAATCACGTCAGCCGTGACCACCTGGTTCACTTCCAAAACACAAGGGGTCGCCTCTCTGGGTCCTTTTAAATCTGTCTTTTCACAGCGGAATACATCATTCCCTTCTTGGTGGCCTATCCCACCTATTACATCTCGTATCTACCTCCGGCCTTAATTATTTTATCTATGGCGCGGCATATTTCTCGCGCTAATCAATTTAACTCGAAAGGAGCTTCATCTACATTTCACCAGACCATGTCCAAACCGCAGCCTGGACAATAAGCTGTCTCCTTCCACTCGATACGCCGAAAACAAGTTACTTTGGAGATGAATCTACTACACCGGTCACGTTATTCCAAGCAATCCCGCGCTAAATAGGCATGCAATATATATTCCAATTTCATGTCTCAGTCGATGTCTCCGACGTCTTAGATTCTAAACGGTGGTTTCCTGTCTCATTATGTGAAGTGTCCAATCAACAAATTGAATAACTTGAGATGACTCCTGTTAGCTAGTGATTCGGTGATGGTCTGAGTCATATATATAGAATATTTACGCCCTATTATTTTACTACACTTCACACTTATGCTTATTGCTCACGGTAAGATGTTTCGTAAAATTTGTTGTACAATTCATTTTATAAAAATTTGGTGAAAGCGAGTTGTGTTGCTCACGGTAAAATTATTTTATAAAATCCGGGGAAACTTCAGGATGGCCATCTATGAACTCACTTCTGAACTAAGATGTGTATGTCCTGCCATCTATCGATAAATTTTAAACCAAGAATCAGCTGTTCAGCTTAGTTTGAGAGTATGGCTCCAACAAACAAAACAAAACTTGCTGCTTTAGCTGCAATTATATGTTGTACAGTGGTAAAAAAGGAAGAAAAGAAATGCCAGGAAATGCTGGACACAGGATTGGATCAAAAGAAGAGAAGAAGGTAGAGGATTACTGTCCTTGGTCGAAAATTAGTTGAGGTTAGAATTCGGCGATTGTGTTTTCTGCCTCTCTTCTTGCATTTCTGTTGTGGTAAAGTGGTGTTTTAACTTCGTACAAACAAGGATATTTCTGGTATTCGTCCAGTAAAGCACTAACAGCATCCTTAATCCACCCGGATCCTGCCATTTTAGAAAGAAGTGTTTGTTTACAATCGAGCTTCACAATCTTCTCACGACGTAGCGCCAGGCATCATCGTGATGTCAGCTTCGCTGATTGCTTCGTTCTATAAAATTAATTTTACGGAATAGAACATGTCCTATTTTATGAAAAGTTTTATCAAATGTTTTATAAAACTTGAATTTGACCGTGAGCAACAGAAATTTTATAAAATTAAATTATTGTACAATAAATTTGACAGAAAATTTTACCGTGAGCAACAGGCATTAGTTAATCTAAGGTTCTTAATTCTACGTCATGCATTATAAACCCTTGTGAATAAGCAGAAAAGAAATATGATTGCCTCAACCATGAAGAAACATCTCCTATAAAAACCCATCAAATAAATGCTGTTATCCCGCTGAAACAGCATACTAGCGACTATGTTATATCTACATGCAAATTTACCATTTTATTTTACAGAGTGATTCACCATTCAGATAATAATTGAAATGTACTCATCCTTCAGCGACCACGAACACAGCTTTACAGGAGGGCACACCCATAAATTTATTCGGTCCTCATGATGTCCTCAGCGATGTGAAGTCCTTTGGTGACCAACTGGTGAGTCACGAACATGACGGCTTGATCTCGTGCGAAATTCCAGATGGTCTCTGCTATACCAGGCGAAATTCCGGCAGGCAGCTAGATGTCTCGTTCTCTCTACTACACAGGGCGAAATTCCGGCAGACAGCTAGATATCTCGTTCACTCCGACGTTCTTGTAGACTCCTTATGTAAATGAGGGGAAGTTATTTCATGTGAATGCTCCGACGTTCTTGTAGACTCCTTATGTAAATGAGGGGAAGTTATTTCATGTGAATGCGTTAGTTTATAACACACATCACAGATTAAATATATGGTTGGATCTGCTCAATGACACAAGCACCCCAGCCTAATGACGGTTATGTCTCTGAAGCCCGACATTATTTCCTCCTCATCTACCTATCCTTCTTATTGACAGCTACTCTACGTCCTGAAGTTCCACTGGTTCATTTATAAACGTCACTGGATACGCTACTAACGTGTTAACACTCTCGTGCTACACAACAATAATTCAGGCATACTCTACTGCACATAATCATGCATAAGTCGAGCTTTTTACTGACGAGGCACTGCCCTTATACATGCCGACAATGAGCCGTTCATTCACTTTCCTAAATATTTCGCGTTCGTTTCGGATACACTCGCTCCACGCACTTAGTTAAATACGTGCCTATTTATGTTAATTGAGCCGTAGTAGTTCAGGCATATATGAGGCTCGGTGCACGATCTCTTCGTTACACGGACAACGATCATCACGGTTTCGTACCGTTTCTACAAAATTTGTTGGGCGGCACACTGTAAGCGCAGATAGCTTAATCAGATTGTGGTTACTTCCGCATACATTCACAGACATTAATTCAATCGCTGTATTACACTGTTCACACTTCAGAATGATTTCTTCACAAAGGACTCACACACAAATCACGACGAACTGGTAACGAACTGATGTCGAACTGAAATGAACTGCTGGTGTCTGTTCTGCAGCTCCGGACTGTATAGGCAAGATACCCTGAAGCTAGCAGTGGGAGAAGACACGCCCCTTTCTCGAAATGTGCTCCGGTAATACGTAACGGACAGTAACTAGCGGGGTATCAAATTGTAGCTCCTGTACTCCTATTTCCACTGAGTGAATATAATTAAAATATCTTCGTGGATTCTCGAGCAATCTTAAAAGCGTCCTTTGGTCTCTGTCGGTGGATGGTGACGAGCGCTAGGGGAATCCTTGAGCTAGTTGCCGCGGTTGTGATCCAACATTTGGTAACCATTAAGGAGCACCATTTTTACGGCGTAATTGTCGTCCTTTCAATTATGTAGAGCACTTCTCGGCTTCATAATTGTGTGTAAAATTCTCTGATTCAAATGAATGTTTGCACGTGACTCTCCGTGGAGTATTTTGCGATTTATATTAATTATCTGGTGAAAAACAATTGAATTCGGCGAGTTGGCAGTGGTGAATGAATGAGGGAAATACGGTATAATGTTAGTTCTTACGTTGGATAACCTTCATGAGCTGTGCTAGTGACCTAGATTCTCAGTCACGTGATAACGCGTCTCTTTTCATCTCGCTCGCCGTTGGAGTGAGAAAACTTCAAGTACAAGCGCTCCTGCAATGTCTCGCTGCTAATTACCAACAACTGGAGTTGGGTCGCGCGAGTCAGCGTACGTCCATTCGTGTCCCGAAGCGGGAGGGAAAATCCTAACTTGGACCATTTTTTATCGTAGAATGACGCGAAAAACGGCATATTTCGTCTCCTGGGTATCATGACATACTATAGGTGACGTTCTGAACGGTCACAATATGTACGGTTGCCAAAATTGGCGGTTTCTCGCTGTGGCGGAGTAGCATGTCATCAATGGTTAGCGGGATTCCTGAACTACGTTTCTCTTCCTGTTCTTTCTTTGTTAGTATTTTAACGCCGTGTTAACTTAGTGTAAAGGATAAGATACGAAATGACTAAGACAGGGAAGATAGCGGCCATGGCCTTAATATAATTACAGCCCCTAGCATTTGTCTAGTGTGAAAATGGAAAACCATGAACAATCAACTTCAGGACTACCGACAATAGGATTAGAACACACCACCTCCTGAAGGTAAAATCACAATTACACGATATCTGTACCAATAAACCAAATCGCTCAGTGAAATTTTTTGAAGCGCTTCAGAAGGTTTTTCTGTTTTTGGCCGAATCTGGACCTTTCAATTAGCAAAAGCAGGTAAAAAAGGTAAAGGCTTCCACTATCTGTAACATCGGCATTTGATGGGATAGAGTGGTTAGCTCTACCCCCGCCGCCTTTGCCCCCAGGAATTAACTTGGCACTAATTTTTGGTGTAAGCTGAATGAACCTCAGGGACATGTGCAAATTTCATTTTTTTTTAAATTTTCTATTTCCTGATTGGTAATCGAACTCACGTCCTTCCACCCGAACCGAGTACGCTATCACCGCCTCGCTTGCGCAGCTCCTGCCCACATCATTTCTCAAGTAGTAAAATAACACTGTGTGAATAACAGCACATGCTGTATGTACTGTCAATAATAGCTCCAGTAGGCGTTATCGAGAACAGACCCTTCGGGGAACTGTGGAAGACAGCCCATTAAGAAACTTACATAGACTGAGCGTGACAAAATAATATTCGTAAGCTTTCACTGTGTGTAAACAGTGTACAATTTACATTCTGACGGGCATACAGTTAATACTCATGTATGTATGTATGTATGTATGTATGTATGTATGTATGTATGTATGTATGTATTGCCAACGGCCGTAGCCGTGTTGAAACACTGGATCCCGTGAGATCTCCGAAGTTAAGCAACATTGGGCGTAGTCAAGATGTGGATAGGTTGCCACAATATACTCTATCTACCTTGAGGTTGCCACGCGCTGTTGGTGGTGGTGGGGGGTGAGTGAATGGAGGAGCGGCCACCCTACCGTACTTAAACTCTGGCTCAGGCACACCTCTGCTGAGGTTCGGACCTGCCTTCGGGCAGGGTACACCCTTACCCTTATGTATGTATTTCATACAACCAACAAAGATGTACATGCCAATATACATTAATTAATTGGGAGCGGGCCACCAGTCCTACTAGGGTCTCTTTGGCTGGGGATTTGGTTGGTTTTGGGTGTTTTATATGCTATTGAAAGTGTGCGATGCACACGTGCTTTATGTTGTTGGTTGAAGTCTTTACTGGCGTGTGGATTTCACAACAAGGCGTCACCCAGTGTGAGTCCCGCACCGCGCCCGCCCGGCTTTTGCCCTGTTATCCCCCGTTTATTGAAGCTTTTTGAGATACAATTTGTACAATATTTACATTATATGTTGTATTATGTTATCTTCTTTTAAAGTTTTTGCTCTTGATGAATTGATCATTATTAGTATATTAATTTCACTTAATTATTCTCACATTTCACATTATTTATACACTGACTGACAGAGCAAACGCAACACCAAGAAGGAGTGGTCAGAACTTTATGCCAATTGCAGGGTAGACTGACGTCACTGAGGTATGCTCATGATGTGAAATGCGCCGCTGTGCTGCGCACGTAGCGAACGATAAATGGGACACGGCGTTGGCGAATGGCCACTTCGTACCGTGATTTCTCAGCCGACAGTCATTGTAGAACGTGTTGTCGTGTGCCACAGGACACGTGTATAGCTAAGAATGCCAGGCCGCCGTCAACGGAGGCATTTCCAGCAGACAGACGACTTTACGAGGGGTATGGTGATCGGGCTGAGAAGGGCAGGTTGGTCGCTTCGTCAAATCGCAGCCGATACCCATAGGGATGTGTCCACGGTGCAGCGCCTGTGGCGAAGATGGTTGGCGCAGGGACATGTGGCACGTGCGAGGGGTCCAGGCGCAGCCCGAGTGACGTCAGCACGCGAGAATCGGCGCATCCGCCGCCAAGCGGTGGCAGCCCCGCACGCCACGTCAACCTGTCAACCGCCATTCTTCAGCATGTGCAAGACACCCTGGCTGTTCCAATATCGACCAGAACAATTTCCCGTCGATTGGTTGAAGGAGGCCTGCACTCCCGGCGTCCGCTCAGAAGACTACCATTGACTCCACAGCATAGACGTGCACGCCTGGCATGGTGCCGGGCTAGAGCGACTTGGATGAGGGAATGGCGAAACGTCGTGTTCTCCGATGAGTCACGCTTCTGTTCTGTCAGTGATAGTCACCGCAGACGAGTGTGGCGTCGGCGTGGAGAAAGGTCAAATCCGGGAGTAACTGTGGAGCGCCCTACCGCTAGACAACGCGGCATCATGGTTTGGGGCGCTATTGCGTATGATTCCACGTCACCTCTAGTGCGTATTCAAGGCACGTTAAATGCCCACCGCTACGTGCAGCATGTGCTGCGGCCGGTGGCACTCCCGTACCTTCAGGGGCTGCCCAATGCTCTGTTTCAGCAGGATAATGCCCGCCCACACACTGCTCGCATCTCCCAACAGGCTCTACGAGGTGTACAGATGCTTCCGTGGCCAGCGTACTCTCCGGATCTCTCACCAGTGGAACACGTGTGGGATCTCATTGGACGCCGTTTGCAAACTCTGCCCCAGCCTCGTACGGACGACCAACTGTGGCAAATGGTTGACAGAGAATGGAGAACCATCCCTCAGGACACCATCCGCACTCTTATTGACTCTGTACCTCGACGTGTTTCTGCATGCATCGCCGCTCGCGGTGGTCCTACACCCTACTGAGTCGATGCCGTGCGCATTGTGTAACCTGCATATCGGTTTGAAATAAACATCAATTATTCTTCCGTGCCGACTCTGTTTTTTCCCCAACTTTCCCTTTCGAACCACTCCTCCTTGGAGTTGCATTTGCTCTGTCAGTCAGTGTATTATTACACTTTCCACTGCGAGTTCTTTCTTGATGCTGTTTTACATTTTTCGATTTTGTTTTGTGTATTTGTGACATTTTGAGGAGTGTAATGTGTTGTATCGTAGTGTCATGTATTCCAATCAATTCATCGTAATATTATCATTTAGTTTTCAGTTTTTGAGTTTTGATACTTGATGTTTTATTTTTTAACAATTATTATAGTTGTATTATGTGTTGTTGTACATTTGGTAATCGTGTAGTGTGTTGTTTGTGTGTTTGTGTGATATATATGTTCCAATCAGATTCACTGTAATAATATCTTTTCATTTTCAGTTTTTTGAGTTCTTTTGCTTGCTGTATTTGATATTTAACAATTATTGTGGTTGTGTATGTGTTGATGTTACATTTCATTTTAGTGCAGTGTGTTGTTTGTGTGTAGAGATATAATTTATTCATTTTTGTGTACTGAGTGGTTGGGTGTTTGTTTTAATTGGTGTGTTTGTTCTCTAAGTGATGGCGATGGTGTCGCCTTCCAGTCAGTACTATGTGTTGCCAATGGAAGGGTTTTTGTGAGGCCTTCGCCCGCCCTTTTTTTTTTTTTTCATCATCTGCAGTGGTTTGTTGTAGTTTTTAATCGGTGTTTAATTTCGGGCGATGGCTGGGGTTGGGAATAGGTAGGTAGTAGCGGGTGTTGGCTGTTTGTTTAGGATGTATTGAGCTAGCGGGGATAGGTTGATGGCTTCGGTGGGTTGTGGGAGGTTGCGGGAATTAGCATTTTTAAGGTATTGTAATCTGAGAGAATGGAGGTAGGAACGAATGGTAGGGAATGTGTATAAATTGTTTATTGCTTCTATTCGAGTTTTAGGTCCGAGGCTGTGCGCAAGTAGAATGGCGTGTCGGTCTAGTTTTAGTATGTCTAGGGGATGGGCTGCGATCCAGGTTAGGCAGGCATAGGTTATGATAGGTCGAACAAAAACTTTATAAGTGTTTATAATTTGATTGGCTTTTAGTCCCCAGGTTTGACCTTTCAACCAGCGTAAGAGGTTGAACCTGCTGTATGCCTTTTTATAAATATTATTAAAGTGTACATTCCATTTTAGATTGTTTTGAAACGTGATACCTAGGTATTTCAGGGTTGAGGTTTCTGTAAGCGGTTGATTATTAAGTGTGAGGTGAATTTTGTTAGTGGGTCGGTATCTACGGTTGCCGTTTCTAAAAACTATAAATTGGGTTTTGTTAACGTTAATTTTGATTTGCCAAAGATTTAGCCATTGTTCGAGTTGGTGGAGGTAGGGTTGTATGCGTGATTGGATGGAGCGGTTGTTAGATCCAAGGGCGAGGATTGCCGTATCATCTGCAAATTGATATAGTTTGAGTGGGGGTGAGGGTTGGGGGATGTCTATACAATATAGGACGTATAATAGGGGGCTCAGAGGGCTGCCTTGTGGTACTCCAGCTAATAAGGGAAATTTATATGATAGGGTGTTGTGGATCGTTATTTGAGCACTATGTCGGTTGAGGAAGTTAGCTAGGAAACGGATGATTGTGGTAGGTAGTGGTAGATGTCGCAATTTAAAAATGAGTCCTGAGATCCATACTTTGTCGAATGCTTTTTCTATGTCTAAACTGATTAATGCGGCTCGTTTCTTAGGTGAGAGATATGCTTTAAGGGATGCTGAGATATGAAAGAGGTGATCTTGTGTAGAATGTTGTGGGCGGAAACCTGCTTGTGATTGTGGAATAAGTTGAAGGGAATTTAATAGATTCTACGGGCTAGGATGATTTCTAATATTTTACTTAGTACTGGTAGCAAACGTCCGCCTCTGTGGTGTAGTGGTTAGCGTGATTAGCTGCCACCCCCGGAGGCCCGTGTTCGATTCCCGGCTCTGCCACGAAATTTGAAAAGTGGTACGAGGGCTGGAACGGGGTCCACTCAGCCTCGGGAGGTCAACTGAGTAGAGGTGGGTTCGATTCCCACCTCAGCCATCCTGGAAGTGGTTTTCCGTGGTTTCCCACTTCTTCTCCAAGCGAATGCCGGGATGGTACCTAACTTAAGGCCACGGCCGCTTCCTTCCCTCTTCCTTGCCTATCCCTTCCAATCTTCCCATCCCTCCACAAGGCCCCTGTTCAGCATAGCAGGTGAGGCCGCCTGGGCGAGGTACTGGTCATACTTCCCAGTTGTATCCCCCGACCAAGAGTCTGAAGCTCCAGGACACTGCCCTTGGGGCGGTAGAGGTGGGATCCCTCGCTAAGTCCGAGGGAAAAGCCGAACCTGGAGGGTAAACAGATGATGATGATGATGACTGGTAGCAAGCTTTTTGGACGATATGAAGTTATCTGGGAAGGTAGTTTGTTAGGCTTTAAGAATAGTAGGATTTTCGCATGTCCCCAGTGGGGTGGAAAGGAACCTGTTTGTATTATAATATTGTATATATTGCATAGTATTTGAAGAAAAAGGAGTGGTGATTCTTTGATATGTCTATACGTAATATGTTCGAGGCTAGGAGCAGTGTTCTTTTTGTATTTTAAATGCTTGTGTATGTCTTGTACTGTGATTGGTGTGTTTAGTGGGTGTTGTTGTTCTATAGGTGGAGGGGGGTCGAACGTGGTGTGTAATGGTGCTTTAGTAATGTCTGTGTATTCAGTTATTGTTTCATGATCTGGATGGTAGAAATTAGGGTCGGTAGAAGGTGAAAAGACTTGTCTGTAGTGATCTGCGAAGTGATAGCTGCCTCTTTGGATCAGTGATAGAGTGTCGACCTCCGGATCCCAAGATAGCGGGTTCAAACCCGGCAGAGGTAGTCGGATTTTTGAACGGCGGAAAAAAGTCCATTTGACAATCCATGTCGTACGATGCCGGCATGTAAAAGATCTCTGGTGGCACATTTGGTGTTTACCCGACAAAATTCATTAAATCTCAGCCACAGTCGCCCAAGAGAGTTTCGGTTTACTCGGTCTGCCATCTAGTGGGCCTAGAATGAAACGGAACGTCGAAATTGACGAGCAGACAACCAGATGGCGTCAAATTGAAATGTCTGCACACGGTAGCTGAGGCCATACGATTATTATTATTATTATTATTATTATTATTATTATTTGCCAAGAGATCAGCTTTTGCTTTTGGATTGTTGGGTGCGGAGTTGTTGTGTATTATTGGGTAGTGAGGAACTGATTTTTTAGTTTGTGTGAGTTGTTTTAATTTAGTCCAGTATTTACGTGCGTCAGTTGTATTGGATAGTTCAGTGCAAGTGTTATTCCAGGCTTTTCGCTTTATGGCTTTAATAAATGAGCGTGCGTATCGTAGTGTTGTTCTGTGTTCCCGAAGAGTGTTGGGGTCTCGTGTTCGAAGGTAGGCTTTGTATAGGTCATATGAGTATTGTAGTAGTTGAAGGGCTCTAGGTGGGAGTGGTGGTTTTGAGGGGTGTGAAGTATGGCGGGGTATGTGTAGTTGGTCTGCAGTGATTAAGGCTGTTTCCAGTTGTTTTATTGTGTTGTGTAATTCTTCTTGGTTTGTCGGTGTCGTAATATTGTGGATCATGTCTGTGATAGTTTGTCTGTAGACTAACCAATCAGTGCGGTTATATTGTGGTGGGGTCGTTGGTTGTGTTGAAATGGGTTGGTTCGTAGGTTTGGTAGTGTTAGTAGTCTATGCATGGTATATGATCACTTCCGATAGATGGTAGCATGAGCAGTCCGCCTCTGTGGTGTAGTGGTTAGCGTGATTAGCTGCCACCCCCGGAGGCCCGAGTTCGATTCCCGGCTCTGCCACGAAATTTGAAAAGTGGTACGAGGGCTGGAACGGGGTCCACTCAGCCTCGGGAGGTCAACTGAGTAGAGGTGGGTTCGATTCCCACCTCAGCCATCCTGGAAGTGGTTTTCCGTGGTTTCCCACTTCTCTTCCAGGCGAATGCCGGGATGGTACCTAACTTAAGGCCACGGTCACTTCCTTCCCTCTTCCTTGCCTATCCCTTCCAATCTTCCCATCCCTCCACAAGGCCCCTGTTCAGCATAGCAGGTGAGGCCGCCTGGGCGAGGTACTGGTCATACTCCCCAGTTGTATCCCCCGACCAAGAGTCTGAAGCTCCAGGACACTGCCCTAAGGAGGCGGTAGAGGTGGGATCCCTCGCTAAGTCCGAGGGAAAAACCGAACCTGGAGGGTAAACAGATGATGATGATGATGATGATGATGAGCATATCACTATTGTTTGCTAGTGTTGGTGAGAGGATTATGATATAGGTCGTGTGGGGGAAGGGAAAGGGATGTCCACGCCCCGGATGTCATGTAGAATTTGTTCATAAGTTTTTTTGAGCATCTATCTGGCCACCTCTATCAAGTTCTACGGATATTGATGCGTATAATTTACGAGATACTGTAGACCGTCCTGAAAAAAAAATCCATGTTAGTGTTCTGATATTAAATGTCTCCTATGGACTGCTTCTTTAAATTTAGAGACTAGAGATAACACTGAAAATATGCTTTAAAATCAAGTTGCAATATTCTTAACACGTCCTCTTTAAATTCCTGATGTTTCGCCTTCGCATTGCACTTGCTTTAGAACGCCCTGCGTGAGCCGGCGTCAGCGTGTGTACAACGTATAACGAGACCCACGAGAGTTGGAGTATGACGTTTAGCGCCACCGGCGAGAAAAAGTTGACTAACGCTGCTCGAAAATGGTCTGTTGCTATGGCAACGACAACAGCGATGCCACATTTTAGGAAGTTATCGCCACGTGGATTGGCTTGCTCTCGGTCGCTTTTCTGATATTATTCGGACTGGTACTGTGTTAGCTATGTTAGTTGTTGCTGCTTTATGCATTTACGTGCTTGTTTTCTGAATATTATTTTTGATGTTAGATTTTTAAATAAGTTAGGCAGTGGCTGGTTGAACAGTTCTATTTCGTATTTAAAATGTGCATTTGTTGAGTGTATTGTCAGAAACTGATGATTTTGTTAGTAATTATGAAATCTAATGTTTAAATGCTGTCTTAAATGCTGGAATTATTAGCACGAGCTAATTTATTTCTTGAATTGCATTAGGCCTACATATTTAAATAAACACTCAGTCTGTATGAAAAGATGATCTATCGCAGATGGAGGTAACTATGACAACGCAGCGTACTTCGTAGTTACTGGTTTCGCCGCTCAAATGTCAGACTCCAAATCCCGTGCGCCAAACTAAAGGTGAGATCCCGACACTGTAGTAAACAAGAAATGGCCCATGAATGGAAATTGCTCTTTCCGCCATGGCGCTACTGTATTGTGGAACTTGAGCACGACCCTTGAGATGATCAAGGCTCAGTTCGTTTTCTTATTGTTACCATTACAATGATAAAACAAGCTTGTAGTTTTACGTGACTGTTTATATTATTATGATAGTTTCGGGACCTCCAGTTTCACGTGGAATCGGAACCACAGACACGGAATTTTTATTATTTCAATAATTCCGCAGATGCTAGTCGGGAATAGAACCGTGGCTGCCTTGATGATAACCCAGTGACAATGTGCCTCAGATATCCCGACCCATCCATTATGATTACATAAAAAAAAGAAGGACATGTATAGTACAATAAAAGTAACACGATACAAATGCTAAATCTCGAATCCCCCCTCCGGTGTGTACTTGCGGCGATCATCTTACCGCGGTACACATCCTTACGGAGTGCGTGGACCTGGTCGGTCTGCGCCGTAGGCTAAAACTCCTGCGTACCATCTCCCTCATCCTGCGCATGCCTCGTCATCCGCTTTATGAGGGATAGTGGCCTTTGTTATCGTGTATTATGATGTCCTTTGTCCTCGTGTATTTGTGTTCACTGCGTTTTTATCCCATTGACTTTATTTTAGTTCGTGTTGCGTATCTTAATGTGTTATTTTAACTTCTAACTTGAATCATATATATCTGTATTCCAGGCAATGCCTTACTCCTTTGTCACTTGCATTTTCTATTATTTTATTAGACACTAGCTGATGTACCCGTGCTTCGCTACGGAATTCTACACTGTATACAGAATTCTAGGTTAGGTAGTGTACGCGTTGTGAGCAAGATTGTCTTAAATTGTATAGCTCTTAACGTTACCCTAGAAATGCGACGGGAGGTCACCAAACATCTTTTCTCATATGAAGACTGAGGGAATTTTCACTGTAATGGCAGACTCAATTTCACACCATCAGCCACAATCAGGTTGGGATGTTTTCATTATAATGCCTTTTTACATCCTCAGAAAGACTGTCTTTAGTGGTTTTCCCAACTGAAATGAACATACAATGACGTCAAGAGGAATGGCGCGATTAAAAGCAATGCTTTCATATTACGAAATACTCGTTCAAATGAAACACTACACATTTTCTCACTTTTACGAACAGGACTATGTTGCCTATCTAACAGTCCGAAGTTCCAGACCTGGAATGACCAAACCGCAGATGGCCGTGATCGGTGAACACTCTTCGGCTTTCTTCGGCGGGGAGAGGGCCTAATAGTGGAGACTCCCAGGGCAAAAACTATGCCCAATTACTATTCTGTTTCCTAGGAATACCCGATGAGTCGGAAAATATCAATTCACTACACTGGCGGCGGAAAAATCTATCTGACTTGAAGGTAAATTTTTCCTCCACTGCTAGCTTGGAATAAATTAAATGTATAATTTAATAAAAGTGAAGGGAAAGAAGCTTTTCTTAAGAAATGGCTCTTTCAGAGTTGAATTTTGAGTTATTTAGTGAATATTGTGGTGCTATAATTTGGAAAAGGCCTAAATCGTTATTCTAGACCAGGCCATACTACTAGTACTACTACTACTTACTACCACTAAGTGAGGTTCTGCCTTAAGTATGCACACTGCTCATTCAAGACAGCACGTCGGAGTAGGGATCGAATAGCTGAAATACTATGAAGATCCAGTGTGTTACGTACCAGCTGTATTAGAAAATGTATGAACCAGAGGAATGGCATGCTAAAGAAGAAAGTTTTCTAACTCCCCGGCTATTTCCCGCCATTATTCAGTCAGGCTGTTATGCTCGGTACGCAGCAGTAATCCCATCTATCGGAGTTGAGAGGCAGCATAAGGGACAAAGAACATCACAATAAATAATGGTCAAAGTAATGTTATTGTTGATCAATGTTACGCACTTTCGATATTATACGCCTTCACATTTCGTTTTCTTCCCACTCTTAAATACCACTCTTATCAGAGTCTGTACCGTAAAACTGAATAAAACATAAATGATCGGAAATTGTATTCTATATAACTTTTTTATATAGTACTTTTCGATAGGACCAATAACATTGGTATTTAAAAATTACATTTTAAGCACCTTCCCCTAAACTACAATTTCATCCAGAGTGAATAAAACTTGTTTATAGCTTACACTGTATTTTCTTATTCCCCGCCTCTATATACCGATTTTCATTAAATTCTGTTAACCCATTTTCTCGTGGATCGGCGTTGATATGGACTTGGCAACAAAAATACAAATTCATGAATATCTGTGTTATCATAGCCGGTACGGTAAAAATGTATAAGACATAAATGGTCGGAAATTTAATTCTCTATAACTTTGGTTATGTAGTATTTATCGATACGACAACTAATAATATAAATATTTGAGAATTACATTTAGGCCTTCCCCTAAACTACCATTTCACTCAGCGTAAATAGTTAATAATAGCTTAAATTGTAATGGCTCATTCTCCGACTTTGCATACCAATTTTCAATGAAATATGACCACTAATAACGTAAATATTAAAAAATAAAATTTTAGGCCTTCCCCTAAACTACCATTTACTCGGCGTAAATAAAGTTATTCATAGACTAGATTGTAGCGACATATTCCTCAACTCTAATTTTTATGAAGATAGGACTATTAAAAACATAAATATTTGAAAATTAAATTTTAGGCCTTCCCCTAAACTACCATTTCACTCAGCGTGAATAAAATGATTTATGACCTAGATTGTAGCGACTTTTTTCCCGACTTCGCATACCGATTTTCATTAAATTCTCTTTGGCCGTTTTCTAGTGATGCGTGTACAGACAGACAGACAGACAGACAGACAGACAGACATTACGGAAAAGAAAAAAGTGCATTTCCTGGTTACTGTGGACATGACCGATACAGAAATACCATTCTTTTCAAATTCTGAGCAATGTACAGACAGAACTCTTATTTTATATATATAGCTAAGGCATTGCGAATTAGATCCACTGATTGTTTTAATCTCATAACCATTTTTCATCACCATTATTTTTAACTCCGATCAGTGGATACATTTTAAAATGTTAATTATCATATCATGTCGTCCATCTCGTTTCATTAGGGGCCGATGACCTATGTTAGGCCCCTTTAAACAACAAGCATCATCATAATAAAATCTCGAATCTCCAAACGGTGAAACTTCTTTGTTTGTTTTTTTGTTTGTTTGTTTCTTCCTACTTTCTTTCACCAGGTGAGTATCGCAGTATCCTTAAGGCGATCACTTTAAAGAACTCCTCTATTTTATGAGAAAATTAAATGGCTTCGGAGTGTCTTGAAATCGACTTTATTTGAAGAAGAGTTCAACACAGAGTATTATAATAAGTTCAACAGACATTCTAGAGACATCTTTTTTTTTTTTGCTAGATGCTTTACGTAGCACCGACACAGATAGGTCTTATGGCGACGATGGGATGGGAAAGGCCTAGGAGTTAGAAGGAAATGGCCGTGGCCTTAATTGAGGTACAGCCCCAGCATTTGCCTGGTGTGAAAATGGGAAACCACGGAAAACCATCTTCAGGGCTGCCGGCAGTGGGATTCGAACCCACTATCTCCCGGATGCAAGCTCACAGCCGCGTGCCCCTGACCGCACGGCCAACTCGCGCGGTAGAGACATCCTTAGACACAAGGTAAACAATTGGGTAGCTACATCAGAGCAACCACAAGAAAAATAGTACAGACCAAAGTGGACGGAAGAACGTAAAGAAGGCGCCTCGGTAAGAATGAAAGCCTGTTGGAACAACAAGAAGAATCCACAGAAGAACTGATTGAGTTATTTGCTTATCGTCTTCCAATATTGGGAGAATTCGCTACTACTATCATCATTCATCATCTATATATCCATGTTGTCACACTGATATTTCTTGTAAATATGTAATAGTCCGACTCGTTGGCTGAATGGTCAGCGTACTCGCCTTCGGTTCAGAGGGTCCTGGGTTCGATTCTCGGCTGGGTCGGGGATTTTAATCGCTTCTGATTAATTCTTCTGGCTTGGGGACTTCATGTTTGTGTCCGTCCAAACACCCTCATCTTCATACTGAGACAACATACCACACTACCAACCACCACAGAAACACGCAATAGTGATTACATCCCTCCAGATTGGGTTGGCGTCGGGAAGGGCATTGGCCGTAAAACAGGGCCAAATCCACATTCGCACCCGTGACCCCACAGGCTTGGGAAATAGATGAAGAAAAGAGAAAGAATTAGAAGAAGTTCAAGGTGAAGTTGTTAAGAATGTCGCAATATTCTTTAACTGCACATTGTTGTAACCAAGGTTGAAGTTTACAGAACACAACTTTTATTGCTTCACTTTATGATATTTACACAAATAACTGAAATTTATTTTGAAGCAAAAAGGAATATTGAATCTTGAGAAAAGTCTGTCTTTATACAATATGTACAGGTTTGCAGTCTTTATATACACTTCTATCTTGAAAAGATAGTCTTGGTGAATTGACACGTTGATAGTCGAGAACTATCTGGCACACTAACATAAATGTTCATGAGAGTCCTTGTTTGTTGAAGTGCCTGAATTCCTAAAAAGCAAGTTCAATTGATTGAAGAAATTCCACCTAGCGAAACTAAGGGAGCTTGCATAAATTAGGGAATGAAAATGGCTTGTAAAAGAATTACGGAACATAGGCAGTGGAAACAGGTAAGGGAGCGGTGACCAGAGGTGAAACCTCGTACTGCCAGAAATTCAGTCCACCTGGTCGAAGCACATTTTCAAGAGGAGTAGCCTCCGTGCTCGACGTAGGGTGTATTCTGGAGCTGGACACCGGGGCGAGTGGGCAAGTAAGCAGGCCGGGAGCTCCTATTTATAGTACACTCGATGGTCAGGCACGCGCACTGAGGGCTGCGCGTCGAAGCTAGCAGAATGATACACAGGCGCGCGTGCAGCTGGCTGGCTGAGCGAGAAGAGAGCGCCGGACATACAACACACATGCTCGTTTAAACTAGGCATACTCATTTAATAGGATCGTAAATCTTACGACAGTACAACGTCTTACGTAACACCCACAAGAATAATTCTTCATTCTCAATGGTGAAATATCGGAATGTCGAATGACTTTCAGTCTCGGTAGTGTTCATTTTCGTACGTAGTAACTTTCTTGTCCGCCTCTGTGGTGTAGTGGTTAGTGTGATTAGCTGTCACCCCCGGAGGCCCGGGTTCGATTCCCGGCTCTGCCACGAAATTTGAAATGTGGTACGAGGGCTGGAACGGGGTCCACTCAGCCTCGGGAGGTCAACTGAGTAGAGGTGGGTTCGATTCCCACCTCAGCCATCCTGGAAGTGGTTTTCCGTGGTTTCCCACTTCTCCTCCAGGCAAATGCCGGGATGGTACCTAACTTAAGGCCACGGCCGCTTCCTTCCCTCTTCCTTGTCTATCCCTTCCAATCTTCCCATCCCCCATCAAGGCCCCTGTTCAGTATAGCAGGTGAGGCCACCTGGGCGAGGTACTGGTCATTCTCCCCATCTGTATCCCCGACCCGATGTCTGAAGCTCCAGGATACTGCCCTTGAGGCGGTAGAAGTGGGATCCCTCACTAAGTCCGAGGGAAAAGCCAACCCTGGAGAGTAAGCAGATTAAGAAAGAAAGGAAGAACTAACTTTCTTTCTTGAATGTCTACGTAACGTACTTAATTTCTTACTCGCCTTTATACCAAAGACTGCGCAATCGAAACCGAGTGCAGTGGTTGGCATTTGGGAGTGCGAGTTAGCTTTCCTAGTTTATTTACTGGCATGTTAAAGAACCTGTTTCATTTTTATTTGTACAATTTTGCTCTCCAGATTCGCTTAAAATGCGTAGCAGTTGATGCAACGTTGAACTTATAACATTAATCTCAACTTTATAACATTAATCTTTCCTTGTTTAAATAGGATCAAATTCAGCAATTGAAGGCAACTTTCTAGATGGGCTAAAAAACCATGCCAGCTGAGTGGTTCAGACGGTTGAGGCACTGGCCTTCTGATCCCAACTTGGCAGGTTCGACACAGTCTGGCGAAGTCTTCTTCTTTTTTACAATTGTATTATAATGACCTTTGATTACACACCATTTGGCCAGCTGGTGAAGGTCTTTATCTCGAAGTCATTAGTGTCATTCTGTGTTTCCAGTTCACTAATCTTATCAGTAATATGTGAGCAATAAATATTTCCAGGTCTTCGCTGATGATTCAAAGAGCAAAGGAAATAAGCTTAACGATGGGCTTCAACAAGGGTTTGTGTTAGCTCCTTTTCTCTTCAGTTTATACCAGTGGCGTATGCTGGGATCAAGACGTGGGTTACCACTAGACTAGATTACCTCTTTTCGATGGTTGGTTTAGTGAATGTCAAGCCTTAAGCGTTTTGAGCTGCAGCCAATAGCTAACGGAGTAGCCTGGTGTGTTGTCAAGGCTGCTTCACAAGCTACTGCCCGGGCCTCTGCTACTGTCACTACTCAACATCTGATCAGTGGAGATCGTAGCCTAAGATTTAGCAGATTAAAGTCCGGCTTTGTGGCTAAATGGATAGAATGCTTGCCCCAGGCACGCTTCTTCGCGAGTCCACTCGCAGTATGGCCGGTATCCAGGTTCAATCATCGTTTACACGGATGGCTGGAGAACAGACACGAAAGTGGGCTGTGCGTTCGTTGTCGACAGTGATAGGTATCTTTTTGCTCTCCCGGAAACTTGTAGTGTGTACACAGCGGAGCTCTATGTCATCTGTGAAGCTCTACGGTACGCACTGTCCTATGAGCGCCGACACTTTCTTCTAGGTACTGACTCCTTGAGCTTGCTACAGTCTATTGCTACCTATTTCCCACGGCGCCCTCTGGTGCAGCGGATCCAGGACCTCCTGGCCGGGTGTTCGGATACCGGCACCAGAATCACGTTTCTGTGGCTCCCAAGTCACATGGGTGTAGAGGGAAACGAGTTAGCAGGGAAGGCTGCCAAAGAGGCAGTAACACTGTCCCCGTTGCCTTACAAGGTTCCAGCAAGTGATATTCGCTCTTTGCTGAGACATCTGGTTATGTACTATTGAGAGATGGAGTGGCAGACCACTGAAATTTGAGACCGATAAAAGGTACAGGACGGTATGGAGGACTTCCCTTCGGGCTTCTCGGAGGGAAGCAGTGGTATTCTGACGTCTTCGGATCGGCCACGGTATCCTGACGCACTCCCATCTATTGAAAGGAGAACCCCCTCTGGTGTGTACTTGCGGCGATCATTTTACCGCGGTACACGTCCTGACGGAGTGCGTGGACCTGGTCGGTCTGCGCCGTAGCCTAAAACTCCCAAGTACCATCTCCCTCATCCTGCGCGATGACGAACAGTGAGCAGACGTCGTCATCCGTTTTTTTTAAGGGATAGTGATCTTTTCTTTCGCGTGTAATAATGTCCGTTGTCTTAGTGTATTTGTGTCAACTGCGCTTTTATTCCCTTGACTCTATTAGTTCGTGTTTGCGTATTTTAATGTGTTAGTTTAACTTCTGGCATGACCGGGCGAGTTGGCCGTGCGCGTAGAGGCGCGCGGCTGTGAGCTTGCATCCGGGAGATAGTAGGTTCGAATCCCACTATCGGCAGCCCTGAAGATGGTTTTCCGTGGTTTCCCATTTTCACACCAGGCAAATGCTGGGGCTGTACCTTAATTAAGGCCACGGCCGCTTCCTTCCAACTCCTAGGCCTTTCCCATTCCATCGTCGCCATAAGACCTATCTGTGTCGGTGCGACGTAAAGCCCCTAGCAAAAAAAAAAAAACTTCTGGCATGAATTATATGTACACTTAAGAAAATGGAAATTGCAACACCATGAAGGCATTGGTCGTTTGTGTTGATTTTCAAGATATGAAACGATGCCATGTAGATATGTAAACGATCAAAGTTTCAGACCCATTGGACTGTTGCTACAGGTCTCCCTAAGTGATTGGTCGCGGAGGAATCAACTCCAGTATACGGACTCTGGTATAGCGTAGTTGACTTGCAGTATGTGGAGTGAAGTGTTACCCGTCAAACATGCCTCGACGACAGAGAAGAGCACGCTATCAACAACTGTCGCCGTTTGAGAGGGCTCGGATAATTGGGCTGTGTGAGGCTGGATTATCGCTAAGGACTGTCGCTGCACGTGTTGGCCGACAGGCATCTACGGTACAACGTGTATGGCAGCAGTGGTCAAATGAAGGTACCCACACTCGTAGACCTGGCACAGGCCCAGCGCGACAGACAACTGTGAGAGAGGACCGCCGCATCATTCAGATGGCCCGGATGGAACCCCATGCAACAGCAGCGCAAATTCGAGCAGCTGTGGCACCCCACGTTACACAACAAACAGTTGGTAATCGCCTGCGTGCAGCTGGCTTACGAGCCCGTGTCCCTGCAGAACGTGTTCCATTGACCCCACAACAGCGACGTGTAAGGCTGGCCTGGTGTCGAGAAAGATCGACGTGGATCGATGAATGGCATAGGGTCGTCTTTAGTGATGAATCGCGCTTCTGTCTTGCCCGCAGTGATCGCCGGAATCGTGTGCGCCGACGTACCGGGGAGAGGGGCTGCCCAGATCTTATTGTCGAGAGGCACACAGGTCCAGCACCAAGCACTATGGTCTGGGGAGCTATTGGCTTTAATGTGAAATCACAATTAGTGCTTGTTGAGGGCACTATGGCTGCTCGACAGTACGTTGATAGGGTACTCAATCCAGTGGTTGTCCCTATGATGGCGAACATTGCTGATGGGATGTTTCAGCAGGACAATGCCCGGGTTCACACTGCACGCATCTCCAGAGAAGCTCTCTATGACATCACAACCTTAGAATGGCCCGCCAGATCTCCGGACCTCAGTCCTACTGAACATGTGTCGGACGTGGTGGGTCAACAACTGGCCAACCGTCCTCAGCCACCCACAATTCTGGAACAACTGACCCGTGCAGTGCAGCAAGCATGGGCCACATTCCTCAGGAAGCGATCCAGGGCCTTCTTGACTCCATGCCTCGACGAATTCATCAATGTATTGCAGCTCGTGGTGGACACATCGTGTATTGATTGTTGTTCAAACTTGCGGTTAAACGGATCTGAAAGTGTAATAATCGAATCACAATCGAACACTCGTCCTGCATGTTCAATTGCAGCAATGTAGCACCATTCCTTCTGGGTGTTGCAATTTCCATTTTTTTTTTCAGTGTATCTGTACGTCCAGGCCTTATTCCATTATCACCTCTATTTTCTATATTTGTATTAGAAAATAACGTATTGCGAATTAGATCCACTGATTATTTTAATCTCATAACCATTTTTCATCACCATTTATTTTAAACTGTAGTCAGTGGATACATTTTAATATTTTAATTATCATCTCCTGTCGTCTATTTCGTACCATTAGGGGCCGATGACCTTAGATGTTAGGTCTCTTCAAACAACAAGCATCATCATCATCAAACTTCAACCCCATAAAGAAGAGTAAGACAAAATAAACATTTCACCATACGCTGCCGAAGTTTTAAATTTAATGCACCATCACACAACAATGTCTTCATCTTCCTGAATGTTGATCTTGCAATTTATATTCGGCTCTTAGTTTCTAGGTCTGATTCAAATATTCCGTTATCCAACAACCAAGATATTTGAGTTTATTTACTTGCTGAATTTGTTGGTCTTTATCTTTCAGAGTAGCATTATTTCTTCCTCTGCTGAACACCATTCGTTTTTTTTAAATGTTCATGTGTAGACCCATCTCTTCCCCAGCTATATTAATTTTATCCAGGAATACTTGCAAGCTTTCAACACTATCAGCAAGAATTACTGTGTCATCTGCATATCACAAATTACATGTTAGGTCTCCATTTATTTTAATTCCCACTTCCAAATCGGCTGATATTGCGTTAAATATGGCATCTGAATAGATGTTAAACAATAACGGAGACAAAACACAGCCTTGACGAACTCCACGTCGGATTTCTATGTAGTCCTTTGTGTCATCACCAACTTTTACCACGGCCTTCTGATGCCAATACATGTTTTCAATAATTCTTATATCTTTTTCATCAATTCCAGTTTGCTGCAGTAGTCTAATGAGTTCGGTATGTTTTACTCTATCAAAAGCCTTTTCATAATCTATGAAATATCCTTTTGTTGATCCCAACATTCTTGAAGAAGTGTCGTTAAACTGAAAATAGCCTCACAAGTTCCATATCCATTCCGAAATCCAAACTGGGTATCATCCAGGTTTTCCTCACATTTCTTCCTTATTTGAGCATGGATAACTTTCAAGAAAGATTTTAACAAATGACTCATTAGGCTAATGAGACGATATTCACCACAATGTTTTAGGTTGTTTTCTTTGAAAGGGGAGTGAGGTAATTTTCCGGAGTTATAGATGTTATTTACGGCCGAGAGGATTCGTTGTGCTGACCACACGACACCTCGTAATCTGCAGGACTTCGGGCTGAGCAGCGGTCGCTTGGTAGGCCAAGGCCCTTCAAGGGCTGTAATGCCATGGGGTTTGGTTTGGTTTGGTTTATAGATGGTATTTGAAAGGTCCACTATCTTATTAATTTGCTCTTCATTGATAACTTCAGCTGGAATTTCATCGGGCCTAAAGTTTTCCTATATTTTAATTGGATTATCGTATGAATTACTTCCGATTTCAAAATGCTCGGTCCATTTGAGCATTCACGATTTTTATTTAACGTCGGTCGTTTATCATAGAAGAGTTCTTCTATATGTTCTTCCTATACCTTAATTTTGTCAAGATGATTTATAATAGGTTTCCTTGAATTATCTTCTAGAACAAGAGAAATCTTTCTTCTGAAAGTTCCAGTTACTTCTTTAATAATTTTGTGCATATTGAAGGTATCGTGTTTTTCTTCCAAATTTTCAATGTTTCTGCATTTTTCAATCATCTAATTTTGTTCTGCCTTCCTAATTTATTTTCTAATTTGACCATGTATCTGACGGTATTGAGCCTTATTGTTCTTAGCGTTTCTGCATTCTTCCATTAAGTCCAAGATATCATCCGTCATACACTTCTCCTTTGTTGTCCTTTTATCAGACTGTAGGTATTTCTTGTTTACTTTCTGTATAGCTTCTTTTACTTCCTCCCACTGGTTTTCCAACTATTGACTATTCAATGATACTTGTCTTAGCTCTTCATTAATTACTTTTGCAACTTCTTGTTTTATTTCACTGTTTACCAATTTTCTTTGGTCAATTCGGTTGAAATGTTTTGTTTTCTGTAAAATTTTCTATTTCAGTTGTACATCAGCAGCTAGTGTATTATGATCAGAACCTATACCTGCTCCTGACTATGTAATAACTCTTTTAATGAAGTTTCTAAACCTCTTATTTATGAAGATGTAATAAATTTGATTCCTTATAGGAACATCATGTTCACCTTCACCAACTGAAAGCCAAGTGTATAATCGACGATAAGGACGTTGATACCATGTGTTTGTAATAACCGTTTCATTTTCTTGACAAAATTCGTATAACTTATCCCCGCGTTCATTGGATTCTCCGAGTCCCCAATTTCCTACCAAATTTCCTCTTCGGCCCTTGCCGATCTTAGCAATGAAATCTTCCATTATTATGGTTATGCAGTCATTTGTTGTTGATTCCAAAATGTTTTGCAAGCTTTCATAGAATCTTTCCACCTCAGTGTCATACTTTTTATCTGGAGCATATACTTGTATTATATTGATTTTGAAGGGCTGTCCATGTAGTTGTAAAAGCATGAGCCTGTCTGATATTGGGACAAAATTGGTGACATATTTCACGAATTCTGATTTTACAAATATTGCTACACCATTTCTGCGACTTGTATCAGTTTCAGGACTACCAGAATAGTATAGACTTCCATCTTCACTTTGACAGGTACCTTTACCTGGCCAGCTCAGTTCACTTATCCCAAGGATAGAAATGTTTAACCTCGTCATTTCTTTAACCATGTTATCAAGTTTGCCAGCCATGAACAAACTTCGTACATTCCATGTTGCTAACCTTGTGTTGGACTTCATTAATTTTAGCCAGGAGATTCTTCGCACCCCCTGCCCACTAAAGGGCTACCTGGGACTAGGGGCCATTATTTCATTAACACTCTCCATAATGATATCCAGAGTGGTTTCCCGTTGCCTTCTCTGGTTACTATTCAGCCGCCCCTAACCTGGGGAACAGACCCTGTTGGTAGCCGCCCCTAACATGGGATACAGCCGCTACCGAATAGGATACAGTGGTAATTTCTCCACTGAGGGACCATTACCCACCTAAAGGAGCTCATCCGTCCTAAGATTTTGGCCCCTTTAGGGTGCCAGGTTATTTTCCGCCGCCCAACACTTGGCGTTGAGACGCTGGCTGTACGGTCTACTCCATTACAGTAGCAGGATAACCTGGCCAGACAGGAACTCCAGTTTTACCTCATCTAAATCCAGCAATAGCATAGTCGGAGGTTATTTACGTATGCATGTGGGTTAGAGGATGGGGGAAGCCGGTACCGTACTTCTCTATTTAATGACTTGCCGCTGGCGTCGCTCAAGCATGGAAATAATTACGTTAATTTACTTGCTGTCACATGACCTTGACGGTACCAAGTAACAGCGTGCTATTGAGCGACATAGAAAATAATTGACTCAGTTGTACAACAGGTCCACTGGAATAAGTGCTTATGTCAAAAGTGTTGTCACGCAACGCCGACACTACCTTGTGATCATCTTTGACTGACTACTGTGATAACGTGACGACTCTAGAGTCTGTTATTTGGGTGGACAGAAAACGCTGCATTCCACTTTCTGTCCTCTAGTTAAAACTTTTTCGTGGCCAGTGGGTGATATAGACTAATTCCCACTAACTTTTTTCCGCTATTGCACCATTGGGTAACTTGACTCCCACATTTGATTTGTGCTGCTATCTGGCGTGGACATAAAAAAATCTAGAAAAATTCTGCTCTGGTATATTTGCAGATTCTAGGTTGGTGGACGTGGTTTTTTACATGTGTGTAGTGTAATGGCTGCCAAGAGTGCGCATTTTTGGGAGGTGAAGTGATTTTCTCCACCAGAAAGATGGATGTTAGTAATTCTGAGCTATTTACGTTATCATAAATTATTGTGTAGTGCTTCAGACATAGATTGAGCAGATGTCTCAGTATGGGTAAATAAATAGGATTTATGTAAAGGTGAAACACAGGAACATAAGTTCTTCATCTTACCATGATTATTCATCTCCAGAATTCTTTTGTTATTTTATTTTACACTGACTGACAGTGACAATGCAACACCAAGGAGGAGTGGTTCGAAAGGGATGAAAGTTGGGGAAAAAACAGAGACGGCACGGATGAATAATTGATGTTTATTTCAAACCGATATGCAGGTTACACAATGCGCACGGCATCGACTCAGTAGGATGTAGGACCACCGCGAGCGGCGATGCGCAGAAACACGTCGAGGTACAGAGTCAATAAGAGTGCGGATGGTGTTCTGAGGGATGGTTCTCCATTCTCTGTCAACCATTTGCCACAGTTGGTCGTCCGTACGAGGCTGGGGCAGAGTTTGCAAACGGCGTCCAATGAGATCCCACACGTGTTCGATTGGTGAGAGATCCGGAGAGTACGCTGGCCACGGAAGCATCTGTACACCTCGTAGAGCCTGTTGGGAGATGCGAGCAGTGTGTGGGCGGGCATTATCCTGCTGAAACAGAGCATTGGGCAGCCCCTGAAGGTACGGGAGTGCCACCGGCCGCAGCACATGCTGCACGTAGCGGTGGGCATTTAACGTGCCTTGAATACGCACTAGAGGTGACGTGGAATCATACGCAATAGCGCCCCAAACCATGATGCCGCGTTGTCTAGCGGTAGGGCGCTCCACAGTTACTGCCGGATTTGACCTTTCTTCACGCCGACGCCACACTCGTCTGCGGTGACTATCACTGACAGAACAGAAGCGTGACTCATCGGAGAACACGACGTTCCGCCATTCCCTCATCCAAGTCGCTCTAGCCCGGCACCATGCCAGGCGTGCACGTCTATGCTGTGGAGTCAATGGTGGTCTTCTGAGCGGACGCCGGGAGTGCAGGCCTCCTTCAACCAATCGACGGGAAATTGTTCTGGTCGATATTGGAACAGCCAGGGTGTCTTGCACATGCTGAAGAATGGCGGTTGACGTGGCGTGCGTGGCTGCCACCGCTTGGCGGCGAATGCGCCGATCCTCGCGTGCTGACGTCACTCGGGCTGCGCCTGGACCCCTCGCACGTGCCACATGTCCCTGCGCCAACCATCTTCGCCACAGGCGCTGCACCGTGGACACATCCCTATGGGTATCGGCTGCGATTTGACGAAGCGACCAACCTGCCCTTCTCAGCCCGATCACCATACCCCTCGTAAAGTCGTCTGTCTGCTGGAAATGCCTCCGTTGACGGCGGCCTGGCATTCTTAGCTATACACGTGTCCTGTGGCACACGACAACACGTTCTACAATGACTGTCGGCTGAGAAATCACGGTACGAAGTGGGCCATTCGCCAACGCCGTGTCCCATTTATCGTTCGCTACGTGCGCAGCACAGCGGCGCATTTCACATCATGAGCATACCTCAGTGACGTCAGTCTACCCTTGCAATTGGCATAAAGTTCTGACCACTCCTTCTTGGTGTTGCATTTGCTCTGTCAGTCAGTGTATTTCGTTTTATTATGTTACTGAGTTCCAGAAATTCCATGAAAATTAAAATGTAATGTATTAGTAGCTAGTTTCATGACAAATAAATGTGTTCAGATTACCTTTCCAATATAAAATTGTGGATGTATTATTCGTTTGGCTTTCACTTTGTACACCCCTTATTTTACCTGAAATGATGGTTACAGCTGTATTCAGTGTAAATTAATTATACTTCTGTGTGGTATAAGATGAATGCACATATTCACATTCTATGTCCTGATTTGTGTGTGCTAGCGTTTGGTTATTGGGAAGTACAGGTCCCACATTTGTATCACTTAACCATACTGACAGCCATTGGGATATATAGCTCCCACTTTTTTTTTTCACAGTTCCAGTATTTGAATTTTTTGTAAAAATTAGCCTCTGATTCCTTACATCCATTACCACAAAAACATGTTTAGTTCCCAGAAATTTACTTCTTAAATAATTTGGCCAGGAAAAGGTTAAGTTGCCGCTGATCAGGCTCCTTTGTTTTGTTGCCGGAGACAGTGTAGTTACCTGTCCCATGTACAGTCGAGTACACGGAAGCTTGCCTATATAGAAACAGTAGTTTATGGTGGTAATGGAATGTCACAACGCCCTTGCCCCACCGCTTATCTAGTTCTTGTGTAGATTAAAGAGTTTACGCAATGTTTAATGAGGTCAAGACAGGTAATTGGTCCACCTGCAATACAATACTTCTTCTCTTCCACTTGTCATCCACTGTAAAGCTGACATTTGTTCACAGGTTATAGCAAATACAGTAGAGACAATACGCGACACTTCCGGATTTAGCCTTAGCACAAGTGGCGCTCCTAGTGGCGTGACCTGAAAATTTGCGCTAAATTCAAATATCAATGGAAATGTATATGCGGAAATGGATAAATAAATTACGTCTAGAAAGAAAGTGTTACTAAGATATTAACTTCAAAGCTGCTAAAGCAATTCTGGATAAATAAATGAAGAATTATTTAACAGGTTATTATTTAAAGACTGAAGTTAGACATATAATCAAGATGTGAAATGGACTGCTGTGAAAGGGCTTGATCTTTCATTTATGCATTACTTTTTTAGCTTTAGCATTCCTGCCTGAACTTCTATGGCTAGATTTTTCTTTTTTTTCTCATTTAAAAGCATTGTATCGTCACATTAAAACATTTGTGAACAAAAATATCGGCACATTCCTTACACACACGATTCAATAAATTTACATTTAAGAGCTAGACAATTTTCCTTTTAACTTGAAGCCTACTAACAGAAAGAAAATCTGTAAATTTAGCCTCAAAAACATTCAAACTTTCTCTATAAGCAATACTTGCCATAATGCCATTACATTAGGGTAAAGCAAATTTGCATCATCATATTGTTTCAACAAAATATGTACATTTCCTAAATTGCGCATATTTTCAGTGCTTGACAACGCATTACGGCATTCCAAATGGGGTAACCTGGAACACAACCAGACACACAGATATGCATATGTATTTTCCTGAATTAAATCAAACCCACAGATCACACCTACAACACCACATCAGTATTGAAGGTTAACTGCTGCACTATACAATAAAATAAGCTTATTATATTTTAAGCCAGTTAAAATGTGGGTCACGCAGGTTAGAAATTTAGGAAGTACTATAAAAATGTCTTTGTAACTGGAAGAATGTATATGCAAACACAATATTTACTTACATTTTCTTGTCATGAGGGAAACGGAAGAAAGATCGCGAATCCTTCTGCTCTTCATAGTTATTGCAGCCAAACACAACACATATCTTTCCACTCATATTGAGAGGAGATATAAAGGAATGACTAATAGCTGTCTCTCGATATCTCGCAGAGTGTCGCGTATTGTCTCTACTGTATTTGGTTATAGTTCCATTTCTATGAGTTTCGACTTGACAGTTAACTGGAAGTCAGACATTGGTACCAAGATTTTACGAGTACAAACAGCTGATTCCCAACACACAACACGAACGGAAATGTACATACTCGAATATAAGTCCAGAATCAATTATTATTTGCGGCAAAATGCATAACTCCTATGAGATTAACAGAAACACATAACAAATTGAAGATACGGCTATAAGATAAAACAAAGATCAACGTCCGAACAGATAAAACGCGAAAAAAATGAAAAGAAATTTATACTCAAAAGAGCTCGCGTTGCTGTTAGATTCAATATGTCCTAAGGAAGGAAAAAGATCCCACAAAGGGAATACACTATCGGGATTGCCATCGTCTGTTCAACCGCTCAATCAACTCATTATTTCCAACCACCAGTGTTGGTGCTTTGTTAAGAATGACGGAGTGAACTGAAAAAGACCGCGGAAAGAATTGAGCACAATACAATACACAACTGATAGCACGTGGTTACAGAAAACAACAGATCGACAACACTGGTAACGGCAACTAGAGTCCAACGCGCTATGTGATTGGCTGTTTATTAATTCACTTAGCCTCCGCCAAATGGCAGCGCTCAAATGTCAAGTCGTCGGAACTCATAAGAACTGAACTGTAGTTCATGTGTGCCAAAATGTACTTCAAACAATAAAAGACTGGCTGGTCATGGGACTGGTGTAGTTATCAAATGTTAAGTAGGTTGTGACAACATTAGATAACAGAAAATACTGTTGGGATCTAGATGCATCGGCACGATTCCATGTCTGGACAGTATTTAGGTTACCGTATGTAATAATATTCCTGAGGTCGGAAACGGCGTGAACTAGGTAAATGAACGTTAGAGGGTTGGTCATACTGATAAATAATTACATACATATACATGCATTATCATTATAGACTGTTATGCCTTTCAACGTTCAGTCTGCAATCCTCTGTGAATTTGCTAAACGTCGCCACAATCCTCGATTTGCAACTAGTGCTGTGGCCTCATTTAGTTCTATGCCTCTTATCTTTAAATCGTTAGAAACTGAGACTAACCATCGTCGTCTTGGTCTACCTCTACTTCTTTAACCCTCCATAACAGAGTCCATTATTCTCCTAGGTAACCTATCCTCCTCCATCCGCCTCACATGATCCCACCACCGAAGCCGGTTTATGCGTACACCTTCATCTATCGAGTTCATTCCTAAATTAGCCTTTATCTCCTCATTCCGAATACCCTCCTGCCATTGTTCCCACCTGTTTGTACCAGCAATCATTCTCGCTACTTTCATGTCTGTTACTTCTAACTTATGAATAAGATATCCTGAGTCCACCCAGCTTTCGCTCTCGGAAAGCAAAGTTGGTCTGAAAACAGACCGATGTAAAGATAGTTTCGTCTGGGACCTGACTTCCTTCTTACAGAATACTGTTGATCGCAACTGCGAGCTCACTACATTAGCTTTACGACACCTTGATTCAATCTCACTTATTACATTACCATCCTGGGCGAACACACAACCTAAATACTTGAAATTATCGACCTGTTCTAGCTTTGTATCACCATTTGGAAAAAAAGCACGTAACAAATTGAAGATAAGGCTATAAGATAAAACAAAGTCAATGACCGAACAGATAAAACGCGAGAAAATGAAATGAAATTTCTAGTCGGAAGAGCTCGCGTTGCTGACAGATTCAATTTCTCCTAAGGAAAAAAAAAAAAATTCCTGCAATGGGAATACACCACTCAGCTGCTAAAGTTAGCCAATCAGATCGATTGCGAGCGAATTCAAATGGTGTTGCTAAATCTTCACGCGGCTTAAGACCGGCTTTAGAGCACCAATCGAAGAAGGTTTGCTTTGCGATGCGAGTTTAATTCCACTGTATGTATGCCACGTGGTTGCTTAACAAACTTCCATAAATGACCGATCCCCTAGCAACTAGCGATGCCGAGAAATCAGGATCAAACACAAACGCCCCGTGGGTGTTGCTTTCAGCTTGTCACCGTAGCATATTTGCTATGACGCTATTCTGTCAGCTCGGGAGTCCGTGTTTCTTTCTTCTTTAAAATTTTAGCTTTCGGTCTTAACGAGCATTTAGCTAGCAACAATTTTTTATGTTTCTGATTATTAATTGTTAATTGACTTAATGAACTGAACGTATACATTTAAGACGAACACAAGCACCCAGCTCCCGAGCCGGAGAAATTAACCAGACAAAGTTAAAATCCGCGACCCGGCCCTTAATCAAACCCGGGACCCCAGTGACCAAAAGCCAGGGTGCTAAATTTTAACACGTATTATTTACAGAAGACTGGAAAGACAAATTGAAGCTGAGTTGGGAGAAGATCAGTTTGGCTTCAGAAGAAATGTAGGAACACGTGAAACAATCCTGACTTTACGTCTGATCTTAGAGGATGGAATAAAGAAGTACATGGCAATCGTAGATCTAGAAAAGGCATTCGATAACGTTGATTGGGCCAAGCTAATTAAGATTCTGAAGGTGATTGGGATCAGATACCGAGAACGAAGAATTATCTACAATCTGTATAAGAACCAGTCTGCAGTGATAAGAATCGAGGGCTTTGAAAAAGAAGCAGCAATCCAGAAAGGAGTGAGGCAAGGCTGCAGTTTGTCCCTCATACTTTTCAATGTTTATATAGAACAGGCAGTAAAGAAAATCAAAGAGTAATTTGAAAAGGGAATCGCAATCTAAGGAGTGGAAATCAAAACCTTGATATTTGCCGATGATATAGTTATTTTATCTGAGACTGCAGAAGATCTCGAGAAGTTGCTGGATGGTATGGACGAAGTCTTGGGTAAGGAGTACAAGATGAAAATAAATAAGTCCAAAACAAAAGTACTTTGTAATGGAGTGCAGTCGAACGAAGGCAGGTGATGCAGGGAATATTAAATTAGGAAATGAAGTCTTGAAGGAAGTAGATGAACATTGTTACTTGGGTAGTAAAATAACTAACGATGGCAGAAGTAAGGAGGACATAAAATGCAGACTAGCACAAGCAAGGAAGAGCTTTATTATGAAAAGAAATTTGCTCACCTCAAACACTGATATAGGAATTAGAAAGATGTTCTTGAAGACTTTCGTGTGGAGCGTGGCATTGTATGGAAGTGAAACCTGGATGATAACTAGCTCAGAAAGAAAGAGAATAGAAGCTTTTGAAATGTGGTGTTACAGAAGAATGCTGAAGGTGAGATGGATAGATCGAATGAAGAGATACTGAATTGAGTTGGTGAGAGGAGATTGATTTGGCTAAATTTGACGATAATAATAATAATAATAATAATAATAATAATAATAATAATCGTATGGCCTCAGCTACCGTGTGCAGACATTTCGATTTGACGCCATCTGGCTGTCTGCTCGTCAATTTCGACGTTCCGTTTTACTCTAGGTCCGTTAGATGGCAGACAGAGTAAACCGGAACTCTCTTGGGCGTCTATGACTGAGGTTTAATTAATTTTGTCGGGTAAATACTAAATGTGTGTCCGCCTCTGTGGTGTAGTGGTTAGCGTTATTAGCTGCCACCCCCGGAGGTCCGGGTTCGATTCCCGACTCTGCCACAAAATTTGAAAAGTGGTATGAGGGCTGGAACGGGGTCCACTCAGCCTCGGGAGGTCAACTGAGTAGAGGTGGGTTCGATCCCCACCTCAGCCATCCTGGAAGTGGTTTTCCGTGGTTTCCCACTTCTCCTCCAGGCGAATGCCACGGCCGCTTCCTTCCCTCTTCCTTGCCTATCCCTTCCAGTCATCCTATCCCTCCACAAGGCCCCTGTTCAGCATAGCAGGTGAGGCCGCCTGGGCGAGGTACTGGTCATTCTCCCCAGTTGTATCCCCGACCAAGTGTCGGAAACTCCAGGACACTGCCCTTGAGGCGGTAGAGGTGGGATCCCTCGCTGAGTCCGAGGGAGAAGCCGAACCTGGAGGGTAAACAGATGATGATGATGATGATGATGATGAAATACCAAATGTATCACCAGAGATCTTTTACATGCCGACATCGTACGACATGGAGTGTCGAATGGACTTTTTTCCGCCCTTCAAAAATCCGACTATCTCTGCCGGGTTTGAACCCGCTATCTTGGGATCCGGAGGCCGACACTCTACCACGGATCCAAAGAGACAGCTAGAAGAAGAGATAGAATGGTAGAACACATCTTAAGGTACCCAGGACTTGTTCAGTTGGTTTTTGAAGGAAGTGTAGGCGGTAAGAACAGTAGGGGTAGACCAAGGTATGAATATGACCAGCAGATTAGAGCAGATGTAGGATGCAATAGTTACGTAGAACAGGATAGGGTGGCATGGAGAGCTGCATCAAACAAGTCTATGGACTGATGACTCAAACAACAACAATAACTACCACCGCTGAAATTTTTCAACGCTTATTGTACGAGGAGTATGCTGCTTCATCACTACTGTTGGAGAATGAAATAAATCAACGCAGCTTACTGGTGCAGTGAGGAGAAACAAGTTCCGCTACTCCTCTAACATTGCCACTTGCTGTTACCAAAGGCCTGCTGTTTATTAACAAGGATATTTCGCTTAGAGTATGACTGTGAGTACCTAGCAAATGGGAACTGCTTGATCATGGCCGGGCGCTGGCGCTGTGGAAGCCATTTTGCGAACTGCCGGAACCCCCTAGTACCCTGAGATACACGCCGCCCGATACGCAGAGAGGATACGCTGAGAGCTGAGAGAAACATTCATGTCAGACACTTCAGAAAGTAATGGTTTAACTAAAAATGAAAACTCGTGTCCTTTAGTTCTTCGAAGTAGTGTACCTCTCCTCAGGTACTCCTCAAATGGAGGTGAGCTGCATGCACCTTTTTAACCACATACCACCGGACGATTTGTCCGTGCGGTTAGGGCCGCGCAGCTGTGAGTTTGCATCCGTGAGACAGAGGGTTCGAACCCCACTGTCAGCAGCCCTGAAAATGGTTTTCCATGGTTTCCTATTTTCACACCAAGCCGATTCTGGGGCTGTACACTCGAAATCTTTAGTATCTCGTGGCAAAAAATATTCATTTCAGGCAAGAAATCAGTTCGGCCCTCAGAACCACCCAGTACCTGCTTACACTCTCTCTCATGGGTCACATCCATTAGACGTGTTAACGCATGCCCACATCTGAAGAGTGAAGGGAGGTGGAGAAAACGAAGTTCAAGGATATCTAGCATGAACGAAACACATGCGGAGGGGGAGGTACCTACTCCCCACCTGACCAAAGCTCCCAGTGGCTCGACAATGAAGGGAGAGGGGAATGAAGGGAGGAACCACACGGCTCCTTCAAAGCAACAGACGCAATGTGTATTTCAACTCACTAAGGGTCAAATTCTCCAGTTTCTTTTTAATTCTTGTGTGCGAGGTCTGGCTGAAATGTTAGCGGTCTCGACTATGCCTTCATTATCAAATGGAATCGCGCTCAACCACTGTAAAAAATAATGACCCTTATTTTCTTCAATACTGGCCCTGTTAAATACTACTACTACTCTACTGCTACTACTTTTTATCCTCAAAAACCAAAGTAAAAATAACCTGGCATTAAATAATTATGATTATCAGGGACGCAAGGGCGTTTGGAAAACCGTCCCTATGAAGTTATTGTCATCGTAATTAAATTACAGTTAGTTAATTGTTTTCCTAGATTAGGAAAAGCTAGTATAGCCAGAATGTTTAACCATAGAAAGATCTTTATTAGTTCCCGACAAAATGGAGTTGGGAGTAGCCTCTGAGTGCGCAACGTCGCAAGCCACACTTCCTGGAAGACGAACACATGTGACGTTGCCTTGGTTACTTCTCCTTCATCCTCAGAGTTGGCCAAAATCTTCGCAAAAACGTAACCTGTTTCCTTTTCCACCTGGAATTCTTGTGATCGCGATTGTGCCTTAATAAAGGCCATGGCCGCTTCCCTCCCACTCCTAGGCTTTCCTGTCCCATCGTCGCTATAAGACCTCTCTGTGTCGGTGCGACGTAAAGCAAATTGTAAAAAAAAAAAAAAAAAAAAAAAAACTAATAATAACCACATACCACTGAGGGAGTTAGCCAATCGGTAAGGATCGCTCAGCTGTAAGCTTGCATTTGGGTTCGAATCCCACCGTCCGGATTCCCATTTTTCACACCAGGCAAGTGATCGGGCTGTACCTTAATTAAGGCCACCCTTTGCCATCCTTCCGTCACCGGAAACCTGCGGTGTGTTAGTGTGACGTTAAACAAGTATCAATAAAAAAAGACAAAATCACGCACCAGCCCTTCTGCCAATCTTAAATTTCTGGTACTGCCGGGAATTGAAGTATGGCCTCCGAGAACAACTGGTAGTGCTATCCGTTTTACTACACATGTGGAGAGTAAACATGAGAGAAGACGGAGCTCTGGCTGGATAGAGAATTTCTTCCACTTTTTTTCACCAACTTTCTCTCCTCATCTTCCTCTTGGTCAAATCCTATTTTCATCTGAACATTTTGGAATTAGACCAACTGAACCTGGGTAATTTTATCTTATCTTTCATGGTCCTCCCCTTTCTTTATCTGTCTCCCTTTTCCTTCGATCGATTCCTAGGAAACTGCAGAAATAATCAGTGGAATAAAAAGGACCGTTATTATTTCTAGTATTATCAATGATGTGGTCCAAACTGGAGATTAAATACGAAGTGCGCCATTACCTTCGTCTGCAGAATATATTCCTGTTTTTGTAGCTGACAAAATTGCTGAAGGGTTAGAATTAAACGCAGGCGATGTAGTGAGTAATATCCTGAGTTGGTTTGAAGATAACAAATGAATTTTAAGTAAAGAAAAATAATACTGTGATTTGATTTCGCCATAAGATTAATGAAATTACCGAATTTTGTCCAATATTATTTGGAGAGACCCTAGTTGAATACTAATCATCAACACATTTTCTTGGCCTGTGGGTCTGTGGGTAGATGAATCATTAACCTGGGCAAAATAGTTTATAGGGAAAATGCTTAATAGAATTTATTTCATGATAATATCTTTTTAAAACTACTTATAATCTTGACGCTTGTCGAAGCATGTATTTTGCATACGCCCATCCTCTGCTAGTCTCTGGTATTATATACTGGAGGAGTTTCACGAAGTAGAGAAGCCATGTCTACTGTTGGCGCCGAAAGTATGTCCTGTCGAGTTTAAACGCTAATAAAATTTGCATCAGTCCACCAGTCTAAAATATAATCACACCATCGGAAATCTTGTTTCATTCTGCGTTCTTTGGTGGTATTTACATATTTTTTATTATATTTCTTGTCAAAGTTATATTAGGCGGAATCCAAAAAGTACCTATTTTCTTGCCCGTTTTTTGTCAAAATCGTTGTAGCACCATTACATGAATTTGAATAAAATTTAGGTAAATTATGGAATGTACTATTATAAATATATTTATTAAGTTTAATTACTTTAGGCCTACACACTTTGGCAGAAAACGTTATTACTTTTGTAACATGTTGTCCGTTTGATACCGAGTGGTCTTCCGAAATCGACAATGAGTTCATCAGAAAAGTCTGAAGTTTTTTGTTTCAGTTCGTTACATACCGAAAACGTACAATGGTGTCTATATTTTACAGCGATTTTTATTTGAAAGCGAGCAAGCGATATGCACTCAGGCGTGCCAAGCAGTTTGAGCAAAGGGTTGTCCAGTAAGCGGCAATTGTGAGCTTCCTTTCACGATAAGATGACAAGCAGGTTAATCGTGGTATTTCCACACTTATTTGTGGTGTAGTTACTTGCATTTATCTGGGCTGTGAATAGGTTTGTTCGCAGAACGAATCCGTGATAGTTCGATTTATCGTCGATATGCGCATGCGCGGTTGGCAACTAGTTTGAAATGTGACGAGCTAATTTCCACTACGAAGGGAAGTGGTTGGAAACGTCTGCTGTTTTGAACCAACGTGTTTTCTATTCTGTAAGCTTCAGAAATTAATTAGGATTTTATTCGTAACTTCAGGTATAAAAATTGATGAACACGGTATGATAACGTGAATGACTACATAGTATTAGTAATATTAGTTGAAAGTCTGAATATATATACTTAGACATAAATAGAGAAGTGGGTTGTATTTATTATTTTCATATTTGGTAAATTTTACTTATTTTGTAAGGTTACTTCAGCAACTAATCACGGCCGTGAAGTAATTCTCAGGTCAGTTATGAAACGAACATAGATGGCAGTGGGTATGCGCGCGCATATTCTGACTCGCTGACTGAAAGAGTTTTCGTCCAGGATCAGAAACTGTTCCAACGGTTTGCTGATGGCTTCCAA
Organism: Anabrus simplex; assembly: GCF_040414725.1. Taxonomy (NCBI): domain Eukaryota; kingdom Metazoa; phylum Arthropoda; class Insecta; order Orthoptera; family Tettigoniidae; genus Anabrus; species Anabrus simplex. The sequence goes on from NC_090269.1 coordinate 119,379,001, forward strand.
CAGTTTGAAAAGTTTGTACGAACAACACATTAGTGGTCAGCAACTCTGATGATCGCTACTACGAACGCAAATTTGAATGTGCGCATGCGTCTGATAGATGGCAACAGTTTCTGACTGTACTACGAACAAAGCTAATATCAGGCTGTATTGCTCAAAATCGCTGCCAAACTGGACAGGAATTGCTGCACTCAGCGCGTGAAGGTCCATCCATCCCAACCTGTTAGCGAGAGAACATTGCGACGGGAACTGCATGCAGTCGGTCACCTCGCAAGAGCCCATTGCTCACACGGGCACATAACGCTACGTGTCTTCAATGGGCTAGAAATCATCGAACATGGACAGCAGCTGACTGGCGTACGTAACGTTATCTAACGATTCACGTTTTTGCCTGTGTTCCAATGATGCCCGTCCACCGAATGTCAAATGAAGAATTTTATCCTGGATGTGCGCAAGGTCACGTTCAAGCCGGAGGTGGGTCTGTGATATTTTGGGGGTGTTTTTCGTATCGTGGATTGGACTCACCGCCCCCTGAGGTGACCACTAGCATGAACCAGCATATTTATTTAAACATTCTGGATGATCATGTGTTGTCTTTCAGTCAACATCTGCATGGTGTGTATGCTATTGATACCCCGATTATTTCAAGATGACAATAGCAACGTTCATCGGGCTGGACACATATGTGACTGATTTTACGAACACTCCCCCACCCTATCACATTTCGATTGGCCTGCAAAGTTACCTTACTTGAACCCCATTGAAAATATGTGGGACATGTTGGAACAGCAGGTAAAACGCGGCATCAGAATCCCCGCAATTTGGTGGAATTGCGCCATCATATTCTCAGTAAGTAGGTTAACCTGGATGTGTCGTAATGTGTCGTACCTGCACAACCTTATGGACTCGCTTCCTAACCAAAGACAGGTGTTTATCAAGTTCAGAGGCGGAGTTACACGGTGTTGAATGATGCTTGTAATGCTTTCTCTACGGGTGACTAATTTTTGTCCGGTGAGCTTATGTTTCGTCCGCCTCTGTGGTGTAGTGGTTATTGTGATTAGCTGCCACCCCCAGGGTCCCGAGTTCGATTCCTGGCTCTGCCACGAAATTTGAAAAGTGGTACGAGGGCTGGAACGGGGTCCACTCAGCCTTGGGAGATCGACTTAGTAGTTGTGGGTTCGATTCCCACCTCAGCCAGCCTGGAAGTGATTTTCCGTGGTTTCCCACTTCTCCTCCAGGAAACTGCCGGGATGGTACCTAACTTAAGGCCACGGCCGCTTCCTTCCCTTTTCCTTGACTATCCCTTCCAATCTTCCCATCCCCCATAAGGCCGTTGTTCAGCATAGCAGGTGAGGCCGCCTGGGCAAGGTACTGATCATTCTCCCCAGTTGTATCCTCCGACCCAATGTCTCATGCTCCAGGACACTGCCCTTGAGGGGGTAGAGATGGGACTACGAGGGAAAAACCAACCCTGGAGGGTAAACAGATTAAGGAAGAAGAAAGAAAGAACTTACACTGACTGACAGTGACAATGCAACACCAAGGAGGAGTGGTTCGAAAGGGATGAAAGTTGGGGAAAAAACAGAGTCGGCACGGAAGAATAATTGATGTTTATTTCAAACCGATATGCAGGTTACACAATGCGCACGGCATCGACTCAGTAGGATGTAGGACCACCGCGAGCGGCGATGCACGCAGAAACACGTCGAGGTACAGAGTCAATAAGAGTGCGGATGGTGTCCTGAGGGATGGTTCTCCATTCTCTGTCAACCATTTGCCACAGTTGGTCGTCCGTACGAGGCTGGGGCAGAGTTTGCAAACGGCGTCCAATGAGATCCCACACGTGTTCGATTGGTGAGAGATCCGGAGAGTACGCTGGCCACGGAAGCATCTGTACACCTCGTAGAGCCTGTTGGGAGATGCGAGCAGTGTGTGGGCGGGCATTATCCTGCTGAAACAGAGCATTGGGCAGCCCCTGAAGGTACGGGATTGCCACCGGCCGCAGCACATGCTGCACGTAGCGGTGGGCATTTAACGTGCCTTGAATACGCACTAGAGGTGACGTGGAATCATACGCAATAGCGCCCCAAACCATGATGCCGCGTTGTCTAGCGGTAGGGCGCTCCACAGTTACTGCCGGATTTGACCTTTCTCCACGCCGACGCCACACTCGTCTGCGGTGACTATCACTGACAGAACAGAAGCGTGACTCATCGGAGAACACGACGTTCCGCCATTCCCTCATCCAAGTCGCTCTAGCCCGGCACCATGCCAGGCGTGCACGTCTATGCTGTGGAGTCAATGGTAGTCTTCTGAGCGGACGCCGGGAGTGCAGGCCTCCTTCAACCAATCGACGGGAAATTGTTCTGGTCGATATTGGAACAGCCAGGGTGTCTTGCACATGCTGAAGAATGGCGGTTGACGTGGCGTGCGGGGCTGCCACCGCTTGGCGGCGGATGCGCCGATCCTCGCGTGCTGACGTCACTCGGGCTGCGCCTGGACCCCTCGCACGTGCCACATGTCCCTGCGCCAACCATCTTCGCCACAGGCGCTGCACCGTGGACACATCCCTATGGGTATCGGCTGCGATTTGACGAAGCGACCAACCTGCCCTTCTCAGCCCGATCACCATACCCCTCGTAAAGTCGTCTGTCTGCTGGAAATGCCTCCGTTGACGGCGGCCTGGCATTCTTAGCTATACACGTGTCCTGTGGCACACGACAACACGTTCTACAATGACTGTCGGCTGAGAAATCACGGTACGAAGTGGGCCATTCGCCAACGCCGTGTCCCATTTATCGTTCGCTACGTGCGCCGCACAGCGGCGCATTTCACATCATGAGCATACCTCAGTGACGTCAGTCTACCCTGCAATTGGCATAAAGTTCTGACCACTCCTTCTTGGTGTTGCATTTGCTCTGTCAGTCAGTGTATATTTCTCTTCTTTCCCTTTGTTGCTGTGAATATTATTATTGATATGTCCCGCATCACTGTATGATCAACAGGATGCAATACCGTACAATTCAATATAAAAACCATTAGGGATCCGTAATTTCACCGATTTCGTACGAATTTACAGTAATATAAACGAGAATGGAAAGTATTCAAGCTGTTTAGGCTTTTTCGATCGTGATATTACCAGTGTTTCTCTCCAGAGTGACAGCAGGCTCATCTGTTGGAATGCCATACCTCTACAAGACGCCGGTGGCTGGTGCGCTAGTAATTTCATCATTGAAAAAGCCTGAGGAGCTTGAATACTTTCAGTTCTTGTCGATATAACATTATCATTCTTTCGAGTAACAGTAAGCTTGGTTGATAATTTCGTTACGAACAAACCATCACCATGAAAAGACATGGAAGAGAAGCATAGCATAGTCCGTTGTTCTGACTGGCTCACTCGTAAAAAAACGTGAGTTCATTTCCCCACCAGGAAATCGGAAAATTCAGTAACCTCTACGGACATAGCCGTTTTGTGGCATTTTTTTTTCAGTTTCTCTTTACGTCGCATCGACACAGATCTTATGGCGACGATGGAATAGGAAAGGGCTAGGAGTGGGAAAGAAGCAGCCGTGGCATCAATCAAGACACAGCCCCAGAATGTGTCTGGTGTAAACATGGGAAACCACTGAAAACTATCTTCAGGGCTGCCGACAGTGTGGTTCGAACCCACTATCTCCCGAATGCAAGCTCACAGCTACGCGGCACTAACCGCACGGCCATCTCGCAAGGTGTGGACTTTGTTGTCATTCTCCGCACGTGTGGTTTTGTATTATCATAGAGGAGGATGAAAAAAAAACCGATTATTTAACAATCAACATCTGTTGCCGTCTATCAATGTCGGCCCACTTTTGTGTGTGAGGTAACGTTCTTATCAACACTGAGGAATGAATAACATTTGTGCAACACTCTTCTGGTTTCTCATTTAGTCACCTTGGTGTAGAATAGACTTAGCCTCTGTATATTTGGGCCATAAGCCCACTTAGGGTTCTAAAATATTCTAGAAGGAGTACAAGTTTTGTTTCGCCTCCTAGCCTTTTGTCCATGGCCAATCATGTTAAACCTTTTCTTTTTACATTAAGGCCATTTAGTATGGGCACTCATTGCCCCTGTTTGTTCCGTAATTGTTTCTGGAACAGTGCGAAACAAACTGATGAGTGATAAATAAGCCCACCTCAGGGCAGCGATGTGTAAATACTTTAATTAAGAACAACCGACAGGTTGTAAGTCCGCTATTTGAAACTGATTCCTCAGTGAGGCTGGACAATGATATAGTTGGATCGCAGACTCCTACAAAGGGTATTTTCCTTGAGCTTTCTTGTTCTCCTTCTTCTTCTTCTCCTTCTTCTTAATCTGTTTTCCCTCCAGGGTCAGTTTTTCACTCGGACTCTGCGAGGGATCCCACCTCTACCACCTCAAAGGCACTGTCCTGGAGCTTCAGACTCTGGCTCGGGGGATACAACTGGGCAGAATGGCTAGTACCTCGCCCAGGTGGCCTCACCTGCTATGCTGAACAGGGGCCTGGAGGAGAAGTGGGAAACCACTTCCAGGATGGCTGAGGTGGGAATCGAACCCACCTCTACTCAGCTGACCTCCCGAGGCTGAGTGGATCCCGTTCAGCACTCATACCACTTTTCAAATTTCATGGCAGAGCTGGGAATCGAACCCGGGCCTCCGGGGGTGACAGCTAATCACACTATCCACTACACCACAGAGGTGCACCGTGAAGCATTCTATCTTTCATAAGTTTTGTACTTGCAAAGAGCAATCAAGTTTTTTTTCTTTTCTGTGAAAACTAGTATTTGTAAATCTATCAAGTTTTGTACCTGATATTTTGGACTTTAAATCATTGTTGTTGGAGCTGGCGAGCTCATTATAAGTTGTTATTTTTAATTCAGATCTTCTATTTTTCAAGTTTTAAATTAAAAAAGGAAAGAAATAAAATTTCGAATTCCGTTGTGTTAAGTTCTACCGTTGTTAGTGACTTGTCCACCCATTCACCCCTCACGCTTCTGATATCTCTGTGATCTACGATATTATCGGAATAATAATAATAATAATAATAATAATAATAATAATAATAATAATAATAATAATAATAATAATAATAATAATAATAATAATAATAATAATAATAATAGAGAACTCAGTTGTGCGGTCTGTTAGTGGGTGTCTTCCTGTTCCTAAAATCACGAGTTTGATCTCGACTGAGGTCTCTTGCTTTGACGTTATTTAGACACATTTTGAACAGCATATTTTCATTTTTGAAACATCAGTGTGTGTTTTATATTAAATTTGCCTTTTGATTATAGGGCTTTCATTTCCAATATAAATATATTTCGTTACCGTAATGGCTCTTCTAGTGCGATTCCTTGGCTGAAAGGTCAGCACTGAGGCCTTCGGTTCATAGTGCTGGGTTCGATTCCCGCCGAGTCGGGTATTTTATTCGCGTCTGATTAATTCTTGTGGCTCTGAGACTGGATGTTTGTAATTCTTCTGGCTCGGGGACTGGGCGTTTGTGTTTGTTATAACACTCTCCTTTTCATATTCGCACAGAAAAAAGACCGCACTACCAACAGCCACAGAAACACGCAATAGTGACTATATTCCTCCTCATAAAATTGGTGGTCAAGAAGGCCGTCTGGTCGTAAAACAGGGTCCAATCCACGTGTGTAACACTGTTCGCACCCACGACTCCACAGACGTGGGAAAATCGGAAGAAGAAGAAGAAGAAGAGGAGGAGGAATGGCTCTTTTCTGTTTTTAACGATGTCATTATTGAAGGAGTCAACATTCTTTCCTTCCTGAAATGAAGAGATTTGACAATATCGATTTTTAGCCTAGTAAAGTACTTTCACCAGAACAAGTCAATGTGTGATAGCGTGATCTTTGAAATTGTAGCATTTGTAACAAAAAGTATTCAAAATTCATAAAACACCACTGCAGTCACGTGGAATGATGTTAGAAAATCCTTTATCTCAGCTACGTCATCCACTGTTGTCTTGCATCAATCTTCTGAGTTACGCTTGTTATAAACTAGTAGCATATTCATTCTGTTCTTCTTCTTAATCTGTTTATCCTCCAGGGTCGGTTTTTCCCTCGGACTCAGCGAGGGATCCCAACTCTACCGCCTCAAGGGCAGTGTCCTGGAGCTTCAGACTTTGGGTCGGGAATACAACTAGGGAGAATGACCAGTACCTCGCCCAGGCGGCCTCACCTGCTATGCTGAACAGGGGCCTTGTGGGGGGATGGGATGATTGGATTGGACAGGCAAGGAAGAGGGAAGGAAGCGGCCGCGGCCTTAAGTTAGGTACCATCCCGGCATTTCCCTGGAGGAGAAGTGGGAAACCACGGAAAACCACTTCGAGGATGGCTGAGGCGGGAATCGAACCCACCTCTACTCAGTTGACCTCCCGAGGCTGAGTGAACCCCGTTCCAGCCCTCGTACCACTTTTCAAATTTGTGGCAGAGCCGGGAATCGAACCCGGACCTCCGGGGGTGGCAGCTAATCACGCTAACCACTACACCACAGAGGCGGACATATTCATTCTCTACAAGGAAATATTGTTTTCTTCACCATATTGTTCATAAGAAACATTTAAAGGTACGGTTATAAACACGACATCAGCTTTATTAAATCCAGCAACCTGTAATCAGTGTGAAGTGCTTATGGAGTGACTGGCAACATAATTTTTGCAAGTGTTTTAACTCTGCCGACTCAGTTAGGTCTTTTGGTGACGATGGGGTAGGGAGGAGCTAGAACTGGGGAGGAAGTGACCGCGACCTTAATTCAGGTTCAACCCTTGCATTTTTTTATAGTCGGGTCGAACCCCACTGTCGGCAGCCAAGACGATGGTTTTGAAATGTAGTTTCCCATTTTCACACCAGGCAATTGCTGTGGCTGTACCTTAATTAAGGCCACTGCCGTTTCCTTTCCATTCCTGGCCCTTTTCTATTCCATCGCTCTAAGACCTATCTGTGTCGGTGCGACGCAACGCAACTTGTAAAAAAGAAAAAGAAAAAAAGAAAACAAGGATAAGTTCTTTACGTTTTGTGGAGACATTGCTCTAGGCCTACGTCTTCTGAAGAGCAAAGACGTCTGCTTACGAAGAAGACTTCTCTAACAATGGCTAGGGCCTAGATATTTACGTACTGAGAGGTTGGAATGCAAACTTGAGTAACAAGTATACTCTACCCCATACAACGGTTGTGTAATGAAATTTGCATAGACAGTAGGGGTACGGCTTACAGAACTCCTAGATTTATGTTACTCTTGCTACATTATGGAATAATGGGTTGCACAACACTTTCTACTAACCAAATCAGTTTGCATTGGCAACCTAACCCCTGTGGGTGGGGGACGCAGACGAGGAATACACCCACGGTATCCCCTGCCTGTCGTAAGAGGCGACTAAAAGGGATGACCAAGGGATGATTGAATTTAAACCATGAATCTACTTGTGATTAGTACCATCACGCGGGGAACATTATGGGTCGCCTTTACTTGTGAGTAGTACCACTATGTTAGGTACACAATAAGTTTGTGATTAGTAGCAGCAGAGAGCGGTTCACTGTGGGTTTCCAGTACCTGTGATTTATACCACTTTATGCGGAACATCACAGGCTTACGTTGCCTGTGGTTTGTACCATTATGTGAGAAACACCACGGATCTGGGCGTTGTCTGTGATTAGTACCACTATATGAGCGACACCGTTGGTCTGCGTTGCCTGTGATTTGTACCCACTATGTGAAGAACACCACGGGATAGTACCGAGTCCCTATGATCAGTACACCTATATGGGCTTGCGTTGCGTACGAGTGGCGTCATTATGTGAGAAACACCATGCGTCTGCGTTTCCTGTGCGACGTACAATACTTGTCAGTAGTACCATCACGTTTGGAACACCGTGAGTCTACGCTACTCTTGAGGAATACCATGGTTCTACTTTATTAGCGATAAGTACCATTTTGAGGGGCCATTGACCTGAATTTTGGACCCCTTTGTACAACAAGAATCATCGATTCAGAATTAGCTTTGTAAGCAGTTCCTTGTTCAGTAATACTCATTTGTCAATATAGTTGCGGGTCGGATCCACTGATTGTTAAAAGTTCATAATAATTGTTCATCGTCATTTTTTAAATTCTAGCCAGTGGATCGATTTTGAAATTATTTTTAACTTTCAGTATTGTGAGTTGGCTCCGCTGATTATTTTAACTTCATACTTATCTTTTCATTCATCATCACGTTTTAATTTCTAGTCAGTGGATGACTTTTGGGCATTTAAATTGTCATTGCATTTCGTCTCATTTCGTACCATGATGGGCTGATGACCTTGATGTTAGGCCTCTTTAAAGAATAAGCATATCATCATCATCATCATCATCATCATCATCATTATCATCAGGTAAAACGAATACTACTAGCCCGATGCAATGTACTGTATGCCTACGTGTTTTTATAACTTTCGAAATAATTCAGACATCATATGCACTGTTTGCATTTAAAGAAAACGTTCATGTAATGGAAATGGTTTGCATTACTGTATCTAACCTACTTCGATCACAAGTTAGCTCGACTAACACCAAGTGTAGGTGTAGTGCCCACTCACTGCACATGTACATGCCATATTCAGATCGATGTAATGGTAAAAGGTCATATATGTCACATCACCTGTTTCTGCGTATCAACTCTTTCTTTTACTTTGCAGTAAGATTGAATGATTTTCGGGCACATTTTCTTACATCATATTTCATCATCCGAGTTACTTTATTCTGCAATTAATTTTTCTCGACCGTATAGAGTGATTGCTGTATACGAGCGAATGGCTGCGTGGTTTGGGTCACGTAACTGTGAGCTTACATTCGGGAGATAGTGGTTTCGAACCCCACTGTTGGCACCCCTAAAGATGGTTTTCCATGCTTTCCAATTTTAACACCAGGTTGTACCTTAATTAAGGCCACGGCCGCTTCCTAACCACTCCTAGTCCTTTTCTATCCCATCGTCGCCATAAGACCAATTTATTACGGTGCGACGTAAAGCAAGTAGTATATTAATCTATATATTAAGAGGTTACTAAAAACAGCTTTGGCAAATCCGTCTGTCCGTTCTACTGGACCGATTTGCTCCATTTTTTGTTTTTTCTCCGGAATCACCTGTCGGTGAATAATGAAACTTTGATAGGTCTCTTAAGTTCAGCCAAATTTGAGTAATCAAAAGATCCAATCATTAAATGATCACTCCAATAATTGCAGGGGAAGGCTTACCATAAACCGCAATACATTCTGTAGTTAACAGGTTGCTAATATTCTGATCCTTAGTAATAAGATTGTACGCAGCCATGCTGTCAAGCCAGGGAGTACACACTTTCTCTGATCACTGAAGAATACTATTCCCTGCCAGATACTCTTTAACTCTCCAACCTTTCCCAGAATCCAAATATATTCAACAGATGGCAGAGCGTTCCTAATAACTTACATGCTGCTAAGAGAAAAAAGTCTACGTACAAAGAGACCCCATAATGACAGATGCATTAGACATTTGAGAATACCTATCTAAAGATTAGCTAGATACATTAGAAAGAGTGAAGTCCATGTGTCTTAAAAAGGTTCTTTGCCTGGCAAAATACGCTCCTTCGAGACTAATTGTGAGCTCACAAAACAACCGTTCTATATAGAAGAACTGCGATTAAAAGTACCATTGACTTCTACGACACAATACCAAGCTTTAAAACCAAGGGCTGCAGGATAACAGAAAAGGGAATATATGGATAGAATTTTGCCTAACGGACGGCATGATTACGTCAGAATGGATGAATTCTGACAACGAACTGCGGCACACCATCTCGCGCTTCTTATTAAATGTTCATGAAAGCATTAAAAAGGGCAGGCAAAACAATATGACTACCACCGGTATATCAAGACGAGTTATCTTGCCAATTTATAACGAATGCTATGGAGCAGCAGGGGTCCTCTAGGCTATATATTAAAAGAGTTTACTAAAAACAGCTTTGGCAAATCCGTCCGTCCATTCTACTGGACCGATTTGCTTCATTTGTGTTTTACTCTCTCCGGAATTACTTGCCGGGGAATCACGGGGCATTGATAGGTTTCTAAGTTCAGCAAACTTTGAGTAATCATAAAATGCAATCATTAAATGAACATTCCAATAATTGCAGGCGAAAGCTTACACTAACCCGCAATTACATTCTGTAGTTAGCAGATTGCTAAGCGACGAACACATTCATTAATATTCTGATCCTTAGTAATATGATTGCATGCAGCCATGATTAAATACTACCTGTCAAGCCAGAGAGTACACACTTCCTCTGATTACGGAAGAAATACTATTCCCTGATAGATAATCTTGAACTCTCTAATCTTTCCCAGCGACCAAATATATTTAACTTATGGCAGAGCGTTCATAATAACGTACATGCTCCTCGGAGAAAAAAGTCTACGTACAAACGGACCCCATCATGACATACGCCTTAGACATCATCTGGGAATATCGAAGGATAACCTAGCCACACTAGAAAGAGTGAAAGCCATGTATCTTAAAAATGTTCTCTGCCTGGCATAAAACGCTTCTTCGAGACTAACCTATGAAGTCCAGAGACAACCGTTCTATGACTTATAGAAGAACTGAGATTAAACATACCATTGCCTTCTACGACACAATACCAAGCTTTACACCAAGAACTTCAGGATAAAAAAATGGAATATATGGATATATTTTTACCAAACAGACGACATGATGACATCAGAATGGATTAATTCTAACTACGATCTGCGGCATACCATAACGCGCTTCTTATTAAATGTCCATAAAACCATTGAAAATGGCAGACAAAGCAATATGACTAACACCGGCATATCGTCCGACTCGTTGGCTGAATGGTCAGCGTACTGGCCTTCGGTTCAGAGGGTCCCGGGTTCGATTCCCGGCCGGATCGGGGATTTTAACCTTCATTGGTTAATTCCATTGGCCCGGGGGCTGGGTGTTTGTGCTGTCCGCAGCATCCCTGCAACTCACACACCACACATAACACTATCCTCCACCACAATCACACGCAGTTACCTACATATGGCAGATGCCGCCCACCCTCATCGGAGGGTCTGCCTTACAAGGGCTGCACTCGGCTAGAAATAGCCACACGAAATTATTATTACCGGCATATCAAGACGAGTTGTCTTACCTATTTATAACAAATGCTGTGGAGCGGCAAGAATCCTCTAATAATAATAATAAGATCATCAGTTTTAAAGTGTAGCTCTGTACTTCAGTTCGGGAGATGGTGGCTTCTAATACCACTATCAGCATCCCTAAATAGGGTTTTCCTGATTCCCCATTTTCACGTCAGGAAAATTCCGCAGTTGTACTTTCATTAGCCGGCCCCACGGTCTATGGGCAATGCGAGTGCCTCACACCCGGCTGTCCCTGGTTCATTTCCCCGCCGCGTCAAGGATTGTTACGTGGAGCTTAGGGTTGGTTCGAGGCAAGACCAACTACAATTACATCAGACCGTAATCCAGAATAAACATGGCGGACATTGGTGTGCGATATGAGAGGTTGAGGGAAAGGTTATGCATGTTTATTTCGAGTCGCCTAAAGAAAATATCACAAGTCGAACGTCATGAAATGCAACTATGAATAATTAAAGACCAAAAGTAGCGTTATAGCGTATTGTAAGTCTAAATGAAATTTCAGAGGGGAAAATAACGAAGGGAGAATTATTGTATCAACGTCAGGTTGAAACAGACACAGAGTATAAAATTATTCCACATATGAATCTCCGGTCAGCAAATACGATATATATAGATGTCAACAAAGTACATTATTAACCTTACATGAAATACTATGTAACACCACCATTAACCACAGCCCATTATGTAAAACACGCAAACAAATTTCTCCAACAAAATTTCAACCCTCCAAAATCCACCTGTATTGTTGAGTAGGTACAAGCGATATTTGTATGATACACTTGACCATCTAAAGCACTCGTCAGCTTAAAACTCACCAGAATTGATGGTATAATTTTATTGTATAATATAAATATAAATTATATCTTATATAAAAAACATAATCCTCATGTTCACTCCACGGGAAATGGGGTTAGGTTGTGACTTCCCCTCTCGGAGAACAATCATCAAATGAGAAATGCAACCATTCAAGCTAAGGGCGCCAATCTTTAAGTTGAGGACTTAAAGATAAAAATTTATAATCAAGCTTGGACGGACTCTTATCACAGGGGTGGGGTGATAGTGCACTAATCATTAAGCAGGAGAATTAGAAATCAAAAGGCTAATTAAGGCAGATTGATTAAAATGAACTAGAAAAATACTATTTATTATATTTAATATAAATGACGACGGTTTAACGAGAACTGAATTTAAAATAGAAAATGAATTTAACAAAAAATTGAATGTCTCTACTTCGCGAAAACTTGCAATATCTTTAACTCGCTTGCTCACCATGTAGTCTTGTTCTGCTGGTCCTGGGAAAGTTTCCATCCTCGTAGCGGGAACATCATCGGTCGTCTTTGAGATCTCTTCATCTGCAGCTAAGTACCATTCCTGCCTTGCCAATTGCACCCACCACTAATTGGAAGATGACTTCAAAACTAACATTCCCTATTATGCTCTATCCCATATCTTGGAGATAAGCCCTAAGTCATAGTTAGAAGAACCACCTTGGGTTATAGGGAGAGGATACTCAATTAAGAATCCTTCCAACTTTACTGAAAATGTTCTCTGAAGTTTCATTTCTATCTAGATTAATACTACCTATTGACTTAGACTGGTTCAAACCGGTCTTGTAGCCGAGCTGTACGTACTTCCTGATGAGAGTGGCTCTACACCCCTCATTCAGAATTTCTAAGTATCGAGACGAAGAATCAAGTAGAAAATCAAGTAGAAGGTCTCGTAGAATAATATCAATCAAAATAATGTAGAGAGAAGATCAAGCCAAGAGCTCCAGCACGCCCTTTTATAACCTTCTCTCGCGCTAATTACAGGTCGCTACACGTGGTCCAATCAGATGATACGTCTCTCCCCACTCCAGATATTAGAGTTGACGGGCCATAACCAAGATATCAACTGTTCTTCTATTGGTCCTTTCACTCAGTATCCATGGCAACATGACGCTCCTTTGAAAATATAGGCGGTGATCAGTTCGAATAATTCTGGTCGAAATACGGTAGCTTACGTTACCACGCTTGAACACGTGCTCGCTTTTCTCAGAACTTGATGTCTAAATTTGTCCTTCCAACTTCCTCGGTGATGTGGCAAGATAGAGGAAATCTACTGCAAGTTAATTTTAAACAAATGTCGCAAGAATCTAAGTGAATATTAGAATATTCAGCCCTCGTTTACAAGTCGTAGTTACAAAGTAATGAAATGATAGTGAGCAAATGATTAAACATGAATTATAATACAATTACATACCAAAATAAATATCATGACGTTAAATTTCTGAATTAATTACACATAATAAAATTAACATAATTACACTGTAACGTCTGGAACGTTACATACGCCCCCATGAGTTCTTAACAAATATCATATGAGTTGAGAACTCACACACCTACTCCCACATTGATTTGAAATACCTCAATTACCTGCCCATAACGAGCGACATTATTTTCATACAATTAATTATATCTCACTCTTTCCATCATATCTCTCTTAGACTGCTTACCATTGCGAATGTCTGATATTTCAGTTCATCTTGAGGTTTAGATGCTAAATTATGCCCAACATGAGCAACTTTTCACTTTTGTAAAAAAAACAAGATTATCCTAGAACATATAACATAATAGATATATACAATTTCAGATTACAGACTCTGCCGAGTGTCTATCTGTCCTTTTACTCCCCACATCTCTCCGACATTCTTTGCTAGATAGCAGTAACACATTCTCTTCCAATCTTTTACATTAGAAACATGGAAAACAAATAATACAAACAATTTACACTTTTATCACTCTTTCGAATGTTTCAACCTTATCTTGAAGCAGGATGTAATACACTTCACTCGAATACACACGTGATTTAAGCTCACGGTAAAATTATTGCAAGTTAGAAATGCACATACGGGAAAATTAATTATTTGCCGTCGTCAGCTTTAATTAGCCTTCTGTAACATCTCAGAAAACAAATATATCAAATTTCATGGCCTCACATACGGAAAACAGATGATCTATCGTCAATGAACAAGCGTAAATCTACCGCTACACAAACACCTCCCTTGTTTACAAACACAACTAGGAAATACCACCACCATAGAGACGTAAACTCATCCCACTCGTAGTCTGACATAACAAGTAGCAACTTCCCCGAGTTACTGACCTATATCTCACCATCCGGTTCAGCCACCTCACACGACAGGTATCTCCGTAAACTACTAATGTTATATGAGCCATTCATTACGCTCTCGCCATCCGCTAACTTGTAAGCACAGGGTCCTAGTTTACGATGTACTTTATAAGGGCCTTGATATAAAAGAAAAAATTTCTTTGTTACCTTATCCTCACTATTTGACAACATTGGAACTCTCACCAAAACCATATCACCTACTTCAAAGTTATCAAGTACCTTACGTCTCTGTTGCCTTCTACGTTTATCTCCAGATTTAATCAGGTTCTCCCGTGCCAGTCGGACGTAAAATTCAGCATTACGAGGTGGTTCCTCAGGCAAACCTAACACTCTCACTAGTTCATTCTGAGGCTTACAACCAAAATGAACTTGTGACGGCGTCAATCTAGTGCTTTCATGTTGAACTGCATTGATCCATGTCTCTATGCGGGATAAATGAGCCACCCAGGCTGTATGCTTATCGAACACTAAGCATCTAAACATGCGAGATAACTCTTTCATAACGCGCTCACACATATTGCCCTGAGGGTATCTAATAGATGAATGAACCTGTGTAATACCTAGCTCTCTAATTATGGACTTCCATTTTCTCGAAATAAATTGCGGTCCACTGTCTGATAATATTCTAAGAGGAGTACCTAATTCAGGGATATATTTCTCTTTGATTATACGACTACAAGATTTTCCAGTGGCTTTTCTCATACCGTATAATCTGACCAATTTCGAGAAGGCATCAATAATGACTAAAATATATTGGAAGCCGAACTGTCCCTTAACCACAGGTCCAAATAAATCAGTACACACCAAGTCACCAGGTCTTTCTGAGATTACTGCCTGACGAGGTCCTTCTAAATAGCGGTTAGGAACTTTGCTACGCTGACACAGATCGCAAGTGGAAAGAATTTTTCTTATATCTCTTCCCATCTTGTCCCATATAAAATTCTGTCGGATCTCATACAGAACTTTATTAGCTCCAAAATGTCCTAATTCCTTGTGAATAAACCAAATCAATTCCACACGTAGCGCTTTGGGTACACAAATCCCCCAGAGATCCTCGCCACATTTCCTGGCTAGAAACCCGTTAACCAGTTTGTACGTGTGCCTACCATGCGACACAGTGAGCTGCTCTCCTCCCTGAAGTACAGACAAAGGTTCCCGACATTCTTCGTCTACCGACTGTTCAACCAATAGGTTACGTAGTCTATTTAGAGCAGTTTCATTTTCCTTAGACAGACATGTACATATAATAATGCCCTCACGTGGCTCTAGAAGGCTACCTTCTTCGCACAACTTCGGATCACGTGACAATAAATCAGCAAGGACATTATTCTTTCCCTTAATGTGAGTTACCTTAAAATCATACTCTTGTAGGGCGAGTATCCATCTACTAACTCTGTTAGACGATAATTTACACTTGGATACAAAAGAAAGAGCATGATGATCCGTCCTAATTTCAAATTCGGTACCTAAAACATACATCCTAAATTTACTCAGGGAGTATACGATAGCTAAGAATTCAAGTTCCGTTATAGTATAACGCTTTTCAGCAGCACTTAAACCTCTGGAAGCTAAAGACACAATCCCTAAATTACCATCATCATCTACTTGACATAATGCACCAGTGATACCACAGTGAGATGCGTCCGTCAGCAACACATACTTCCTATCGGGCATGGGGTATCTCAAACCAACCGCCTGCCTGAATCCTTCTTTTAATTTTAGGAAAGCTCTATCATGATCTTGTGTCCATTCCCACTTACTGCCAGCTTTCAATAGTTCTCTAAATGGCTCTAGTAAGTTACCAAATCTCACTACAAATCGTCTGAAAAAATTACATACACCAATATACGATCTGAGCTCCTTAATATTTCTAGGTGTCGTAGTATTCAATATTTTTTCAATTCTTGTGCTCTCAGGCGTCACTCCCATTGCCGATACACGGTGCCCCAAAAAAGTCACCTCTCGTCTACTGAAAACACATTTGTCAAGTTTCAGAGTAAAACCAGCATACTCTAATTTAGAAAAAACCCTCTCCAAGTGGTCCAAGTGCTCTTCAAAGGTACTAGATCCTATAACCAAATCATCGATATAAATAGTAGCATAATCTCCAGTATCATCTCCCAAGGCAATACTAAGTGCGCGAATAAGAGCTGCCGAACTCGTACGGGTCCCAAAAGGAACACGCCTAAATTGGTACAAACTATGCTTATAGCTGAAAGCAGTAAGAGGCCTGTCTTCTGATCTTAAAGGTATCTGCCAAAAACTACTCCTAAGATCTAACGTAGAAAACCAACTCTTACCCTGAAAACTCTGTATCAACTCTTCAATGGTTTGTGATCTCAACTGATCAGCACCAATACGTCGGTTCATCTCCCTGCCATCAATACACAAACGTATTGATCCATCAGACTTAGGCACGACAATTAAGGGATTCACGTATTGACTGTTTGATAATTCAATCACATCGTCCGCTAACATAGCTTGAATTTGATCCTCTACGGCTTTTGCATATTTGTGTGGTATCGGATACGGCGGTCCGCTTAATGGACTCTTATCCAGCACAGAAAAAGAATGTTCATACAGATGGGTAACACCAGGTTTCTCGGAAAAAATCTCCACGTGTTCACACAACACTTCAAATAACTTGTCCTTCTGGATTTCATTTACTTCACTTCTACTTACGGCTTCTTTCAAGCCACATATTTTATCCTCATTAATCCACAACTGACACAACTTCAGGCCCTCACTAGCCTCTTCATTTACTTTAGAAACCTCTCTCATTCTCCACACTGTACTAACTTCCGTTTTCCTCTGAATTTCCTCCTCAAACTTGACCTTGATATCCTCATTATTCCACCTCAAATTTAGCATAAGATCATTGTAATTTAACTGAGCCAATTTTAACGTTAACCAGTCAGATCCCAAGATAAGATCAAATATCAAATGCGGAATTACCAAACATATCTGAACGCTAATAGAATTATTAATGCAGATCGGGACAGCTACTTGTTTACAAATTTGCTTAGACTTCCTTCCAACAGCCGTAATGATGAAAGTAGACTTAACAGGCATTTCCTCCAACTGAATACCCTGTTTCACTAATGACTCATACCACTGAGAACTAATACATGATATTTGGCTACCAGAATCAATCAAAACTTTAACCCACGCCCCCCAGACTTTCAATTTAACAACGGGATTGACTACTTTATTACTTGAATCTCCATTATTCTGCTCGGGTTCATACAACAAATCGTCTCTAACATCGAGGTCATATGGTAACACTTTCATGGCAAGACACTTCGCTACCTTCGTACTAGGCTGGAATTCTGACCTAACATTACAGCCTCTAGTTAGTTTAAAGGTTCCCTTTGTGTATTGACGTTGGACTCATTAGTACATTGCTCTGGCCTCCGTTGGGAATTTCCTGTCCTATATTCCTGTGCTCCGCTCCTGCTGTTCTGCTGAGGTCTGAACTGATTGCGAGCTTCGTGATTCTGTGTTCTACCGTTATGTCTCATTCCGTTGTGATGACTAAAGTTCTGAATATTCTCCGTTCTACTCCTAAGGTTACCTAAAGCATCAAAACTGCCTAGTAGGTTCTCCATCTCCTGAATAGTACCAACTTTTTGCATGCAGGCCGCTTCTCTCACCCTGTCCGGAAAATGTCTCAAAAGTAGTCTTACTACATCAGACCCCTCGGTTATACCATCTAAGTTCTGACAAATCATGACATGTGCCAGGAAGTACTCGGTCATAGTAACTCCCTCATGCTGTTTGTACCTCCCAAATACCACCCTTTCTCTCTCCCGAGCTTGTATCGCTTCATTCCAAAATTTCTCTCTAAACTTATTTCTGAATTCTTTCAGGTTCGTCATCGTCTGCCTATATACCATGAACCAAGACCGTGTTTCTCCTACAAAAGCATGGTCAATATTTTCCATAACGTCTTCCCAGTCCATAGACCCTTCCTCTAGACGCTTTTCAAATCGTTTTTCTATCATCTTAAGGAAATCTAGCGGGTTCGTTTGTTTCCCATTAAATTTAGGTAGTTCAATTTCCCTAATGTAGCTATTTCCTAGACATTGCCTTCCCGTGAAAACCTGTTTATCCTTTGCCACCTGTTTTAACTTATTTTCTGCTTTCTCCATCCGGCATTCTACATCTCTGTCTCTCCTATCAATTTCTCTCTCCAAATTAACCTGCTTCTCTTTCAATGCCCTAATTTCAATCTTATTCTCTTCAGCTATCGCAAACCTTTCTTCACTTGCCCGGGTCTCATCTTCTATTCTAAGCTTTACCGTGTCAATCTCTTGTTGGACGTGGTCTTTAAATATCCGTATTTCCCCTCTTTGAGTCTCAACTCTCTTATCAATACTAGTGACCTGCCTCATTACTTCCTCCCTAGTAGAGTTGTTTTCCTTCCCCATTAATTCCAGGAATTCACTTCTCTGTTCCGCAAACTTTTCTTCTACCTTTTTCCCTTGCCGTACATATTCACTTTCCTGGTCCTCTAATCGCTTATTAAAATGTTCATTTTTTACCACCAGATCGCGTAACTGCCTACTGTGTTCGTCCATTCTCCGATTCGCTTCCTCCTTATTTTCCCTCATCTCCCTACTTAATTCAGCTTTAGTTTGCTCTAACTGTTCTTTAAGTTCATATTTAATATTCTCAATTTTAGTGTTAGTTTGTTCTAATTCACTTTTAAGCTCAGATTTAGTTTGTTCTAATTCACCTTTAAGCTCAGATTTAGTTTGTTCCAATTCATTTTTAATTTCAGTTTTACTGTCCTCTATCTTACTTAACATTAACTGCATCATTCCCATTAACTGATCATTATTATTACTTTCATTGTTAGTATTTACTTCCGCTTCGCCCCCCATCCTACTATCATCTGACTCCATACTGACTTCTTTCTGCTTGCCTTCACTCTCCATACTACTTACACTTCTATCTTCAATTTCCTCTCCTAGACTACACAACTCTTCCTCTGAACTCAATACATTATTGCCTTTTATCGCCCGTCCACTGCGCAACATCCTCTCCTCTTTCGTCTGATCAGCCATGACCCTTCCCACAATCAAACACTCCTAATGAAACGTGGATATCCAAATTTTGCCCATAATACTAATTCTGATATCGTTACCGTTATTAACTGCTCCGTACTTAATGATTTTCTCGCCACACGTTGGAGCGGCATTTATGTGACTTCCCCTCTCGGAGAACAATCATCAAATGAGAAATGCAACCATTCAAGCTAAGGGCGCCAATCTTTAAGTTGAGGACTTAAAGATAAAAATTTATAATCAAGCTTGGACGGACTCTTATCACAGGGGTGGGGTGATAGTGCACTAATCATTAAGCAGGAGAATTAGAAATCAAAAGGCTAATTAAGGCAGATTGATTAAAATGAACTAGAAAAATACTATTTATTATATTTAATATAAATGACGACGGTTTAACGAGAACTGAATTTAAAATAGAAAATGAATTTAACAAAAAATTGAATGTCTCTACTTCGCGAAAACTTGCAATATCTTTAACTCGCTTGCTCACCATGTAGTCTTGTTCTGCTGGTCCTGGGAAAGTTTCCATCCTCGTAGCGGGAACATCATCGGTCGTCTTTGAGATCTCTTCATCTGCAGCTAAGTACCATTCCTGCCTTGCCAATTGCACCCACCACTAATTGGAAGATGACTTCAAAACTAACATTCCCTATTATGCTCTATCCCATATCTTGGAGATAAGCCCTAAGTCATAGTTAGAAGAACCACCTTGGGTTATAGGGAGAGGATACTCAATTAAGAATCCTTCCAACTTTACTGAAAATGTTCTCTGAAGTTTCATTTCTATCTAGATTAATACTACCTATTGACTTAGACTGGTTCAAACCGGTCTTGTAGCCGAGCTGTACGTACTTCCTGATGAGAGTGGCTCTACACCCCTCATTCAGAATTTCTAAGTATCGAGACGAAGAATCAAGTAGAAAATCAAGTAGAAGGTCTCGTAGAATAATATCAATCAAAATAATGTAGAGAGAAGATCAAGCCAAGAGCTCCAGCACGCCCTTTTATAACCTTCTCTCGCGCTAATTACAGGTCGCTACACGTGGTCCAATCAGATGATACGTCTCTCCCCACTCCAGATATTAGAGTTGACGGGCCATAACCAAGATATCAACTGTTCTTCTATTGGTCCTTTCACTCAGTATCCATGGCAACATGACGCTCCTTTGAAAATATAGGCGGTGATCAGTTCGAATAATTCTGGTCGAAATACGGTAGCTTACGTTACCACGCTTGAACACGTGCTCGCTTTTCTCAGAACTTGATGTCTAAATTTGTCCTTCCAACTTCCTCGGTGATGTGGCAAGATAGAGGAAATCTACTGCAAGTTAATTTTAAACAAATGTCGCAAGAATCTAAGTGAATATTAGAATATTCAGCCCTCGTTTACAAGTCGTAGTTACAAAGTAATGAAATGATAGTGAGCAAATGATTAAACATGAATTATAATACAATTACATACCAAAATAAATATCATGACGTTAAATTTCTGAATTAATTACACATAATAAAATTAACATAATTACACTGTAACGTCTGGAACGTTACAAGGTTTAGTTTACGCATGTTCATTGTAAAACGTTGAAGATTAATTACATCATTTTTGCACCACCGTTTACGAGTAATTTAGTCTCTAAATCATAAATTTTAGTCATGATTTCTGGGACTGATTTAACGTTCTTTGTAGTAAGGTACGTTGGCTGATAAGGCAAATGCTAGGATAGGCATCATTAGTTTAAACTTCGGAAGTTTGCGCGGCACTCGAATTAGATCACCACCTTCTATGGGTATATAATGTCTTCCCTGACAATACATTTGATTTCAAAAATGATAAAATGATCTAATCCCCGCAACATTATTAGTCCTATGATTCGGTTCGAAGTTTTCCTTACGAATGCTCTTAACCCAATTTTGTCTTAATACTAGGTCTTCTGGAAACGGGAACACTGAAGTTCTTACTTACATCCAGGCACACAGCACATTAAACTATAACCATATTGCATAGGCAACTAAAAATGAAAAAAGCTTTCAGAGAACACGAGAATCAACATTAACCTAATCACCACCGATATTGTTGGAATAAATAAGCTCTTTGAGAACAAACAACTTATTACGGCACTGAAAGAGGATCTATAATCTTCTTAAGACTAAAAATAAATATAATGTACGATTAATAATATTCAAATTTCCGTAAATATTTGGTAACAACACGGCTTACACAAATCAAAACAAACACATGCTAGCACTCCAGCTGCCGCCATTATGGACTGTTTCGATAGTGGTGGTGGTGGTGATTATTGTTTTAAGAGGAAGTACAACTGGGCAACCATCCTCTATATAACACTAATCAGAGGGAAAAATGGAAGGGATCCGACACTTCGAAAAATGAAGATATCGGCCAAAGTAAGACAAGGGCCACGAAGGGCGTGAAAATGAAAGACTCCCTAGCCCTCGCAAACCTAATAGCGTCGGGGTCGGAAAAGAACAAGAGTTGACCAAGGGTGGTCGGATAGGATAGATGAAAGTGAGGAGCCTGGCACAAGTAAGTGGAAGCAATGCCAGGACTCAGCTGAGGGCCCCGTGGTCGCCAACCCACGCTCCAAAGTTCAGAGCTCCTGAGACCCCTTTTAGTCGCCTCTTACGACAGGCAGGAGATACCGTGGGTGTTATTCTACCGCCCCCACCCACAGGGGGACAGTTTCGATAGGTCGGTTAAGGTCTGAGATATTCAGTAGGTCTTGTTCGAGGTCATTCAGCCTGCGTTATTACAGTATTAGAAGAACTATTTGACGGTAAGATGGAGTCCCTTGTCTAGAAAATCAAGAATAACTGCCGAGAGGATTCGTTCAGAAACTGGCGGAGTGTAGGAAGCTTGTTTCTTAACTAAGCTGAGGATATTTCCTAAAATGTCTAAGTGCTCCTATAACTGATTTATATGTGGTGTTTGCAGGTTGACGTGTTTTATACAGAGTGCTGAGATTTCGGTGCACTGTCTTCTATCATATTATTGCTGGAGACCAGAGAGCTGCTGCTGCTTAAGACAATATAGAAACTCACCTGGATAAAACTGATGTGGAATTAGCAACAAAAATTCAAATTCATAAACATCTCTGCTATTACAGCCGCTACGGTAAAAATGTATAAGTAATAAAAAACCAAAACAAACCCCATGGCACTACAGCCCTCGAAGGGCCTTGGCCTACCAAGCGACCGCTGCTCAGCCCGAAGGCCTGCAGATTACGAGGTGTCGTGTGGTCAGCATGACGAATCCTCTCGGCCGTTATCGTTGGCTTTCTAGACCGGGGCCGCTATCTCACCGTCAGATAGCTCCTCAATTCTAATCACGTAGGCTGAGTGGACCTCGAACCAGCCCTCAGGTCCAGGTAAAAATCCCTGACCTGGCCGGAAATCGAACCTGGGGTCTCCGGGTAAGAGGCAAGCACGCTACCCCTACACCACGGAGCCGGCTATAAGTAATAAATGATCGGAAATTTTATTCTGTGTTACTTTAGTTACTTGGTATTTATCGATACGGCCACTAATATATACTGTATATATATATATAGACGCATGTTTCACCTTGCAGCCAAAACTATATATCGCAGACCACTGGTGGTTTAGTGTGGTAGCAGCCTAAAGTCTCCCATCGTGCACTATGGTGGTTGTGTGTCGATAGCTGTGGAGGTGTGGGAGAAGTGGGGGTTGAAAGTGAACGACTATCTATATATATATAAAATAAGAGTTTTGTATGTACAATGCTCAGAATTTAAAGAAGAATAGTATTTCTGTATCGGTCGTGTCACCAGTAACATGGAAATGCACTTTTTAAATTTTCTGTAATTTCTGTATGTATGTATGTATGTATGTATGTATGTATGTATGTATGTATGTATGTATGTATGTATGTATGTATGTATGTATGTATGTATGTATGTATGTATGTATGTATGTATGTACGCGCATCACGAGAAAACGGCTGAAGAGAACTGAATGAAAATCGGTATGAAAAGTCCAGGAATAAGTCGCTACAATGTAGGTCATTAATAATTTTATTCATGCCGAGTGAAATGGTAGTTCAGGGGAAGGCCTAAAATTTAATTCTCAAATGTTTATGTTATTAGTGGTCCTATCGATAAATACTGCATACCTAAAGTTATACAGTATTACATTTCCGAACATTTATGTCTTACACGTTTTTACCGTACCGACTGTGATCACAGAGATATTCATGAATTTGGATTTTTGTTACTAAGTCCACATCAGCGCCGAATCTCGAGAAAATGGTTAAACATAATGTAATGAAAAGCGGTATGTAAATTCGGAAAATAAGGAATTAGTCTACGCTATAAATCATTTTATAAGACGCCCTAATATCAGAGAGTCGAAAGAAAACTACATGTGAAGGCCTACAGTATAGGAAGCTCATAAAATTGATCATTGTTGTGATGTGCTTTGTGTCTTCTGTTGCCACTCATCTCCGATAGATGGGATTACTACTGCGTACCGAGTAAAACAGCCTGCCTAAATATTGGCGGGAAGTAGCTGGAGAGTTAGATAACTTTCTTCTTTAGCATGCCATTCCTCTGGTTCATAAATTTTCTTTTACTACTGGTACGTAACACACTGGTTCATCATCATCATCATCATAGCAATTCGAACTATTTAATCCCTACTCTGAGGCACTGATTGGAATGAGCAATGTGCACATTTAACGGAATAATGGTTCCTGCTACCAGTGTCATAAAGAAACGCAGACTTCAGTGGTATGGGCACATAATGAGAATGCACAGGGAAAGACCTGCCAGAAAATATTTTGACCTTAATGTCGTAGGGAGAAGACCACAGGGAAGATCAAGAAAATGTTGGATAGAGACTGTAAGATCAAATGTGGAGGAGAGAGGATACAAATGGGAGGATGTACTGGATCAGAAGATGTATGAAGACAGAAGGAGATGGCGAGCGCTTGTACACCACACCCTGGAAACTGGAGTTGGGAAATGATGATGATGATTATGATTATTATGATGATGATGATGATGATGAATGGCAGAGAAGGCTCTCTGCGACGTGCTGATTCCAGCACTGGAACTTTGGACTATAAGATCGGTACCGTAGTACTGTTCGTTAAAAGTGAGAAAATGTTCGGTTTTTCATTTGATCGAGTATTTTATAGGATAACATTACTTTTAATCGCTACATTCCTACTGACGTCATTGTAATGACCTATGTGACTTCAGGTGGGAAAACCACAAAGACAGTCTGTCTGAGAATTACGCAGCGAAGCACGGATACATCAGCTAGTATAAATAGGTGTGTGTGTGAGTGTCAGTTTATTTTGCCTTGCAGTCACAACTACCCATCGCATACCACTGTACACTAAGCTGTGGTGGTGTGGGAGAATTGGTGCTTGAATGTGGCTGACTTTCGGTAGCTGGAGTCACTTAAGTGCGGCCATTATCCAGTATTCGGGAGATAGTAGGTTCAAGCCCCACTGTCGGCAGCCCTGAAGATGGTTTTCTGTAGTTTCCCATTTTCACACCAGGCAAATGCTGGGGATATACCTTAATTAAGGCCACGGCCGCTTCCTTCCCATGGCTAGCCCTTTCCTGTCCCATCGTCGCCATAAGACCTATCTGTGCCCGTGCGACGTACAGCAACTTGTAAAAATAAAGTGTGTACTTCTTGGTTTTATATACCATCTCTGATTCATCTGGCAGGAGTATACTGATACAGTTTGCTGCGTAAGTATGCAAACAACTTTGAATATTTTCTGTAATTCTTGAACATAAAATACACCTAGTAAAACAGCTCTCTAACAATATAACTGAGGCAGTAATCCTACCGGCAAAGAAAAAGGAAAATCGGTTTTCATACCAAGAATTCCATTGATCTCAAAGATATGTCATTTTGTTTCAAACGATTACAATTTGCGGTGAGGTTAGCTTATAGTATGACTATCAGTAAGGCTCAGGGTCAAACGTTCCACTATTGCGGAGTTAATTTGAAGGATTCCTGTTTCTAACATGGTCAGCTCTACAGCAGAAAATCTGTTTGTTCATGCGCCAGACAGCAAGACATCAAATGTAGTGTATAAGAACGTATTTATATGAAATCACTTAGTATGTCAGCTGTTTATGTACCTCGAAAGAAATACAAAACAAAAGAAGAAACAAGAAAAGAATGGTCTTTGTATTATGTAGAGAAAACCGCACGGATGAACAAAACCACCCATTGAAGCGGGTTGTCTTCACCTAGTAACATAAATACTATTTGAGAATTATCAAGGATGAAATATGCATTAAAAAACTATTTCGTAAATGGCCAAACAGTTTCTGAGTTCAGTTTTTTCTAGACGAGGGTGAAGAAATCATGGTGTAAGTTGTTTGATATAATTTTCGAATCGAAGGCATCACAGTTATGCAGTAATTTTGCATTTTATTGTCAACAATGTCAACAATTTTCCTTTGGTTAAAAATCTATAAAATCTTCTAGGAATAACCATCGTCGCAGAAACGTCTTGAAAATGAAAACCTACAAACTGTTTTCCAGTCAGTGACCGGGAGAGGGATGGAATGAATGAAGCTCCCATCTTGCGGCGAGGATAGGAATTGTGCCGGTTGCCGAAGCCTGTCGCATTCCTCTGGGGCAATGATTAATGACTGATAGATGAAATGAAATGATAGTGGAGAGTGTTGCTGGAATGAAACATGACAGGGAAAACCGAAGTACCGGGAAAAAAACCTGTACCGCCTCCGCTTTGTCCAGCATGAATCTCACATGAAGTGACCGGGATTGGAACCATAGAACCCCGCGGTGAGAGGTCGACGCCCTGCCGCCTGAGCCACGGAGGCTCAAAACGTCTTGTTTTTGCGAAACAAATACTCGTTTCCCATTGTCAATTAACAGTTAAAACATTGTTATTTAACCTAATAATAATAACGACAGCATCGCCTATATTCAAGTCACACTGTGTCCCTAAACTTTCTGGCAAAACTGTACATAGCTTTGAGTTTATCAGTCTTAGAAAGTAAGCATATCGACCGAAGGTCGTATTACTGCCATCGTGGTGACTCTAAACAATCAATAATAGAGTAGTTCCGGAAATAGAATAATTTACATATCCTGCATGACTTGCACACTTCCTATGATCAGAATATCCTTGTGAATAATTAACCATACAAACTGACACCAATGAACCGACAGTTTCGTAAAGAGATCACAACGCACAAAGCGAGTTGGCTACGCAGTATGTCTATCTTTTCGATTTACTCTCGTTCTCTACAGCGCACACTCAGTCAATCTGTCTCTATCTCTATCTCTCTCGCGTTGCATCTACATATCAGTCTCGCTCGATCGTTCTGTTCGGGTCGAGTCTTAGATCGAATGCTTAATTTTGATGTGACAAGTCATTTCCCTCTATTTGCCTGTATATTGTCTGTATTTTAATTCCCCTGCGTTTTTCTTCATTCTCTGTTTTACTAGAAGACGAGTACCCTGAATTTATATTAGACTAGCTGATGTACCCGTGCTTCGCAACGGGATTCTCAGAAAGACTGTCCTTGTGGTTTTCCTACCTGAAGTCGTCAGAAAGAATGTAGCGATTAAAAGCAATGTTATATAAAATACTCAATCAAATTAATAAACCGCACATTTTCTCACTTTTAACGAACAGTACTACGGTGCCGATCTAACGGTCCAAAGTTCGGGTGCTGCAATGACCAGACCACAGACCGCCGTGAACACTTATGTGCCATTATTCCCTTAAATATGCACACTGCTCATTCCAATTAGTGCATAATAGTAGGAATTGAATAGCTCGAATGCTAGGATGAACAAGTTTGTTACGTATCAGTAGTATCAGAAATTTATCTAACTCCCCAGCTACTTTCCGCTAATTTTCAGGCAGGCTGTTATACTCGGTACGACCGAGTGAGTTGGCTGTGTGGTTAGGGGCACATACCTGTGAGCTTGTATCCGGAAGATAATGGGTTCGAACTATACTGTCGACAGCCCTGAAGATGGTTTCCCGTGGTCTCCAATTTTCACACCAGGAAAATGCTGGGGCGGTAACGTAATTAACGTAGGGGCTGCTTCCTTCGCACTCTTAGCCTTTTCGTATCCCATCGTCGCCACGAGTCCTATTTGTGTCGGCGCCACGTGGACAAATTTTTAAAAATAACTCAGTATACAGCAGTAATCCCATCTATCGATGATGAATAGCATCAGAGACACAAAGTAAATCACAACAAACAATGGTCAATGTAATGTTATTGTTGATCACTGTTATGAGCTTTCTGTATTGTAGGCCTTCACATTCAGTTTTCTTTCGAATCTGTAATATAAGGTCGTCTTATAAAATTAATTATAACATAGACTGTAGTTCCTTATTCCCCGACTTTACATACCGATTTTCATTAAATTCTGTTTACCCATTTTCTCGTGACGGCGCTGATATGATCTTAGCAAAAAAAAATCCATATTCACGAATATCTCCGTTATCATAGCTGGTACGGTCAAAATGTATAAGACATAAACGATCAGAAATGTAATACTATGTAACTTTATTTACATAGTAATTGTCAATAAGACCACTAATAACACAAATATTCGAGAATTAAATTTTGGGCTTTCCCCTAAACTACCATTTCGCTCAGCGTGAATAAAGTTATTTATGATCTAGATTGTAGCGACTTATTCCCCGACTTTGCATACCGATTTTATTTACGATGGGACAATTAATAACAAATATTTGAGAATTAAATTTTAGGCCTTCCCCTAAATTACCATTTTTCTCAGCGTGAATAAGATTATTTATGGCGTAAATTGTAGTGACTTATTCGCCGACTTTGCATACCTATTTTAATCAAGATAGGACCATTAATAAGAAATATTTGGGAATAAAATTTTAGGCCTTCCCCTAAACTATCATTTTTTCAGACTGAATAAGATCATTTATAGTTTATATTGTAGTGACTTATTTTAGAATTTTACATACCGGTTTTCATTAAGATAGGACCACTAATAACATAAATATTTGAGAATTAAACTTTAGGCCTTCCCCCTAAACTACCATTTCTCTCAGTGTAAAATGTTTATTTATGGCCTAGATTGTAGCGACTTATTCCCGGACTTTACATACCGATTTTCATTAAATTCTCTTGAGCCGTTTTCTCGTGATGCGTGTACAGACAGACAGACAGACAGACAGACAGACAGACAGACAGACAGACAGAAATTACGGAAAATTTAAAAATGCATTTCCTTGTTACTATGGACATGCCTGATACAGAAATTCCATCCTTTTCAAATTTTGTGCAATGTACAGACAAAATTCTTATTTTATATATATAGATTTATCCCAAGAAAATGTATGCATATCTTATTTTACTTTCATATGAACAAGCGCGCAAACTAACATGCGCTCTGGTGGTGCCAGATCTCACGGGCACCTCTTCCGAACATAAGACACTGTACAAGACTGTTCTGCTCAGTTATGTATGTGTTGGTAAGGGCTGAGGGTGTGCTAATGGCCGCGTGTCGCAACGCGTTAGTTTCATCCGCTAGAATGTAGCATATATAAAATAATAAGTCAAAACTGTTTTATATTTCAACCACTAGGAGCGCCACAGTACAGCATATGGCAAGCACAACACCCAACGTTAACAATACAGGGATTTTTCACTATATCTGACAACTATTATATCTTTCAACAAGATATCTTTCGTTCTCTCATCTTAAAATAGACACTTATAGACTTAAAAAATCGTATTAGCGAGAGGAAAAAAATTCTCAATTTGTAATGTAACAATCTGGGATATTTGCAATTAAGTTTGCGCTCATGTATTGCAAGGTGGCGACACAGTTACTTTTACCTACCAGAACGCAAGCACAAAATATACAACTTGCTAACGTTTCTAGTGTTTACTTTGTGTATTTATGAATATCGCCGTTAAATTATTTTAGTGAGTAATCATATAGGCTGCAGCGGATATCCCTTCCAAATTTATACGTGGGGATCAAATATAAACGGGATTTTATTTTTTATTTAAATTCATTTACTGAAAAACTCAAGGTAATTACATTTTAGTTTTCCACATAGTTTCCTCCTTTGGAAATGCATTTGTCCCAGCGTATGGGCAGCTTTTTGATGCTCTAATCGTAAAAAGAACAGGATTGTGTCAAAAGCCAGTTGCTCACGAAGTCTTCCACACCCTCATCTTGAAGTCGTTGCCCTCCTACAGCTTCTTTAAGTGGTCCGAACAAGTGGAAATCGCAGGGCGATAAGTCCGGGCTGTAAGGAGGACGATCAAGTGTAGTTCAATGAAAATAATAGTAATCTACCAGCTGTAATAATCACATAACCACATTTCAGTAGAATTGTAGTGAAGATAAGGTATAATATATTAGATAGTATCTTGCGAGTTATATTCGTGTTTTTCTTCGTGTACGGCAATCCTTGCGATACTTAAGCATTTAACCAAACGCAGTGTAGTGTAGTGTAGTGTAGATACATTGTAGTATAAATACAGTACATTTAGATAGTGCCGTATCTTGCCTGCTATATTCGTGTGTTATTTTTCGTGTGTATCTATTCTACCATAATACTAATAATAATTTGTCTAAGCATTTAGCTTCGTTGGTAATCTTGAGTACAGTAGTTCTTGAAAATTTCATTTCTGTTGTGCTTAGTTTAGTGACATACGGTACGGTACCGGTATCGTAATTAGGATACGTCTGAAAGTAGTTTAAAATTACTGTAGCGTACTGTACAGTAGTATACGAGTAATGTCCTATTAGAATTTAGGGTGATTATTTTATTATTGTAAAATATTTGTGTAGTACTGGTGTAGTAGAGGTATCCGTAGAAACTCTTACTAAAATACTGTTGTTGTAATTAGAATAGGCTTAATTGCAGTTTGGAATTGTGGAGTTCTTGTGTAGGCTATTACTTTCGATACTCAGTAATTAACAGCAGTTTTTATCCTGTCAGGGGTTGTAGGATAAAAAAGAGCACGACTAAGTAGTATGGTATTGTGGTCGTATATTAATTACCTTATTGTTGTGTACTATCCCAGACAATATATCCCTATGTTCATTTATTTTTTGCAAATAAGTCATTTTATTTTTAATTTCATTTTTTCCCCCGTAAAGAATGGCTAAGGAGCGCGAGTGTACTTACCGTGGGTGTGGCGAGGCATTGAGGGGTATGAGGGAGGAGTTGGAAAGTTTGAAGTTTGAGGGAGATAATTAGGATTCTCACAGAAGACAGGAAGGAAGGTAGGACTCCCTCAAACAATGTACAGGTTACAGTAGGTGTACAAGGATCAGAATTCAGGACAGGTGTCTGTGCGAAATCGGTACGAGTCACTCCAGGTAGAACAACAGAGGGAAGATGAGGGACAGGGAACTGTTGCTGAGATGTGTGGAAGTAGGAGGAAGGGAAAATGTAGGAAAGGAAAATGTAGAGTAGAGGATAGGAAAAGACAGGTGGAACAGGGTCATGGGAAGGAGAAAAGGGAGGAGGAAGTAGCTTCTGCAGCTATCAGGAAAGATAGGGCTGACCAGGAGGGGAGGGGATCAAATGAGGTGGGTAGGGTTGAGGCTCTGGTCATGGGGGATTCCATCGTTATACACGTGGGGAAAGTGTGTGGAGGAAAGGGTACCAGGGTAGAGTGTTATCCAGGAATTAGGTTGAGGCAGATGTTGAGGAAAGTAGAAGAGAGGGAGGAGGGGAAGGAGAAGGTGGTAGTGTTTCACGTTGGTACCAACAACGTAAGGCAAGCTGATATAAGTACCAACATAGTTGGAGATGTGTGGGATCTGGTAAATGCAGCACGGGTGAAGTTTAAGAAAGCGGAGATTGTTATTAGTGGAATACTGTGTAGAAGGGATACTGACTGGAGGGTGATTGAGGATTTAAATGAGACTATGGAGTGGGTATGTGGGAAACTGGGAGTGAAATTTCTAGATCCTAATGGGTGGGTAGGAGATAGGGATCTGCGCTCAGATGGCCTTCATTTAAACCGCAGTGGTACGTATAAGTTAGGAAATTTGTTTGGAAGGGTAATAGGGCGGTACATTCAGGGGAACGGGATGGTCTAGGGAGCGGTGATAAGGGAACAGGGAACTGGAAATCAAGTAGGGATGACATAAAATTGTTAGTGTTGAACTGTAGAAGTATTGAAAGGAAAGGAATAGAATTAAGTAGTTTAATAGATATATATTTACCAGATATTGTGATAGGAGTTGAATCATGGCTGAGAAATTATATAATGGATGCAGAAATTTTCTCACGGCACTGGAGTGTATATCGTAGAGATAGGAGAGGAAGGGTGGGAGGGGGAGTGTTCATTCTGGTGAAAGAAGAATTTGTAAGCTACGAAAAAGTTAAAGATGAGACACATGAAATTCTAGGTGTAAGGCTCATTTCTAAAGATAATAGGCAATTTGATATATTTGGAGTGTACAGATCGGGAAAGGGTAGCACTGACGCGGATTCAGAATTATTTGATAGGATAGTCAGCTATGTGGGAAACGACATGGAAAGAAATGTGATTGTAGCGGGAGATCTGAATTTGCCAGATGTCAATTGGGAAGGAAATGCGAACGACAGGAAGCATGACCAACAAATGGCAAATAAGTTAATATGGGAAGGACAGCTGATTCAGAAAGTGATGGAACCAACCAGAGGGAAAAATATGCTGGATGTGGTGCTGATAAAACCAGATGAGCTCTATAGGGAAACTGAAGTAATAGATGGTATTAGTGATCATGAAGCTGTTTTTGTGGTAGTTAAAAATAAATGTGATAGAAAGGAAGGTCTTAAAAGTAGGACTGTTAGGCAGTACCATATGGCTGATAAAGCAGGCATGAGGAAGTTTCTAAAAAGTAACTATGATCGGTGGAAAACAGTAAATAAAAATGTAAACAGACTCTGGGATGGGTTTAAAGAAATTGTTGAGGAATGCGAAAACAGGTTTGTACTTTTAAGGGTGGTAAGGAATGGTAAAGACCCACCTTATTATAATAGAGAAATAAAGAGACTAAGAAGGAGGTGCAGACTGGAAAGAAATAGAGTTAGAAATGGCTGTGGAAGTAAGGAGAAATTGAAGGAACTTACTAGAAAATTGAATCTAGCAAAGAAGGCAGCTAAGGATAACATGATGGCAAGCATAATTGGCAGTCATACGAATTTTAGTGAAAAATGGAAGGGTATGTATAGGTATTTTAAGGCAGAAACAGGTTCCAAGAAGGACATACCAGGAATAATTAATGAACAAGGGGAGTGTGTATGTGAGGATCTTCAAAAGGCAGAAGTATTCAGTCAGCAGTATGTAAAGATTGTTGGTTACAAGGATAATGTCGAGATAGAGGATGAGACTAAGGTCAAAGAAGTAATAAAATTTACATATGATAACAATGACATTTACAATAAGATACAAAATTTGAAAACTAGAAAAGCGGCTGGAATTGATCAGATTTCTGGGGATATACTAAAGACAATGGGTTGGGATATAGTACCATATCTGAAGTACTTATTTGATTATTGTTTAGTCGGAGGAGTTATACCAGATGTATGGAGAGTTGCTATAGTAGCCCCTGTGTATAAAGGAAAGGGTGATAGACATAAAGCTGAAAATTACAGGCCAGTAAGTTTGACATGCATTGTATGTAAGCTTTGGGAAGGCATTCTTTCTGATTATATTAGACATGTTTGTGAAATTAATAACTGGTTAGATAGAAGGCAATTCGGTTTTAGGAAAGGTTATTCCACTGAAGCTCAACTTGTAGGATTCCAGCAAGGTATAGCAGATATCTTGGATTCTGGAGGTCAAATGGACTGTATCGCGATTGACCTGTCTAAAGCATTTGATAGGGTGGATCATGGGAGACTACTGGCAAAAATGAGTGCAATTGGACTAGGCAAAAGAGTGACTAAATGGGTTGCTATATTTATAGAAAATAGATCTCAGAGAATTAGAGTAGGTGAAGCTTTATCTGACCCTGTAATAATTA
The DNA here is from genome assembly GCF_040414725.1 of Anabrus simplex. Lineage (NCBI taxonomy): Eukaryota > Metazoa > Arthropoda > Insecta > Orthoptera > Tettigoniidae > Anabrus > Anabrus simplex. The sequence goes on from NC_090269.1 coordinate 119,412,456, forward strand.
AGGAGGGAATTCCTCAAGGCAGTATTATCGGACCTTTATGTTTTCTTATATATATATAAATGATATGAGTGAATGAGTGGAATCGGAGGTAAGGCTTTTTTTCGGCTGATGTTATTCTCTATAGAGTGATAAATAAGTTACAAGATTGTGAGCAACTGCAATGTGACCTCGAAAATGTTGTGAGATGGACAACAGGCAATGGTATGTTGATAAACGGGGTTAAAAGTCAGGTTGTGAGTTTCACAAATAGGAAAAGTCCTGTCAGTTTTAATTACTGCGTTGATGGGGTGAAAGTTCCTTTTGGGGATCATTGTAAGTATCTAGGTGTTAATATAAGGAAAGATCTTCATTGGGGTAATCACATAAATGGGACTGTAAATAAAGGGTACAGATCTATGGTTATGAGGGTGTTTAGGTGTTGTAGTAAGGATGTAAAGGAGAGTGCATATAAGTCTCTGGTAAGACCCCAACTAGAGTATGGTTCCAGTGTATGGGACCCTCACCAGGATTACCTGATTCAAGAACTGGAAAAAATCCAAAGAAAAGCAGCTCGATTTGTTCTGGGTGATTTCCGACAAAAGAGTAGCGTTACAAAAATGTTGCAATGTTTGGGTTGGGAAGAATTGAGAGAAAGAAGAAGAGCTGCTCGACTAAGTGGTATGTTCCGAGCTGTCAGTGGAGAGATGGCGTGGGATGACATTAGTAGACGAATAAGTTTGAATGGCGTTTATAAAAGTAGGAAAGATCACAATATGAAGATAAAGTTGGAATTCAAGAGGACAAACTGGGGCAAATATTCATTTATAGGAAGGGGAGTTAGGGATTGGAATAACTTACCAAGGGAGATGTTCATTAAATTTCCAATTTCTTTGAAATCATTTAGGAAAAGGCTAGGAAAGCAACAGATAGGGAATCTGCCACCTGGGCGACTGCCCTAAATGCAGATCAGTATTGATTGATTGATTGATTTCCTGTAGCTTGGAGACAGATCTGCAGTATGAGGCCGCGCATTGTCGCATTGTGACGATTGCTTGACAGCTCCCATAAGTGATTCCGGCTATTCTGCAATTTCTGATACTGTCGCCCTTCGTTAATAATGTCTTTAACCGCACGAATGTTTTCGTCTGTAATGCTGGCCCGTGGACGGTGATCATGTTGTTGATTTTCCACACGTTCTCGTCCTTCTTTTAACTTTTTATGCCAGGCAAACACACGCGTCCTTGACAATGTTTGATCACCGAACTGTGCAATCAATCTCTGGCCAATTTTTGCTGCTGTAACTTCTTCATGAGCAAGAAATTGTATAATTATTCGCTGCGCAGTGGAGGGGTGCATCTGTTGCTCCGACATCGTGAGCGTTACTGGCGAAACGGCGGGAAATATCTAACAGCACGCTCTCCCCACTCCTAACGGTCCCGCCTAAGCATAGCAGAAGCGCGGAGCCAATCCTACCAACTGTTGATGTTCAGGAACAAAAAACCCGTTTATATTTGATCGACCTTCGTATATGTGTAAAGTAGCTTTGAAGTTAAAGGTAAGGCATTTTTTGCATATCAGTTTCCCGGCAATAGAAATTGTGACGTACGTGTTTTTGCGCGCGCGTATGTTGACAGTAGCTATGGTTATTTATTCCTTTTTGAGGCAAGTACATTTTACTTTCAGTGCCGTTCTTATTAGTTCATTTGAAGGTGTCGTTCGAGGTTTTTTGGATCAGTGAGTAGGCTCTACTATGTTTTCTTCATTTATTTATTTTTGACAGAATGGGTAACGTAGCATGCTTAGTTTCAGAGAGCCCCGATTCGATTTCCTGTCAGGCCGGGGGTTTTAGTCGCGGGTGGTTAATTTGCCTGACTTTCTGTTCGTCTTAATACAAACTTCTTCAATTACACTCAGTATATTGTGTTACTAAAAACCACAGAGGCACGCAGTACTAAATCTCCATATTGGTTTGGCGTCGGGAAGGGCGTCCGACCATGGAAGTAGGTCACATGAAGTACGTACCTCAAAATGATTGGAAAAAGGTGAAGAATAATAATAAGCTAACGTTGTAAGGCTTAAAATTGTGTTTACTGGAGCATCTCTTTCAGTCCTGAACTCTCCTTCTTCTACCACTTTTTCCATGTCCTTGTGAGGTCTTGGGTGTGAATTCTGACGCATATATGGATTCGGCTCTGTTTTGCGGCCGGATGCCCTTCCTTACACCAACCCTATGTGAAGGATGTATTCACTATTACGTGTTTCTGTGCTGGTTGACAGTGCGTTTGGCTGTCTGAATATGAAGAGGAGAGTACTGGGACACGCACAAACAGTCAGTTCGTGAGTCAGACAAATTGACCAAACGCGACTGAAATCCCCGATCTGGGGCCTTGTGAACCGAACGTTTCGATGCTGATAGTTCAGCCAAGGATTTGGACTGTTTCAGTCCTGAACTATTCGTGGAATCAGGTCGAAAATTTATTAAGTTATTGTTCATTTTGTGTTTTGAGCAAGAAATAGGTCACCGGTACCTAGCCAGCTTGTAATGTATTGTATGTCACTATTAATATTATATTCACAAGCTTACACCATCTACAATTTTACTCAAAGTTCAAAGCAAATGGACTTAAGTTTTCTCTTTGAAAATCTTACTAGGTGGAATACCACCGCTGTCTTTGTAATGAAAACTGAGGAATGTAAAAATCACTTTCCTGACCCTACTACGGAAACAATATTTACATAATGTGAATCACTGCTAAAGAAAGAGAAATAGTGAGAAATGTTATTTTTACTTCAAATTCTATTAATCGATTTTCTCTTGTGCGTTCTATCTATAGAGAAATGCGTGCATGTTTAGTAGAGGTTTCGTGACGGTGAAAAAACTGGAACTTCTTCTTTCTTGCCAAATAATTCTCATGCGATAAAAGTAGACCGCAATTATTATCCGAGAAATGTTATCTTCAGGCTTATGATATACTGTATAAATACATTGAGTTTTCATACATCAGAAAGAAAAAGCTTCAAAATGTTTAAATGTAACACAATGAAGTTATTGTGAGTTTCTAATAGGATTGAACCTTTCTGAATTATGTAACTTCGTGATAATTTAGCCTTATTATTCTTCCTTGTGTGTTTCATATTTCTTACATATTTTTATCAGTATGGTGGCTTACTACTTTCGTTTTACTTCCCCACATGTACCCTGAAGTAATAACATAAACCGCGGGAATTAACCGTATAGGCCTACAATACAAATCCAACGACCCGGTCGGTAATCGAACCGAGACCCCGGAGACCGAAGGTCAAGATGTTGACTACTCAGCTACGGAGTCGGCTAATAACAGCAATAATAATAATAATAATAATAATAATAATAATAATAATAATAATAATAATAATAATAATAATAATAATAATAATCTTCCTCTTCTACCGTTTTCCCACACCTGTGGGGTCGCGAGTGTGAACTGTGTCGCACATGTGGATTTGGCACTGTTTTACGGCCGGATGTCCTTCCTGACGCCAACCTTATATGGAAGGACGTAATCACTATTGCGTGTTTCTGTGGTGGTTGGTAGTGTAGTGTGTTGTCCGAATATGAAGAGGAAAGTGTTGTAACAAACTCAAACACCTAGTCCCGGAGCCAGAAGAATTAATCAAACACGATTAAAATCCCCGACTCGGCCGGTAATCGAACCCGGGACCCTCTGAACCTAAGGCCTCAACGCTGACCATTCAGCCAATGAGTCGGACAATAATAATAATAATAATAATAATAATAATAATAATAATAATAATAATAATACCTCGGATACAGAATGGAATTCGTTTTGAGCCGACACAGCTAGGACGACTTTAATTCAGAGGTCAACACTGGTATGACCGTACCAAGCAATGAAATCAAGAGCTTGCATTCGGGAGATGGTTGGTTCGAATTCCTCCGTCGGCAGCCCTGAAGAAGATTTCTCATTTTCACACAGACAAATGCTGGGGCTATGCCATAATTAAGGCCACGGCCACTTCCTTCCGAACCCTAGCCATCCTTGCATCGCCGAAAATATTCTATGTATTAGTGCAACCACTAGGGAAAAAAGTATCTGCAATGTCAGTCTAGTAGCAGGTCATTTCATTGTACCTCTCAATTTATTGTAAGTAGTGGAGTAAAGGCATTGGTAATATTTCGGTATTTGCTTTACGTCGCACAGACACAGATAAGTCTTATGGCGACGATGGGACAGGAAAGGCCTAGGAATTGGAAGGAATCGGCCGTGGCCTTAATTAAGGTATTTGCCTGGTGTGAAAATGGGAAACCACGGAAAACCATCTTCAGGGCTGCCGACAGTGGGGTTCGAACCCACTATCTCCCGGATGCGAGCTCACATCTGCGCGTCCCCAACCGCACGGCCAACCCGCCGGGTATTTCGGTTGTGTGTGAATTTATATTTGATTGCCTTATAACTATTATTGTGGTACACTAATTATGATAAATATTATAAATATTCGGTGAATTTCTAAGTGTCTACGTTGTAATAATTACAACATAATTATTATGTTGCGCTATATGTGTGTGTGAGAATATTTTAAGTTCCACAAATTTCGTATTAATTTACTTCTTACTGCTTTTAATTATTATGTTACACTGCTTGTACGGTATGTCATTTTATATTTTCAAGTTTGTGTTTGTTTCTTGTTTTAACGTATTTCCTTTTTGTTATTATTTTGTCAGCGTTAAATTTCTTGTTTGGATACAGTTGCTTGTAATATCGGTTTCAATGAAATTGCAACCCCTGTGAGTGGGGGACGCAGACGAAGAATACAACCTCGGTATCCCCTGACTGTCGTAAGAGGTGACCAAAAGGGGCGACCAAGGGATGATTGTATTGGAACCATGAAACTACGTGTGATTAGTACAATCACGCGCGGAACACCATGGGTCGCCTTTACTTGCGAGTAGTACCACTATGTTAGGTACACAATAGGTTTGTGATTAGTAGCAGCAGAGAGCGGTTCACTGTGGGTTTCCAGTACCCGTGATCAGTACCATTGTGAGAAACACCACGGGTCTGGGCGTTGCCTATGATTAGTACCACTATATGAGCGACACCATGGGTCTGTGTTGCCTGTCATTATTACCCACTATATGAGGCACATTAGGGGAATACCGGCGCCCGTGATTAGTACACCTAGGTGAGGAACACCATGGGTTTACGTTGCCTCTGAGTGGCGCCATTATGCGAGAAACACCATAGGTCTGGGTTACCTGTGCGACGTACAATACTTGTGAGTAGTACCATAGCGTGTGGAATACCGTGAGTCTACGCTACTTTTTATTAGTACCGAACATGACAATTACCCTGGTTCTACTTTACTAGCGATAAGCATCATTATGAGGGGCATTGACATGGATTTCGGACCCCTTTAGACAACAAGCATCCTCGATTCAGGATTGTGTTTTAGAAGCAGTCCCTTGGTTAGTAATACTATTGTTTGATACTCGTAGTTTCTGGGTCGGATCCACTGATTGTTTTAAATTCATGTCTATCCATTCATTCTTCATCACATTTTTTTATTCTGGTCAGTGGATGATTTTGAACTTTTAAATTGTCATCACATTTCGTACCGTTAGGGGCCGATTACCCAGATGTTAAGCCCCTTTAAACAACAAGCGTCATCATCGTCATGAAATTGCTGTGCCTTTCTTGTTGTTGTTGTTGTTGTTGTTGTTGTTATGTAATTTATGTTATAATTCTAGTTCGTTGTCATACTACTGAAAGCAAGCATTACCATCGGTATATTTCCCAATTACCGAGCTCGATAGCTACAGTCGGCAACGGCCATACCATGTTGAATACACCGGTTCTCGTCCGATCACCGCAGTTAAACAACATTGGGCGTGGTCAGTACTTGGATGGGTGACCGATAGCTGCAGTCGCTTAAGTGCGGCCAGTGTTCAGTAATCGGGAGATAGTGGGTTCGAACCTCAATCTCTGCAGCCCTGAAAATGGTTTTCCGTGGTTTCCCATTTTCACACCAAGCAAATGCTGGGGCTGTACCTTAATTAAAGCTACGGCCGCTTCCTTCCCATTACTAGGCCTTTCCTATCCCATCGTCGCCATAAGACATATCTGTGTTGGTGCGACGTGAAGCAACTGGTATTTCCCAATTTCAATGTATATGTTAATAACAATAATAATAATACAGTACTAAGTTTTATTAAAATATGTGGCTACATTAAGAATATACATTTGCACATATTCCTCAATGTTATTTATAATCATAGTTGCTACCCCAGTATACGTTTGTAGCAAGGTGTAGAACATTTACGGCAGTGGACTTGATGAATCCCTATTGAAGGGCCGATGACCTAGATGTTAGACCCCTTTAAACAACAAGTAGAACCACGTATCGAACACACACATTACTGACACAGTTGAGATCTCGGAGGTCAGTTCAGTTCGGCTTGGCCCTCCAGAAATTGACGATATCCGAAGTTCCTAGAATAGAACCAAGGTCAGTGTGTGTGCGTGGGAAAGGATAAAGTTTTGACCAATCGCTCGGGGACAAACTTTTTCCGTGCTTCTCTGTCATTAAATTCATAAATATCAGTCGAGGCTGAACCGGCTTTCTCTGCACTATGGCAGCGAAAGTTATGCCAAGTCTTAAGGAAATACTCGCTACACTGAAGGAAGCAAGCAGTGATGAAGGTCAGTAATCTCACTTTCGTTTTCAGCTCATTTTGATATTACATCGCTACGGCATTCTCATTAGTAGGTCCGCGGATGTTTGAGATGTCATATTTTTTCTTTGTATTATTATTAAATATCCCGTTACAAAACCTATTTTACAACTAGTATATATTAGGGCTATAGATAGTGAGATGAAGTTTATACTTGACAATTGAATTTAAAATGGAGATGACTTATAAATGAGGTGGAGAAATTTAACAAACACTTTACAACAGCATGTTCTCTGAAATATGATAGTAAGAGGTGCTTGGTATTCTATATTACACATGTTTAAATGCGTTAATAATTCATATCTACTCCAGTCAAAAATTGGATACTCAAATAAAAGATGAGGAACAGTTTGTGGCATTTCACAGGTACAGCTGTAGGGCTTCTGAATATTGATTCTAAACCTCTCGAAGTACGATCCAAACTTTCCATGTCCTGTCAGAAACTGGGTTATAATATGTTCATGTTGCAATAACCTACTTTGTAGTCTGTCTTGAACATTTGGAAAGAACAGGTCCCTTGTTAGCCGGCCGTTTGTGCTGGTGATCCATTGGTTGTTCCACATATCTTGTGTATACTCTCTCAGTTCCTTTCTCACATGAGACATAGGGCACTTTTCATATATCAACTAAGCGTCAGAAGAAGTAGCAGCTGCTTTGGCAAGTTCATCATCTCTCTCATTCCCTTCTACTCCGTCATGACCTCGGACCCATTCCATGCAGATGTGTTTACTGTAGCCTAATATGTGTGATCTTATATTAACAGCTACCGGATGAAAGTTATATTTTTCTTGGGTTGCTCTCGAAGTTGCCTGAGAATCACTCAATAGTTGCGCAGCACAACCTGTGTTTTTTTAATCCACATAACTGCCTGTTGTATAGCGCACAGTTCTGCTTGAAGGAGTGAACATGAGGAAAATTTTTCAGCATACACCTCACTGTTATTCTGTAGCACTACAAAACCACATCCTACAAATCAACCATCTTTTTCTTTGCTAATCCGGGACCCATCCGTATAAATATTGTAATGATGTTGTGTGTTGCACATTTCTTGCACAAGATTACTGGTAAATTTACTTTATTCTCTCCATGGAAAATACAACTAAAGCATGACTTTATCTACGGTGACTAATTGTGGAATTTTCATTGGTCATATACAGTCATGTTTTGGCTTTTTTAACGTTTGTGTCATTTTCCATTTATTTTCACAATATGGTCATATTTCCCCGTGAATTTTCGTATTATTTCTCATATTCTTTTATCTATTTTATTCCATTTTTGCATACCTGCTTGCAGTCGTCTCAAAGATGGATCTTTCACATCTCCTAATTGTTGTCTGTAATTTCATACAATTACCTTTCTTCGAAATATATATGTAGGCCTATGTGAATTAGGAGGGGAAGCTGTATAGAAAGAGACCGATGCGCAGAAAGCGACAGAAAGATGAGCTTCAAATGAACTCTTAATGATTTGATGTATTTTAAATATGCCCTAATAGCATCCTGCGACGTTGAGCGGTCCTTTCCCCGTTACAAGTCAATGTGGTGTGAAAATAGATGATCGCTCCTATTTGAAAACTTTGAAATGAATGTAATTTGCTATTGTAATTCTTTTTGATCGCCCATCAGAATGTGTCATTTATTTCATTCTGTGCAGTCGAGAGTTACCTCTGGAATGAGTAATTAAATGAATTCAAAATACAATAAAATTAATACTATTATTATTGAATATTCTAAGTTTCTAGAATATATTTTCAATATAATGTTAATTTAAACAGCGGCAAGCTTTTGAAGATTTCAAAAATGTGACCAAAAACGTTTAAGTCATAAAAATTGTCATAATTTAATATGTTTTAGGTCATAAATACTTGCATATTTCTGACATTTTCAGGTCGTAATAATCCAGGTCGTAGCCATCACACTGTAGAATGCGTGCAAGTCGCCTGTCGTTGGCCAAATCAATGAATATTGAATGTTCATGACCCCATTGTATTCGAAATTAACTTTCAACCTATTAGGTCGTGTTCAGTACATATAAGTTGAAACTTAATTTCGATTACAATGCGGTCGTGAAAATTCAATAGTCAATGAAAGACATGTTTAGGCAAATACTTGGTATATCGCATTGCACGGTCGAGAAACGAGAAAAAGGTCGTATAAAAAAATACATTTCACATTTAAGGTATCAAAATTGCTGAATTCTACAAAAATATACATAGCCTACTCTATTTTCTATTTTAGAAACACTACAGCACTCTAAACATTTAAAAGTTTCTTATTTTAAATCTAGTGGTATCTTTCACCCATGGCTGAGTCTAAATGAGTGGTAAAGAAATATTTCTCTTTTTTAAAATAAATATTTCCTTAAAAATCTGCTTCTTAGAAATAATTAGTAAGTGAAAATTTAAAAGAAGGTTTGTATGATTCGCATCTTAGAAACCTATTTCAACATTAACCTTTTAAAATCACATACGCGCTGACAAGGCTCTTGCTAAGTTTATGGATTCCTCTCTAATGTAACTCGATGTCTGATTGTACGCTGGATTGGTTGATTCTCAAATAACTACAGAGGCACATTTCTGAACAAAGAACTTAAGGTAGTCAGTTTTGTAGAAAAGTACAAAATAAGAAAGGGAAGGAGCTTTAGAATAAAAATAAAAATCTAGATGATGAAATAATCTGCTATCAATCGGAACTATGTGTACTATAGAATACCCGATGCTCTATTCTCCCTCGGTGAAGACGTGAGCACCCTTGTTCAGCAAATACGCGAGCGGTTGAATGTCAATTTAAAAAATATAAGCAAGCCTACTTATCTCATAAACCGTATTTTTTGTTACAGTTCAGTACTTATTAGTAAAATGCTCCATTTTCACACCTTCGGGCCATTCAGTTTTATTTTTCTTACAAATTCACTTGACGTTATACGAGTATATCTATTAGTTAACAGAGAAGCTTCCGTGGCTCAGGCGGTAGCGCGTCGGCCTCTCACCGCTGGGTTCCGTGGTTCAAATCCCGGTCACTCCATGTGAGATTTGTGCTGGACAAAGCAGAGTCGGGACAGGTTTTTCTCCGGGTACTCCGGTCTTCTCTGGCATCTTTCATTTAATCTGTCAGTCGTTAACCATTGCCCTCGGGGAGTGCGACAGGCTTCGGCAGCCGGCATAATTCCTAACCTCGCCGCAAGATGGGGGCTTCATTCATTCCAACCCTTACCCGGTCACTGACTGGAAAACAGGTTGAAGGTTTTCATCTATTTAACAGGAAAAGGACTAAATATTACAAGCATTACACATTTGTTTAACTGCTCGTCTGCTGATGTTTGAAAATTGGCATACTTTCACCCGCCAACTTAAATGATATGTTCAAAGTATCTGTTCATAGCTTTTTTTAAGTTTCAGGTAATGCCATGGTAGTGTCCACAATACACATCTGGGCTGTGGGGGAGGGACGTAATTAATATAATGGCTTAGCTGTTGGTTATCATCCAAAAGCCCGAGGTTCGATTCGAGGTCGATCCTGGATTGGGATTTCCGCCAGAAAAATTCACTTTAGTGTCAGGAGGGGCATCTGGCCTTAAACCCCCTGCCAAAACCTAAATGAGCTATGGTGGCTCCAGCGAGCTCAGCAATACCTGATATAAGCTGAGAAAAATTTAGTTACATAACCAGGATTGTAAAATACTCTTCAAAAAGTGTTGCTTCATCCTTGTAAGTAGAATCAGTGTGTTTCTATCTTGACTGTTCATATGCTGAGTGGAAAGTCGCATTTAAGGTAATTTCATACGATTGCTTCTGAATGTAACTAAACTTCAGGGGCAGTGCGTGGTATTGTTGCAGTGTTGCACAACTCCCAATAATTTTGCACTTCATTTGTCGTCTTTTCTTCTAAAGTTTTAGTTTAATAAACCAAACATATATTCAAAAACATCTTAAAATCAATCATCTTTGGTCGTTCGCTGTACTAATGCTTCGTAAAGGACCAATAAACGCTGCTGGCTTCGAATCAAACTCAGGGGGTTTGCTTTCCTACGACAACTCACTAGCGAATTGCGCGGCGCTATGTGTCTCAGCAGGGACGAGCCTAAACCTGTATAGCATCAGGTAGCTTGCTCGCCAGTATCGGTCTCAGGGAGTTGCACGAGGAACTCCCCTATCGAGAAACAGTTCCAAATGCCCCCGTTAGATTGCACCACTCTGCGGAGATGAACTTATTCCTACTTTCTCTCCTCTCCTTTCATTTCCATTTTTAAATGTACAATTTTGCCTTTACGTTGCACCGGTCTTTCGGTGACGATGGGTTAGAAAAGGACTAGGAATAGGAAGGAAGCGATCGTGGCTTTAATTAAGGCACAGCCACAGCATTTGATTGGTGTGTAAATGGAAAATTGCAGAAAACTATCTTCAGGGCTTCCGACAGTGGTGTTCGAACCCACTAACCCCCCGAATGCAAGCTCACAGCTACGCGACCCTAACCGCGCTGCTAACTTGCTGGGTGATTTCTTTTCTACGCTATACCAGACCACCCACAATATTACCAACATCTTGCTTCAATGAAAAACAGGACGGCAAATTTTCAATTCAAGTGAGGTAAAAGTAACCGTGCCAGGCTGAGTGGCTCAGGCGGTTAAGGCGCTCGCCTTCTGACCCCAACGTGGCAGGTTTGATCCTGGCTCAGTCCGGTGGTATTTGAAGGTGCTCAAATACGTCAGCCTCGTGCCAGTAGATTTACTGGAATGTAAAAGAACTCCTGCTGGAGTAAATTCCAGCACCTCGGCGTCTCCGAAAACCGTAAAAGGTCGTTAGTTGAACGTAAAGCCAATAACATTATTATTAAGAGTAACTGTACTTACAGTGTTTAATTAACCTCTTATTTCCTGGGTTGTAATAGCCAGATATGTTTTAGTTTTAGTAGGAATGTAGTTCATTACTTAACCATAATAGTTTCTTGTTATTTCTATTAAGTTATTAAAATGTGACACTGAAAATTTTGGTGCAACATCCAGCTTCAGATACCACCAGCCGCCACTGCTAAACTTATCGACGAAACGTTAAACTCAAACGGAAAGCAGCATTTAAGTTGAAGATGTACTCCCGTGGGTGGGGGCCGCAGACAGAGAATACACCCACAGTATCCCCTGCCTTTCGTAAGAGGCGACTAAATGGGGGACCACGGGATGATTGTATTAGTACCATGAAACTACTTGTGAGTAGTACCATCACGCAGGGAACACCATGGGTCGCCTTTACTTGCGAATAGTACCACTATGTTAGGTACACAATAGGTTTGTGATTAGTAGAAGTAGAGAGTGGCTTCACTGTGGGTTCACACCACCTGTGATCAGTACCACTATATGAGCGACACCGTGGGTCTGCGTTGCCTGTAGTTAGTCCCCACTATATGAGGAACACGGCGGGAATACCGGCGCCCGTGATTAGTAGTCCGGCTCCATGTCTAAATGGTTAGCTTGCTGGCATTTGGTTCAAGGGGTCCCGGGTTCGATTCTCGGACGGGTCGGGAAATTTAACCTTAATTAGTTATTTCCACTGGCTCGGGGACTGGTTATGTGTATCGTCCTTAAATAGAAAATAAAAGGAAAATAAGAAAAGAATGAGAAAATCAAGAAACGACATCATTAATTAAAAAGAAAAAGTAGTAAAAATATATGTTTTAAATACACCTAGGTGAGGAACACCATTGGTTTGCGTTGCCTATGGGTTGCGCCATTATGTGATAACCACCACAGGACTGCGTTACCTGTGCGACGTACGATACTTGTGAGTAGTACCATAATGTGTGGAACACCGTGAGTCTAAGCTACTTTTGATTAATACCGCAACATGACAAATACTTGGTTCTACTTTACTAGCGATAAGTACCATTATAAGGGGCCGATGACCTGGATTTGGACCCCTTTAGACATCAATCATCATCGTTTCAAGAATGTGCTTCAGAAGCAGTCCCTTGGTCAGTAATACTATTGTTTTCAGATAGTTTCTAGGACGGTGGGGCATTGCGGGTCGAATCCACTGATTGTCTTAAATTAATTTTCATCCATGCATTCTTCATCATCACGTTTTGAATTCTGGTCAGTGGATGAATTTGGACTTTAAAATTGTCATTACATTTCGTCTCACTTCGTTCCATTAGGGGTCGATGGCCTAGATGTTAGGCCCCTTTAAACAACAAACATCATCATCATCATCATCAGTTGAAGCTGTAACACTATCAAGGAAGCATTCGAATTTAAACAATTCAGTGTAGTGAAAGTTCATGTGGGAAGGACTATCGATGCGTTTGCATTATTATTATTGTTCCGGGGTTTATCCGTGGAGCAGAAAGAGGTGAAAGAAGGTGCTGGTGTCGAATGGGTCTTCCATATCAAAAATTGGATTAAAACTTTAACCCTTTACTGCATGAATTATTTTTCGTTTTCGTTTGGTGAAGAAAATTTCAAGCTTCAATGTTCAACTTACGTTCAGTGTTTTAGATTTACCAGTAATTCTAATCTGGGGCTAATAGCTTAACACTCGTATGTGATGTGGATTGCCATAACGGGGTATCACTGGTATATGTCTTTAAATGACTGTACAGTTAAAGATGTGCCGAAAAACTACCTCTGTCCACAATCTGTATCCATTTATACAGGTGAAAAGTTGTATGTTGCCTGAGGGCAACAGTATGCAGTAAAGGGTTAAAAGGTTATATTTATTTTCAAAAAACAAACTTAATCGTTTTCATTGAGTGAACACAACAACATGACAGGTACCAATAGCAATCTTGAAACAAGACTTGGAAAATCCAAGATTAGTGAATTTTACAGATTTGGGGCTTCAAGCCCTTAGTTTACAAATTCTGAGATACCGGAGATACCGGATCCAGTTTACAAAACTTGGCAAAATCTCAGTGTTTAGACGATGACAGGAATATCCCAATTTAAGAGCACTTTGCTCCAACAAATTACAGCCTTCCAGAGGCACTCCTCAGTATTACATTAAATTTAGGAAAGAGCTTACACGCTCTCCAACATTGACCAAATTTTAACCGCCCACTTAAGGCAACATTACACAAAACTTTACGATCTCTGGCTTCTCTAGGCACAATTTACAATTGAAATGTATTTTACACAGGGGTATCTAGTACCCAACCTGCTGGGCCTTCGTGAAAAAGAACAGGTTAAATAAATGGCCCGAACACAAGGGGAATGGAGGCGTACACTTGCGCTCCTAGACAATGAAGTAATAAAATCCTAACAGGGCTCTCGGCCCGATGATACAGGGGCTAATCCCAAGCTACTGAGGTGACTCGAATGACAGTTAATTTAATACGTTACAGAAAAGAAAACAGTTTCGAAATCGTAGTCACCTCAAACCAAGATGAAGGGGAACTCGAATTATTATAGTTAAAGACTTTATGAACATAAAAAGGAAGAAGTTTACATCAAACGGATACATAGTTAGAAATTCTGACCTTTCCCTCGGATAAGTTTGCGGATACAGCTAGAAAAATAGAAAATAGGTGGCCATTGCCTGGCTGATGTTCTGCCTGCCGAAGAATGAGGCGCCCCGCCTCCTGTCTTAACACACACACTCAGAAAGCCACGATCAATGAGACACGGTAGCCCGAAAAACCGCAGTTTATATACCCGAAGGGAAGGTTCGAGAGGATTCTGGACTAAACCGGACACACCCTCTCATTTTTATTGGCAGAACCCAAAGGTTACTCAAAACTGAACAAGAAGCCTGAGATAGGCTGAAAATTAATTACAGAAAAATTTTCATTGGCCAGATTCAAAACTGGCGGAATGACAAAGAAGTGTTGCAAACTTTGAAATATATACAAAAAAACAAATGAAAGTTAATTTACTTGAGAAAACTCATAAACACAAAATTTATTTCAATAACAACTTATTCCACTTTGCACCGGAGTGCGTGACCTCAGTTTTGGAGAGACATCTATGGAGAAAGTTCAAACTTCTTGAAAACAAACACAAAGCAAATAAATCCAGTCAGTTTAGAAAACTTAGAAATAACCTACTTTTCAATTATTCACTAGTGACATCTTCAGATTAATGTCCCAACTTCCTGTAGTAGCAGTTTCACATTTTTTTTTGATGGAGTTTTTAGGGCTCTTATTTTGGAATGTACGGAGTTGAGGTATACCTCCCAGTACAATTATTATTATTATTATTATTATTATTATTATTATTATTATTATTATTATTATGGGGTTTCCGTGGCTCACAGAGCAATAGGAAGCGCCTGGGTTGAATGTCTGGACAGGAGATTACTTAAGAGCAAATTTTAGTATTACAAATTTTGGTAATTTTATTTCTTTCCTTTCTTCAAATTTAGAGATAAAAATGTAATAGTATAACGAAGAACAGTTGAAAATATTAACAACGACCTCGTCATCTGTAACAATGTCTTGGACTTAGAAATCCTAAATCAGGTACAAATAACTTGAGATGAACTCAGTCTTTAAATTACATATGAAAGAGTATAATTGCTCTTGACAGGTACACTTCATAGGAGTCTCATCTCCAAATTACAAGAGTCTAGTCTCAAACAGGCAATCAGTTGCGTTTGGCACTCTTAATTACACTACGCAACCCATAGGGCGACCTCACTTCAAAGTGTTCATACACGGTTGCCCCGTGGTGGGCTGATCAATAGCAATGCTCCACAATAATATTAGTCACTGTTCCCAAAGGGAACCAAAACGAAGTCACAGTTGCCCTAAGAATAATTAAGGGTGAACAGGGGCATGGTTACCCATACTACAAGGCCTTAAGGATAAAAAGCAAAAGGTTACACATAGCAGGCCATTAGCAAAAAGCAAGGGGACGAAACACCAGCACTCCTTATAGAAATTTCGGGAAGGACGAGAACCTAGGTGGCCTTATGGTCCAATGACAGAGAGGCTAATCGCATACTAATAAGGGTGACTAAAGGAGGAACATTTTAAGCCGAGATGAGATTTTCAAAATTTTGAGGTTGAAAACTTTAGTCACCCAACTCAAACGTTGAAGGGGAAACAACTGATGGCACCACTCGTGTCCCCTTACATTAAATATTTCCCAGTGGGGAATAGAACTAGTCCGAAGACTGTGCAGAAGGTCCTACATTTCAACCACCAAAACACAAACTTACATTAAGAAACGTCTGAAACCTTCTCCTCGAACTACCCGCAGGCACGATCACATGTTTGTTAGGTAAATTGTACCATTACATTGTAGCGCTGGATCTTCTTTAAGCTGGCCGCGCCCCTGCCTCCCTAGCCCCCTATGGCTTTCGTCAAGTCACACTCTCAATCACTAAATTAAACTACAACATGCTGATAGGCTAAATTTTCATACACACCTCCGGGTTTGATTGGCTATAGAAGCATGTGATAGGTAGATTCCAATGGAGGAGGAACCAGTTAAAGTGTTGACAACTTCGGTACATAAAAAAATCCTCAAAGAAAAAGGTTTATCAACTCCCAAAAACCAAAATGTATCTGGCAATTTGTTTGTTTATAGTCCACCGGATATCATTAGTTAATGGATGGCAGAGCCAACTCCCAGTCGAAGAAGAAAGTTTTTGGAAATTTAAAAGTTCATGTCCGTTGGCATAGATGGCCGTAGAAAAGGCGCACAGTTTAAATAGTCGGGACAGGTGTACCCCTGATACAATTATTGTTATTGTTATTATTTATTTATTTATTTATTTATTTATTTATTTATTTATTTATTTATTTATTTATTTATTTATTTATTTATTTATTTATTTATCTTAGGACCACAGTTAAAACAAACATTTTCAACCTTTGTGGATTTCCAGTAATCTCTCGTCTTGCTGACGAATGCAGTTCTTCATTCTTCGGAATACTTCGTACGATGTTGCCTTTTCACTCTTTTCAGAACATCCTTTATCCCTTGTACCCTGTCCTGACCTTCTTTTGTGAACCAGTGCCTCAGAGGCATCGGCGAGGTCCTCCTTCACTACAATTGCCCATGGAGTGTTATATTTCCAAGTCGTGAAAAGATAAAGAATTCTTCGAAATTGTTAGGCATTCAAGTTAGATCACCGTACAACATAAGACGGCGCTTCCTCATAACAAGTGAGCACTCTTCAAATTTAGAATACAGCTCTGTACTTGACCTCAGACGATATTAGTCCTTTGACCTGAGCTGAGGATCTTTCTTAGGAATTTCCTCTCTTTCATTTGGATCCTCCCTATCCACTGCGGTGAGTGAGGGCCCACCATTCAGCAGAATATAAGGCTTCAAGCCAAACCACAGTGGTATAGAGGCGATATTTGGCCTGCCATGAGATATTTGGACTGATACGTGGGTTTGCAGAGGTAAAAAAAACTGCCCTATCCCTTTAACCCGATATTTTAGGGCTTCTATCTCTGGTGCATCAAACGAAGTGATCTCTCCAAGATACTTGAATGCAACGTTTAATGTTACCATATTTGCTATCGAGCAATGCAGTGGTATCATGACGATCATATATCATTACTTCCAGTGGCGGCGATTGTCAATTAGAAGTAGGGGGTCAAATTTCTTTATAGACTACAAGAAGTACCGGGGTTCGGTGGGATATAGTGAAAGGTAGACAACAAAATTGAAAAAATAGCTACAGTATGGTTTCTTATGCTCTCTGAGCTCATTTCAACAGAGAAGTGAATGTTGACAGTTTGCCAAATTAACTGTGATAATAATAGTTTTTTGTTGTTTTGATTCTATACTATACAATAAACTTTCACCCAAAGGACAATCAGAATTTCAGTTCGCCTTGTAGAATGTAAAGCAAGGGTAACTCCACTAAAACAATTGACCATCCCGAGATCTTGAGGTTTCTCCACGTCATTGCCCTGGAACTCTTATCTGATACAAATCGTTAGGACTTCACATGCTGCGGCAGACTGTTTTAAAGCTGGAGCTATGTTATATGATCAGAAAAAAGGCTTTACTTAAGAACAAAAACTGTTGTTTCATATGTTTAAAGTCTGGTCATAGTGCCAAGAGATGTAGGAATTACGTTAAATGCCTTGTCTGTGTTAAACGGCATGTAACTGACATGTGTCCAGAAATGCCAATGCAGTCCAAAACCCAAAGTGTTGAACCTGTTAAAGAAAGAGTCAAGAGTCTCAAGCACTCTTGGCTTAGAAATCTGGCGTCCCCTTTTTACAGACAGTGATGGTTAACATTGTGCATAATGGTAAAGTTAAGGAAGTACCTGCCCATTATGACAGTGGAGCACAAAGGTCCTACATTTCCAAAGATGTTGTGGGACAGCTAGATATGAAACCATCTGGGAAGGAGATGTTAATCCATAGTCTGTTGGGGGGAGTTGAAACCAATCAACAACAGCACAATGTGTATGATATAATTATTCGAAGACTACAGGTTCAAGTCCTGTCACGGTCGCCAGATGAAGGAGATTCCACAATTATAGAGCGAACAAATCACACAACCATTTATTTTATACATAAACAGAACAACAATATAATAGGCCAACTCGGAAACAAACAAATGGCAAAGAAAATTATACACAGAGTAATCAGAACAGTATTTTTTTGTTCCATACCTACCATATCAGGGGCTGCCTGGCCGAGGTGGTAAAGGCGTGCTCGGTTCGCCCGGAAGGACGTGGGTTCGAATCCCCGTCAGGAAGTCGTAAATTTTAAGAAAAGAGATTTCCACTTCTGGAGGTGCACATGGCCCTGAGGTTCACTCAGCCTACACCAAACATGAGTACCAGGTTAATTCCTGAGGGCAAAGGTGGCCGGGCGTAGAGATAACCACTCTACCCCATCAAGTGCCGAGGTTACGGATAGTGGAAGCCTTTACCTTCCACCCATCCAAGGGCCTTCATGGTCTGTACGGAGATGACTTTGCTTGCTTGATTTGATACCTACCATATCTATAACATATGTATTACAATTAAATATGCCAGGCTGAGTGGCTCAGACGGTTGAGGCGCTGGCCTTCTGACCCCAACTTGGCAGGTTCGATCCCGGCTCAGTCCGGTGGTATTTGAAGGTGCTCAAATACGTCAGCCTCGTGTCAGTAGATTTACTGGTACGTAAAAGAACTCCTGCGGGAGTAAATTCCGGAACCTCGGCGTCTCCGAAAACCGTCAAAGAAGTTAGTGGGTCGTAAAACAAATAACATTATATATTACAATTAAATAGAAGCAAGGTGTGATTGTACAATAAAAATTCGTTTAGTGTTTGACTATTCCAAAGTAACAGACACAAAATAGAAATACACAGACACATTTAATGAGTGAGCCTGCCAGACTGACGAATGTATGCGGCAGATGAATCACATCCCATTGTTTATGACTTTAGCAAAATTATACCCCTACTTCTCATCTTCACAGTATACTGTATGTTAGAAGTGCGATTACTATCTGATGATGCAAACCTGCTCGAAGTCCCGAGCTTGAAGTTCAAAATAGGCGAATGGAGGTAGTGGAGGGGTAAACTACTGGTGAACTATTAGGAGCTATTGACGTAGACGCCAGGAGCCGACGTGAACACTTCCGTAGCAACTAGCGAAGTGAACGTTCCTCCCCTCTCACTAACGCTGCAACACATGGACTTGTCCGTATACAAAACATTATTAGCGCGCAGCTAAGGTTTTGTGCCATCAGATACTAATCGCGCTTGTACACGCCGCTGCGCGAGTGTCCACTACTTACTGTAGGCGCTGTATGAATCGGTTAGCTGCGTCGAGTGATATTTTGTGCGTATTTCCGCTAAGCATTTTTTAAAAATATTTAAAGACATTAAAGGAAAAATTAATTGATAATTCCTAGTTTCAGATGGCTAAAATGGAATACAAATTGACCCGCCCCCCTCCTAATTGTCGTCACTGGTTACTTCACTTTTTCAAAATAAATCTGGAGACCTACGGCTTCAGCTACTTCTTATAATGTTTCAACTTGGAGAGGGGCGGTGTTGAGATCATCTGCCTTTAGAACTACACCATCTGCAAAAGCAAGGCAGTATGTGTTTACTGTTTCAGTTCCAGTGGCAACCCTAAGACCATTATTCGGTAATCTGTTCCTCCACTGTCGGATGAAGTTTTCAAGAACACAGTTGAAAAGAATAGGTGAGAGCCGATCGCCTTGACGAACACCAGTCTTAATCTCAAAGGATCTAGAGATTTTCCCCACGAACTTCACTTGTGAATAGGTTTGGGGATAGAACGAGTTTCGCTGTCCACACCCATCTCCTTGAAGATATGAAAAAGACTGAATTGGTCGATGATAATGATGATGATGATGATGATGATGATGATAATGATAATAACTGTTGTTGCTGCTCTGTTACGGAGATATCCGTGATTCGCAGAGGGAAGGAAGCACGTGGGGGTGCAGTGTTGCCAACTCATAAATCTTTTCTCCGCAAAATTTTAGTTGAAAATCCGCTAAATTCCGCTAAATTTCGAACTGAAGCAAAATAGCATATACCAGCAGTTTTAATAAAAGAGATTAATTCAACAATCACCAGTTTCAGAACAGGAGTTCATCATCATCTTCTCCACGTACTATATGCTCTGAAGCAGATGTGCTGGGTTGAGGTCCTGTGGTTTCATATGAAGCCACTCGGTACTCTTCTTTTTCAAAGAATATGCTGACAGTTAACAGCAGCAAAGCACATACGGAAATTTTCAAATCTATTTCGAAAGTTATTTTTACTTTCATTACTGTTTTCATTGTTTTTGATAAGTGCGAAAAGAAATAATGTCAAACAATCTCGCATGTATATTACACTGCGAAAAGATGCACTGTCCGTGTTTGGAATCACTCGGAAGCTCAACCAACTAGTCTTTTAAAGTTTAATTATTTAACCACCCTTTACGAAATATCTGACTACTTTTTAACCTTTTCTTTCGACATATTGACGTACCAAAAAGAACCTGATGTCAAAAGAAACACGTTACCAAACACGACACTACCCGGCTCATCAAGAGTACAGTAACGATTGTAACAAATTCTGACTGAGACAGTGGGCCAGAGCTGGTCTAGAAAACGAGTCGAAGTATGCACCATAAGTTCAATACAACTGGAATAAACAGACTATTGTACCGTAGTAAGTTCTATATTATTTTTTCTCCTGGTGATAAAAGGTGATATTGTTACAGCTGAAAAACGCTAAAAGAAGTTTGAAAATCCGTCAAAAAATCCGCTGTCCGCTAAATGGAAAGTTTATCCTCTGTTCCATTTAAAATCCGTCAAATCCGCTGAGTTGGCAACACTGGGTAAATGGCTGGGCAAGGCACAAATCAGAGCATAGGTTACCCTAACAAAACATGAGAACATTTTATTTATTTATGTTCTCATGGATTAAAAGATTTGATACAACAACGACAAGTTAAAAATATATTAGAGGGAGCAGGAAGCTCAAGCAATAACAAGAAGAGCGTAAATGCTCAGTGATTTTTACAACCTAGAATTTTTGTAATTTTACAATATAAAGCGCAAGAGAGCTCGTCAGCTTCGAATAATTTTCCAAAGAGCTTAGAAGCCCTGAAAACATTAGAAGAGAGAGCACTCTAGCTCCTGAAAGAGACCAACAATAGGGGAGAAAGCTCCCATTCAAAATAACGCAGCCAGTTATACAGAGTTCGAAGTCTTTTACCAAGGGGAAGCTAGCCTCAATATTTTCGGGAAGCTTCATATCAGAAAATAAACTCCATCTCTTGGGAGGTTGTACAAGGCTCTGGTCACAACCCGGTAATACATATTGCATAATAGTACAAAATTGCCCTCTTATGGGCTATGAAAATTACATCGAGGTTACCTTACTAACATGAAATAGCAAAGCGGTGAATACCCTACCAATTTGTTTGCTCAATAGCTACGTTACCCGCAAAAGAAGAACAGTCAGGGGCTAGGCCCATGTTACCGGGTGACAATGTATGAGAACATTAAAAGCCGAAAAACGAGAAGTAAATTTAGAAGGATGAGAAAAACTCAGTCGCCCAATTCAATTTTGGAGGGGAGTATTACGAAGGTAACCACTCGTGTTCCTTTACTTTGAAACTAGTTCCCGTTAGGAAGTATTATTCAAGTCCGAAGACTGCCCAGAAGGGCCTGCATTGCATTAAAATAAGAAAGGAAGCCCTGCATGACCTAATTATTACATACTAATGAAATCAGCTGGAATCTTCCCTAAATTTCACACGCAGCAAGATTCATTTCGTTAATAGTCCGCCATACCTTGTTTTTATTTTTATTTTTAGATTTCCTTAGACCGGACCCCCGCCTCCCATCACCCGAGGGAGATCCTATGGATATTTTACGTTTAGGATATGTGATTAGACTTTGGTACAAACCGCACTCTAATCTTAGTTGGATAATGATCCGAATCAATCAATATTAGCACCTCCAAGCAGTTTCACATTCCGTATCTCGCGGAAATTGCGATGGGAGGTGGTGACATGATTCACCAATCATTTTATTGGACGATTACTTGTCATGCACCTACGAGGATTCTGTCTGGACTGGGTAATCAAAATTTCAAGGTTCATCTGCTTGCAGACATCGATGAAACGCTCCCTATTGTATATGAACTTTCCTCCTTACCCAACTGGGCGTTAGTCACCTAGAAGAACGATTGGCGTCTTATTTCTATACCGGACATTAGCAAGTTGAATCCAGAAGGTCTCAAGTCTCTCCAAATGGCTCGAGTTGTCTTTACTGATAGGAAGGGTAAGGGTGTAAGTCTTGTTAGTGCACTTGGTAGTAAGAGTTGATTAATATAAGCATAAGCAGAGTTTTTAAATTAGGAAAGGTCATAATTTGAAGATGAAGTCGGATCTCAAGAGAACAGACTGGGGCAAATATTAATTTATAGGACAAGGAGTAAGGGACTGCAATATATTATCAAAAGTAAGGTAAGGTAAGGTAAGGTAAGGGAAGGTAAGGTAATGTAAGGTAAGGTAAGGTAATGTATTCTGCCCGAAGGCAGGTCCGAACCTCCGCAGAGGTGTGCCTGAGCCGGAGTTTACATACGGTAGGGTGGCCAGCTCCTTTCCGCTCCACCATTCTCTTACCCCCACCAACACCGCATGGTAACCCATCCAAATCTTGATCACGCCCAATGTTGCTTAACTTCGGAGGTCTCACGGCATCCGGTGTTTCAACATGGCTACGGCCGTTGACTTATCAAGGGTAATGTTCCATAATTTCCTAGTTCTTTGAAAGCATTAAGAAAAAATAGGTAAACAATTGACAGAGAACCTGCTACCTGGATGATAGCACTAAATGCAGATCATTTATTGATTGATTGATTGATTGATTGATTGATTGATTGATTGATTGATTGATTGATTGATTGATTGATTGATTGATTGATTGATTGATTGATTGATTGATTGATTGATTGATTGATTGATTGATTGATTGATTGATTGATTGATTGATTGATTGATTGATTGATTGATTGATTGATTGATTGATTGATTGATTGATTGATTGATTGATTGATTGATTGATTGATTGATTGATTGATTGGATTGACGGGGGCAAACGGCTATGAAGTCCAGTACAGAATCTGCAATGAATATTTGAACAAGTAAGGCTATACCTAGAGTAACTGAATTAGTTGATGAGATCTCAGCCTCGTATTTTAATATCGGGTATCGATATATCGTTCAGATATCTTTTTCACCACCTGCTCCCAACGTTGTTCAGTTGAGCATCGGATGTGTGCCGTGTAAGACGTGTTTGACACAGTGCGTGTTTAGTGCGTTGGTTCTGAATTGCGACCAGGAACATGGACGACCAAAAGATCAACGTACAGTTTTGTTTTAAGCTTAGCAAGACACCGAAAGAAACGGATGCGATGCTGCTACGTGTTTATGAAGATCAAGCACTGTCCTTGAAGTGTGTGTACGAGTGGTTTGCCCGTTTTCGAGGAGGGCGGGAAAGTGTTTCTGACAACCCCCGTAGCGGAAGACCGGCGACCGTAGTCAGTGACGAAAACATTGAGAAGGTGAGGACATTAATCACAAACGATCGGCGATTAACTGTGCGCATGATAGCGGATGAACTGCAGATTAACCGTGAATCCGTACGACAAATCGTTACCCAGAAGTTAGGGAAGAGGAAAACGTGTTCTCGTCTTGTGCCACATCACTTGACTATCAGAAGTAGACATGTTTAGAGGCTTCACAAGATTTTGTCGAAATGGCGGATGCGACACCAAATTTCTTGAACTGTATTGTCACTGAGGATGAAACCTGGTGTCTCAGGTACGATCCTGAAACGAAACGGCAAATCATGGAAAGGCGTTCTCCGGGATCCCCTCGTCGGAAAAAGGTCAGAGCTGAAAAGTCACGCACCAAACTCGCTTTGAAAGGAAAGAGATTTGACGATATTCCTGACATCCAACGAAACGTGACGAGGCTTTTGAACACCATCCCAAAGGAAGGCTCCTTGCAAATTTTCCAGGACATGTATCGCCGATCTCAGCAGTGCATAATTATTGGAGGGGACTACACTGTCGCTCATTGTTCATCTATGTTGATAGTACAGGACTATTCACCGAACTTTATTGTCACAGGCTGTATATTCTTCAGTTAGTACTTTACAATAGAAGCAACACTTCATTCACAACTTCGGTATATTGCATGCTAGTGGTATTGAGCGCAAAGGTCACGCATGCGTTAAGGTACTGCTGGATCGACCACCTTACGTACGTCCAGCTGAAGAATATTTTCAAATTCACCATGAACTGGTGACAGCTTCAGGATTTGACCGTAATAATTTTAAATGTGTTGTCTTTCAGTGTTTGCAACTTTGGCGAATTTAAGATAGGAGCTATACTCATATTGAATATTGTTCCTGAAATGAATATTAATCACCAAGATATTCCATTTTAAAATGAGGAATATTGTTTCTATACATGGTATAATGTCCGCCTGATGGCCATGATTGTTAAGGCGTTGAGTCTATAATTGTCTGATACTGTGGTTAGCCGGTTCGATTCCCCTTGGTCGAAAACATTTTCGCAATCAGAATGTTGGCTGGCAGGGTAGGTGGTAGTATACAATTTATAATCAGAACATTGCGTGTCAAAAGCCTGGATTCAGTTCCAAACTTCTCCGCAGTGTTCATACTGAGTGAGGGCATATGACGCTGTTGATGGTGATTCGTTCGTCGGACGGAGACGTAAAACTTTCAGCAGACCCCTTGGTGTTATTCGACAGGAGTAGCCTACGTGCCGACACAGAGTTTCACCTTCTCCCTACCTAATCATAATCATCATCATCATCATCATCATTTCCCACATTCAGATGCGCAGGTCACCCATGGAAGTCATATAAAAAGACCTGCACTAGGCGAGTCGAACATGTCCTCGGACACTCTTGGCACTTAAAGGTATACGATAAGTGTACATAATGTTGTTTGAGACATCACTCCATAGACTGGTTTGATGCCATCCTATCATGTGCTAACCTTTTCATGTCTACGTAACTGCTGCGTCCTACATCTGCTCTAATCTGCTTGACGTATTCATTCCTTGGTCTTCCTCTACCGTTCTTACCCCCTACACTTCCCTCTAAAATCAACTGAACAAGTCCTGGCTGTCTTAAGATGTGCCCTGTCATTCTATCTCTTCTTCTCATCAAATTTATCCAAATCGATCTCCTCTCACCAATTCGATTCAGTATCTCTTCATTCGTGATTCGATCTATCCAAGACACCTTCAACATTCTTCTTAGCACCACATTTCAAAAGCTTCTATTCTCTTTCTTTCTGAGCTAGTTATTGTCCATGTTTTGCTTCCATAGAGTGTCACGCTGCAAACGAAAGTCTTCAAAAACATTTTGTAATTCCTATATCAATATTTGAAGCGAGCAAATTTCTTAAGAAAGGCCTTCCGTGCTCGTGCTAGCTTGTATTTTATGTCCTTCTGCCACCGTTAGTTATTTCACTACCCAGCTAACAATATTCATCCACTTTCTTTAAGACTTCATTTCCTAATCTAATATTTTCTGGATCACCTGACTTCGTACGACGGCATTCCATTGCTTTTCTTTTGGACTTATTTATTTTCATATTGTACTCCTCACCCAAGACTCCGTCTATACCATTCAGAAACTTCTCCGGATCTTCTGCAGTCTCAGATAAAAATGTGCAATAGGCCTATGTAAAATCATGCATTTACTCACTTCACATCCTCTCTCATGCCGTGCTGAGTGGCTCAGGCGATAGAACGTTGGCCTTCTGAGCTCTAGTTGGCAGGTTTGATCCCGGCTCAGTCCAGTGATATTTGAAGATATTCAAATACGCAGCCTCATCGTGTCCGAAAGAGAATCATTTTTGGTGCTCATACTGGCATGAGATAGTACTTTAGTACGGCTTTTACTAGCCTTGTGCAGCCCTTGTAAGGCAGATCCTCCGATGAAGTGTGATAAAATACGTATTATTTAGGTGGAGTATGGTTTTATGTGATGTACGGGTTGCAGAGATGTTGGAGACGGCAAAAACATCCAGCCCTCGAGCCAAGAGAATAAACCATTTAAGATTTAAGTCCTTCGACCCGGTCGGGAATCGAATTCGGGTCCCCAAAGACCGAAGGAAAAGAAACTGGCCAATCAGTTATGGAACCGGTTTGACATGTAATGAAACTTGGATACACCACTGTATCCCTGAAACGAAGAGGTCAAGTATTCAGCAGCGTTCAAGACAAAACATCTCCGGTGAAAGCAAAACCTCTGGATCACATAGCTATCAGCTTGCGTTCGGGAGACAGAGGGTTCGAATCCCTCTGTCGGCAGCTCTGCAGATTTTTTCCTTGGTTTCCCATTTTAATACCAGGCAAATCCTGGGACTGTACGTCGATTAAGGCCACGGCCGCTTCCTTCCCATTCTTAGCCCTTTCCTCTCCCATCGTCGCCATAAGACCCAACTGTGTCGATGCGACGTCAAGCAGATTGTTTTTCCTTTCCTTCGTAGTTTCACATTGTCATACCAGGCAAATGCAGGGGCTGTACCTTAATTCTGGACGTCAGAGGTGACATTTCAGTAACTTTACAGGAGAGCAGAAGCTGCTGAAGCGTGTATTTTATTACCTTTAACACAAGTCGAATCGTCAGTTCTGACAATGGTAAACTATTTTAGAGCCAATATGTTAAGGAGTGCGGCGGACGGCACAAGGTTGAACCCCCTGTGGGTGGGGGACGCAGACGAAGAATACATCCGCGGTATCCCCTGCCTGTCGTAAGAGACGAGTAAAAGGGGAGACTAAGGGATTATTGTATTAGAACCATGAAACTACTTGTGATTAGTATCATCACGTGGGGAACACCATGGGTCGCCTTTACTTGCGAGTAGTACCAATATGTTAGATACACAATAGGTTTTTGATTAGTAGCAACAGAGAGTGGTTCATTGTGGATTTCCAGAACCCATGATTAGTACCATTGTGAGAAACACCACGCGTTGCCTGCAATTAGTACCACTATATAAGCGACACCGTGGGTCTGCGTTGCCTGTGATTAGTATCCACTATATGAGGAACACCACGGGAATAACGGCGCCCGTGATTAGTACACCTAGGCGAGGAACACCATGGGTTTGCGTTGCCTGTGAGTGGCGCCATTATGTCAGAAACACCATAGGTCTGCGTTACCTGTGCGACGTACAATACTTGTGAGTAGTACCATAACGTATGGAACACCGTGAGTCTACGATACTTTTGATTAGTACCGCAACATGACAAATACCATGGTTCTAATGTACTTTACCAGCGATAAGTACCATTATGAGGGGCCGTTGACCTGGATTTTTGACCCCTTTAGGCAACAAGCATCCTCGATTCAGGATTGTGCTTTAGAAGCAGTCCCTTGGTCAGTGATACTATTGTTTATGATAGTTTCTGGGTCGGATCCACTGATTGTTTTAAATTCATATCCATTGTCATTACATTTCGTACCATTAGGGGCCGATGACCTAGATGTTCGGCCCCTTTAAACAACAAGCATCATCATCATCAGCAAGCACAAGTTTGAACTGTTGTATGACCACTCACTGGGTTCGCCTTTCACATACGATAGTAGCACATAGTTTATCTCCTTTCCTGCGAAACCTACGCATACAATACTGCAAGCTACCTATACGAAGGCATGGCCAAAACAAGCCACATACGATAAAAACCTCAAAATCGTCTCTGGCATCCAGAATTAAGGCCTCGGCCGCTGCCATCCCAATGCTTATACAGGCATAAGACCTATCTGTGTCGGTGCGAAGTAAAACAAATTATATATTTAAAAAAAAGCGAAATCTGTTTGTCTACCGAGAAGGTTCTTTTTTTTTTTAGTTGCTTTACGTCGCACCGACACAGATAGGTCTTATAGCGACCATGGGACAAGGAAGGGCGAGGAGTTGGAAGGAAGCGGCCGTGGCCTTAATTAAGGTACAGCCCCAGCATTTGCCTGGTGTGAAAATGGGAAACCACGGAAAACCTTTTTTAGGACTGCCGACAGTGGGGTTCGAACCTACTATCACCCGAATACTGGATACTGGCCGCACTTAAGCGACTGCAGCTATCGAGCTCGGTATGGGAAGGTTCTCATTATCGTCTTTCGGGATGCTGAAGGTGTGGTGTACGTCGGTTTTCTACTTGAACGTTTAAGTATCAATTCATACTACTGCAGTGAACTTTTGGGCAAGGTTAAGGATGGATATCTTTACAAAGTACCGACAATTCCGATCCACAGCGTCCTGTTTCTTCAAGATAACGCTAGACCACACGCTGCTGCTTCTACGAAAGACAAATTGAAAGAAATGCACTGGGTAGCTCCAGACCAACCCCCTTATAGTCCAAGATTTGCCCCTAAAAACATGGGTGGAAAGTTGTTGTCCAGTGACGAAGAGGCACAGTCTTGTGTACAGTTGGCTACATACCCGTCCAAAATTCTTTTTACGTGGAGGGAATAAAGAAACTGCCTGTGTAACGGTAAAAATGTGTATACATTAAGGTAAGCGTGTATTCCGCCCGAAGGCAGGTCCGAACCTCCGCAGAGGTGTGCCTGAGCCGGAGTTTACGTACGGTAGGGTGGCCAGTTCCTTTCCGCTCCTCCATTCCCTTAACCCCCACCAACAGCGCGTGGCAACCCATCCAATCTTGACCACGCCCAACGTTTCTTAACTTCGGAGATCTCACGGGATCCGGTGTTTCAACACGACTACGGCCGTTGGCATGTATGCATACATTAGTGGAGGCTATTTAGAAATATAAGTGGGTGTTTGTTTTGATATAATGAGTGTTTTGAAAGATCCTAATCATATTAGAGCGACCCTTGTATAAATAAGTCCTGTCTCTAAATAATGCATCTCAATTTATGTAGAAGTTACTCCCAAACAGACTGACTAAAGTCACACTGTCTTCAATAATATTTTATAAAGTGAAGTAGCTATTAGAGGTTCAATATTTGAAGGAGTATAGCTTGCCAGTAGGAGGGTCAAATGATTGGTTTGGCTTCAGCTGCACGGAATTCTGTCCTTAACAACTTTGTTCATGCATTAATGACAAGCTTAAAATAGGAGAGAAACATAGTATAAAGACTACTATGGTTGCGAGCTGTCAGAAGACAAGTGACAACGTAGAACAGTGAAGAAATGGACAATCCTCATGGAATTAGGGTCGAAACCCTTAGCCCATTTGAAGCATTCGAATCGAACGCAGGTAAAAATGTCTGCGTTTCAGTTTACCCCAGGTTCATAGAGCAGGATATAGAGGAAGGTAAGGAGCCTTTTTAGTTTTCAACCTGCATTTGTTTAGCATATGACATTCTGTTCCAACAAAGATCTGTCAGTAAACTATATCAGTAGTATGTTCTAGTTGATGTACTTCACCTGCAAACATTCGCCCTATTAGGGACACTTAAACGCCACCATATCCTCTCGTCCTGGCAGGCGAGAACTGTTGAAATCGAGTGCGGGTCAAGATGTGATTATGGTTCTTGATTAAAGGGGCAAAGATCTCTGCGGGTCAGGGGAATCGGGTGTTCCGGAAATGATGTGTCAATAATGAGGCGACTCAAGACTCATTCTCTCACTGTAGAACTGACTACTACAGCATTTATTACCACATGCTAGAAGGAACAATGAGAAGGTTGATAGACGAAAGCAGACGGGCTATTTCATGTCAAATCAGACTGCGAAAGAAAAGCGTTTTTTTTAATAAGTTGCTTTACGTCGCACCGACACAGATAGGTCTTATGGCGACGATGGGGGCAGGAAAGGGCTAGGAGTCGGAAGGAAGCGGCCGTGGCCTTAGTTAAGGTACAGCTTGCCTGGTGTGAAAATGGGAAACCACGTAAAACCATCTTCAGAGCTGCCGACAGGGGGGTTCGAACCCACTATCTCCCGAATACTGGATACTGGCCGCACTTAAGCGACTGCAGCTATCGAGGTCGGTAAGAAATGAGTTTAAAAACATGGTAGTGATATCTCCTGCCTTTTCTGGCAAGGCCTGGTATATTATGTCTTCTGGTATTGACTAGAACATATTTGTTACTCTCATTGGCCAGTCTCAGTGTCCGGCTCTGTGGCTAAATGGTTAGCGTGCTGGCCTTTGGTCACAGTGGTCCGGGTTCGATTTCCGGCAGGGTCGGCAATTTTAACCATAATTGGTTAATTCCGCTGGCACGGGGCTGGGTGTATGTGTCGTCTTCATCATCATTTCACCCCCATCATGACGCGCTGGTCGCCTACGGGAGTCAAATCAAAAGACCTGCATCTGGCGAGCCGAAGTTGTCCTCGGACACTCCCGGCACTAAAGGCCATTCGCCATTTCATTTTACCAGTCTGTCTCGTCCTTGGCTTTAACCATATGAAAGTGACTAACGTATGAGCGATGTTAGTACCACCATTCCGTAAGCAGCCAGTCCCTGTGATGAATGGTGCGAAAATGGCCTTCTGGCTGGTACTCAGCATACAGTAATATCTTATAAAAATAAAGTGGTTTGGGATATTAACTGCTAAACAGTATCAGCTTCCTCTGTTCAGACAGTCTTCATTATATTAAATGTTGAATATTGTATATTTTTCCGACAGTTGACTTTCGCAGAAATATTATGAATAGTTTTAACGAAAATACTTTAAAGAACACAGTAAACTGTCTTAGACGTGTGTTTTTTCTTTCTTTATTAATTTTATTTATATATTAACATGTTCTGGATATACATTTATTAAATTTGATCTACTTTCTTACATAATAAATAATGGCATGTAGCCTCCGGAGAGTCCTGGTGCAGGTCTTTCGAGTTGACACACACACACACACACACACACACACACACACACACACACACACATACACAGCCTTCGAGTCACCAGAATTAACCAATGAAGATTAATTTCGAAATTAAACCAAATTCACCTTTTGATGATGCTGATGATGCTTGTTGTTTAAAGGGGCCTAACATCTAAGGTCATCGGCCCAATTCACCTTTTATTGTTGTTGTTGTCGATACAGTTTCCTATCCGTAAATGGCGCCGTTTTCGGAAGGGTTTTTTTTTTTTTTTTTTTTTGGATGAGACGTTTTCCTTCACCTCTGTACTCACTGTAGTACATTCTTTAACATTTGACAAGCAGATCGGAGAATTATTGTCCTCCATCTGTCTTAATACGAAGAGGGGAAAATTATCTCGAATTTCCTCTTAAAACAATAATCGTCAACATCGGTCTTTGCATACAACGAAAAGTTTAGTGAAGCTGAAAGAGAGATGTTAAGTGAACAGCTTGCAGTTAATGTAACTTTTAAGAACCATTTTCTCTTTCTTCTTTCTGTGCCGTATCTCTTAGCGAAAGTTAACATGTTCGTGATAATGTTCGACTGTTACTCGAAACAGTTCTAAGGTAGATTTACATACTAGTCCTTCACAATCATTTTGTCCCGATGTTTTTCCTGTATCGGGACCTCGCTTGCCTTCAGTCTGACCTTAAGTAAAATCAAATGAAATGGCGTATGGCTTTTAGTGCTGGGAGTGTCCGAGGACATGTTCGGCTCGCCAGGTGCAGGTCTTTTGATTTGACTCCCGTAGGCGACCTGCGCGTCGCGATGAGGATGAAATGATGATGAAGACGACACATACACCCAGTCCCCGTGCCAGCGAAATTAACCAGAGATGGTTAAAATTCCCGACCCTGCCGGGAATCGAACCCGGGACCCCTGTGACCAAAGGCCAGCACGCTAACCATTTAGCCATGGAGCCGGACTGACCTTAAGTGATGATGTGTAACGGACTATATCTGGGTGTCGCATGACTTGGGCAAAATGTTTCTATTTCTTTAGATTAGCTCGTAGTCCCCCAGTATCTACATATTTCACACTTCATTCCAATCTAAACACTTAAACACGATCACTGACTAGGGTTGTCACCTTTATAATTTCCAATTCCGGAAAGGAAAAAAAGGATACCCCCATTTTAATAACGTGAAGGATTTCCCGCTGAAATATATTAAAACAATCAGTGTCGGATATTCCTTTTACTTTCATGCCAAAGAAAAAAGGTACATAGACACATGCATAAAACGTACAACATGGAATAAATACATAGAACCACACTTAAGTTATGACTTTCAACAACTCGGACATTATCTTCTCCTGTAAGCTGTTTCACATGTTGTTCAAATTAAGTCCACTTCATTGTCAACTATGGTAAAAGTTCAGCCTTACTCACGCAAGTTTATAACATAGTAATCATGGCTGACGGTGGGCGAATGGACACTGCCATTGGTTGAAGGCTAGTCCAATGAAATGTCGTTCCCATAATTCAATACAGGCAGAAATTATGACAAACTTACGCGATGAAAAGACCTAAGAGTGAGGCAATGTAAAAGAATAACCATATGAAACAAATTAGATTAACAATATCTGGCTATCTTGAAGTATGGCAGTGACATTTCATAGGGCAAATCTTCAGGCGATGGCACAGTCCATTCGAGCCACCACCAGCCACGATTATATAAGAACATGTTGAAATAGTTGAGACGTTTCGATGCAGTAATTACGATTCTAAACACTACAAACCATACAAAGAAAGTATTTTTTCTAGCACTGGCATGCCAACCACATTCCCGACCCCCTTGTACTCGGCGACGACATGAAAAAACAACACGATTGAACTTCTCATTCACTAATAGTTAAACTTTTAACATTAATAACGCATCCATCGCACGATGCCATGTCAATAGAATTAGATATGTTTTCTGTATCAACAATGGACAGATGCACTGCTGCCTAGATGTGGAGGCGCTATGTACGAAGAAAGACGTAGTAGGCTTTGCTGCTATCAATCGTATCATTTCCTGACCAGTAACCCACATAGAATGCCGTGGTGTAGTAATGTAAAAAGAAAGGTGATTGTGGTCCAGGGCTAAGTATCGTAACGTGTGAAAAGAAAGGTAATTGTGGTCCAGGGCAAAGTGCCGTAATATGTGAAAAGAAAGATATTTGTGGTCCAGGGCTAAGTACCGTAATATGTGAAAAGAAAGGTAATTGTGGTCCAGGGCTCAGTACCATAACCAATCCAGACCAATGGTCTTATGCATGCCCTACCCTAACTAGGGGCTTACCTCCCCCCCCCCCCCCCCTCCATCCCCTTTTCTAACAGATGGACTAGTTCCTAAGTACATTGGTTGGCAGCTTTGTGCTTCGTCATCGGCGAGTCGTCTGCGAGAAATAAACATAGGACAGTCATACCGCGCGTAGCTATTGTCGATGCAAGCGGTAACCATGGTACTAATACTGCGTGAGATGGACTGAACTTTTAATATGAAATGTTAATGGAGTGTGTTGCTGGGATGAAATATGACAGGAAAAACCGGAGTACCCGGAGAAAAACCTGTTCTGCATCCGCTATGTCCAGCACAAATCTCACGTGGAGTGACCAGGATTTGAACCACGGTATCGAGCGTTTAGAGACGGGGGCGCTGCCGCCTGAGCCACGCAGGCTTCTTCAAGAGAAAATAAAGACAAATTTTATTAATCTTATCATCACATTTCCTTTGTTAGCGATTACATGAATCTATCTGTAATACAATAATTTTGAAAATGAAAGAAATCGGGAAGTTAAATTTGTTAATAATGTAACATCACCGAGTAGTTAGTATAATATTATTATGAAGGGTTACTTAGCAACAGGTTGTTTAATTGTATGTATTTTATGAAATAAATCATTTTGAAATGGCATTGTGGGAAAGTCATTACTACCCCCCGCAAAAAAAAAAACATTTTTTCTAGCAATTTCTTTGGGAAATAATCCATTTCTTAGTTATAATGAAGTTCCACTTCGATATTGTCTTCAAACCTGACGAAAAAACAAAACAGTTTTGATCTCGTGAAAGTAATTGGTGCAGGAAAACATTCGTCGTCTGAGCTGACGACGGACTGCATGACTAGCAAGGACAGAGCTCGTTTGCCATGGTTTCGTCAAAGATAAGATATCGACCACTAGAATGTTACACGGTAATAATGCACACCGGTACGTAATATGTACTACTTTAATGGTGTCCAACTAAGAACACCAATCCTCACATCCAGTGGCTTGCTAAGTCCACATCACGTTTAGATAATGTGAAATTATAGCTCTTTTATGAAATGCAACATGTTGGTCGCTATGAGCACTTTGTATGTGTTTAGTGCAAAGAAAAGAGTTTACAAGAATTTGAAATGGATTCTTTTCCTGGTCTCTATTCGTTCCGAACGTTGACAACCACTGCAGCTGTACCTTTCCAGTCGACCACTGTTCGGAATAGCTCTGTGGTTGTTTTCGGTATTAAAGCTCTCAGCTACTTAACCAGAAGTTCCTTCTCTTCCCAAGATATCTCCTTCCTGGGATCTTCCCCTGCAGAATGGATTGCAGTACCCGGTATCTTCTTCTGTTCCTCTTGATGTGATCGAGGTTTTCTCAGTAATCAGTACTTCCTTCTCTTTCTATCACATGGTCTCCCCATGATACTCTAAAGATCGTCAAGCCCCAAACTTGCTAGACGTCTCTGTCAGTGTCCACGTTTCAATGCCATAATTAAAAAGAAAACACTTCACTGCAAAGAAGTTTCACATTTGTGTTCAGTCAAGACCAACTACAGTACTCAAATCCACAGTAAAACTCTTGCGATGAATGCACCGAATTTCTCTAGAAACGAGGGCAGAAATACCCAAATAATTGCCGAGTTTTGACTTGCAGAGAGGTGCCCAGCACGATCGATGGGTATGTACACTACCTTCTATAACACCACTCAAACTCAATGATAAACAAACACTTAACCTACACGGTACTATTTGCAAACACGAAATAATTAATCTACATTCCACGTAAAAGAACCTAGCAACTCAAATACGTCTTTATCAGTATTGAAAATCACGAAGTAACGATAACAAGCAGACTCGAAATAATTATTATTTTAAACTTGTATCCGCTGTCTCATTGAACCTATGCTTGGCCCGCATTCGCGGCCATATTGTCGCTATTCGAAACCTGCCTTAAGACAAGACCGACTGCAATATATCAGACTCACTGCCTGCTCGATCTGCATCCGATGGCTGCTTATACTGCCTGCTCATTCCATATTCAAACGTGTAATACGACTCACAAACAATCCGCCGCTAGATGGCAGCATCAGACGTACCCAGTTATCGCGTGAATACAGCTAGATAAGCATACAAGCGAAATTTTAAATCTGAAAATAACATAAAAATTAAAGAATTGTACGTATAAAGTGGTGCTTTAGAGAGTGATAGCTTCAGGACTTTTTGAGAAAGGTGTTTCGACGAACAAGAAAACCTGGAAACTTTGTATAGTACTTCCCTACATTACTAAGTAGAGGTTTCACGAATCTGGCCACCACAGTTTCTGACAGAAGTTCCTGGTGCTTATTGTTACTAAAACGCTTTAAAATCTTACACTGGCACAAAGAGGGTAGAACATAGTTTTTTATAGTCTGGAGCAGACTTGTAGATTTCTTGCAGTACGGTAGAGCCACCTCAACAAATTTCTGTAGCCGCATAATTAGGCCAATAAATCGTTGCTGGGGATAGCGCAGTTCATCATTGGGAATGCATTAACTGAGGTGGAAACGTTATTCAAGCACGTGCTGCATTCTATTTTTTCTTCGATTACACGCACTAAATAACCACACACTACTGCCTGGGAAGCAGTTTCTAAAGTGACACATACTGACTTAGGGGGCTCACGAACATCTTCCAATAAATCAAGTACCTACATACTCAGCGGGCATCACTGTTTCTGTTTCGTCAAGTCTGGGAGAGGATACTGAGGCAGAAAATTTTGAATTTTGTTTGTGGATAACGTTAGCACCATCGGTGAACGTTAAAATACCGGATTTCAGAATTCTCTTTATGGAATTCTGAGCAGCCCGGGAGTCAGTCATGTCAATGCACCCTCCTCCCATTCTTATAGAACTAAACATGGCTTCAATTGGATCTCCTGAAAAGGCCCGTGTCCTGGAATGAAATACCACGGCATTCTGGTTTCCTTTCTTTGATTTGCAGAAAGGCACGCAGCAGTAAACCATTTTCACTGGAAACAAGCATGGGCGCCCATATGACAGTTTGTAGGGGGAAAGGGGGGGGGGGGCTAGACCTGAGGATACGTAGTATTTTTAATATTTTGGAAGATGAATGGTGACTTGTATTCCGCAGTTGACTAACACCCAGGGTATTGCCTGTACGTTGATGGGGGGCGGTACTACCACTTGTAGTAACACCGACTTCTAAATCATTTTCTTGAAAGATAAACGCTTGACTACATTAGATTTTTTCCTTTACCTGTGAGCTAGAGGGGGGCCGCGGCCCTCCCTTGCCCCCGGGTATGGGCGCTCTTGGAAACAAGTACAGTACTACCCTATTTCCCGCTATTTCATTCCGATAAGACTGGAGCCGGTTGGTGCTGCCACCTGCTGTGGGTGTTTGTAAACGGAGTGTTTCATTTAGTGCCGTGTTAAAATGTTGTAATGAGCAGGCAGTATAAGCTGCCATCGGATGCAGATCGAGCAGGTAGTGATCAGACTTTAATGTTACTATCGATTGGGAGGAAAATGGCGACTTCGTGGGCGAGCGTTTGAGACATGTGGTTGGTTCATATCTGTGTTTACATTCTGCTAAAGAGTGTTATATTGATCGAGTTATTGAAGTAAAAAGTATATGTTTGGTAAAATAGTAATCTATAACGGTTTATTAGTATGGTGTTTTGTTAGAAGTTTATATGATGGTATTTTAAATGTATAATAATGTTTATGATTGCCGTGCTGTAACATAACAAAAATGGGTCGTTTCTGCTGCGTTCGTGGTTGTAGATCTAATTATACCGTTGCTGAAGCTTTTAAATTCCCTGAAGATAGATCTCTACAGGAGAAATGGATAAGGAATATTCACCGGGAAAATTTGGAAGTCAAAGACCAAACTATCGTAGGCTATGTGTGTAACCAAAATTTGTGGTTAGGGAAGATCTCTTTTCAACCGATAATGGTGAGCCTGTTCGTTTTTGTTTTCTCATTCAGTCGGAGTAATTTCATGTAGGTTGACGATAAGTATTAGTTTCTATGTAGAATATAAGTGTGTGAGTGTATTTATATGGGTCAGTGGTCACTAGGATCTGTAATTATACGCAGTCATGTGAGAATATGTTTGTTTTGATCGTGTTGAGAACCGGATTTAAATTAAAAGAGAAGTGAATTAGGAACATACATAGTGAAGTAGTGTGCATATGTCATCTAAGAGTAAGTCTGAGATTAGGGAAGACTACTTTTTTTTCGAATTTTAATTGGTGTACCTATTCGTATTCCTCGAAAAAGTTAATTTCGTTAGATGATAATTGATATGGTGATGTTCCTTCAGTGTCTATGCGCTTCAAAGTGTCGTGTGATTTAGATGCAATTGTATTTTGAAAGAATCTGTGCTTACCTGCGGGAACATTTGGCTAGATCTTGGTGAATAACAAAACTTATAGTGTGACAGATGGAGCAATCTGTACTCTGTTACACAGAAGAAATAGTGACTTGCAGGGATGATTGTGGTGGTGATTATTGTTTTAAGAGGAAGTACAACTAGGCAACCATCCTCTATACAATATTAATCAGAGAGAAAGAATGGAAGGCGTCCGAAACTTCGAAAAATGAAGGTATCGGCCGAAGGAAGACAAGGGCCACGAAGGGCATGAAAATGAAAGACTCGGTTTTTTTTGTTAGTTGCTTTACGTCGCACCGACACAGATAGGTCTTATGGCGACGATGGGACAGGGAAGGGCTAGGAGTGGGAAGGAAGCGGCCGTGGCCTTAATTAAGGTACAGCCCCAGCATTTGCCTGGTGTGAAAATGGGAAACCACGGAAAACCATCTTCAGGGCTGCCGACAGTGGAGTTCGAACCCACGATCTCCCGAATACTGGATACTGGCCGCAATTAAGCGACTGCAGCTATCGAGCTCGGTAATGAAAGACTCCCTAGGCCTCCATACGTAATACCGTCGGGGTCTGAAAAGAACAAGTGTTGACCAAGGGAGATCGGATAGGATAGATGAAAGTGAGGAGCCTGGCACAAGTAAGTGGAAGCAATGCCAGGACTCAGCTGAGGGCCCCGTGGTCGCTAACCCACGCTCCAAAGTTCAGAGCCCCTGGGACCCCTTTTAGTCGCCTCTTACGACAGGCAGGGGACACCGTGGGTGTTATTCTACCACCCCCACCCACAGGGGGGACTTGCAAGGATTAGCTTCGTTTGTAACTCAGGGGTTTTATTGTACCAATACCTTCCGATTCATGCTATGGATATCTGTTATCAAGCAGTCTACACCAAATTGAAGCTCGTCCATGTATGTTAAAGACATCATTGTTTAGAGTCAATAGAGTTGTTTTACTCATGTTCTTAAATGGGGAAAATCCTATTATATCTTTAGTGTCTGAACGCTTCATTGCAAAGTTTTCCATCATGGTTGGAAGTGCTACTATATCATATGTAAACATATGATTTAAGAGTTTCCAGTAAGGAAGGCTAAACATCACCGGGTCTGTTCATTGGGCTGGCATAATCATTTCGGGTGTACTTCATTTCCATCGAGTGCTGAACATTAGAAATTGTCGACCACTTCGAAACTAAGGCAACACGTTATGTTTCATGTAGTTCTTATGAGAGTGAATAAATTGAGGAATTTCGCACCTTAAATTATTTTTAAACATTCAAAATGATGTTATAAATATCATTTTAAAAGTTTTATAATGCATTTCCATCTATCCAGCAAAGTGTAACCTAAGAGAAAACGTTATTTGACTAAGTGAAATTTCGAAATAATCAGCTTGTTGTTCTCTTTTGCTGTGGGACTGTCCATCTAGTCTAGCAGAATATGTGTGATTCTAGTCGATTACATGTGATGAGTAGTTGTTCGCGAAGCGTTTTCATAGGTGTAGCAGTGATTTTCCCTATGATGTTACATTTATCATGTTAAATTACCACCGTTTGCAAAATATGTGCGTGATCTTTTCGTAATTTCTGGCGGATTGAACCAGATATTGTGTAGCTCTTTCAGTGGTATCAACACAAGTAATTTAATGTCACGCCGGGCTGAATAGCTCAGACGGTTGAAGCTCTGGCCTTCTGACCCCAAGTTGGTGGGTTTGATCCCGGCTCAGTCCGGTAGTATTTGAAGGTGCTCAAATACGTCAGCCTCGTGTCAGTAAATTTACTGGCAGGTAAAACAACTCCTGCGGCACTAAATTCCGAAAATCCTGAGTTGGTTTATCGTCGAAATGAAGTTATTGCGTGCTACCCTAACCTTCATCAGACGGCAGCTACTGCGCCCACGATGTCCACCATCTTGGTTTTGATATTACGGTCTGATATATTGTAGTCGGTCTTGGTCTGAGGACTGGAGTCGGTCTTGGAAGAGCACAGACTTTGGCTATCGACCTGTGGAACTGACAATCGAATAACAAGTTCGATGGTTCGAGGTTCTTAGTTTCGATTCGAGATGTGACGTCATATCGCTGAAACAGTATAAGATGGTATGAGACTTTGCAAAATTGAAGAACAGTATGCAGAGATTGTTAAATGGTTCAATTCTTCTTGTAATATGACGCCACAATTCCAATATTAAGGCTCTCGAAAATAAATAAAGTCTTGAATCGATATCGATTCTGTGAAAGGACTCATTTTAGTGCAATTTAATTTCAATAGGCATGCAAACGTGCCTTGTGTTCGAGGAATTGTTAAAGAAAATTAACTCTAGTGATAAATACGGAGGACTGCAAAGTCGTATAAATTACGCAGTTGATACCAGTGGTGTATGCTGGGAACAAGACATGAGATACCACTAGACGTAGGTTACCGCTTTTCGATAGCTTGTTTAGTGAATATCAAGCCCTAAGCGTTCTGAGGTGCCAATAGGCAACGGAATAAAGTCCGGCTTTGTGGCCAAATGGATAGAATGCTCGTCTCCGGTTCAACTCTCAGAATCAACCCCCTCGTACTCTTAATTTCCCTGACGTGGGGACTGGGTGTTTATCACGTCTTCGCCATTCCTTTCATCCTCATTAGGTCACCACCAAGCCTATACAGATGGTCATGCACTATTATTATTATTATTATTATTATTATTATTATTATTATTATTATTATTCATTCAACTTCGCTAATCGGCCAACTAGGGACCACGATAAGCCTCACTTTACACTCTGGTATTTGTTCATCTTTCGCTTGATCCACATCGTCTTCATTAGCTCACTGTGTTTAGCACGACGTTCTTCTGTCCATTTAGCACCAGTTGCCCGTTTTTCGTCCCGGAAAGTCCCAAAAGTCTTGATGGCTGCTCTGAAAAGATTTCGGTCTTGTGCATCTTCTGCTTGTAGGCCCAGTTCTTTAAGATCTTTCTTGACATTAACGTACCATGGCATTTTGCTGAATCCATTCCCCAAGGTATTTAAATTTACTAACACGGTTTATCGTTCCATATTTGGTGTTTAGTTGTGCCGTATCATCTTTGATATTTGACATTACTTCTGTCTTTTGAAAGGAAATTTGTAAACCTGTTTGTTTTTGGTTTTGCGTCAAATATACTGAAGATACGTTTCGTCCATCGAGAGTCGATCATCCGTCGTATATGACCGTAGAAATGAACTCTGCCTTTACGCATTGTGTCCGTGATCTTCTCTATCTTAGAGTATACTTCTTGCCTGGATTTTCTAATGTAGATGCCATTTTTGTAGTTTGGACCAAGTATGGTGTGTAAGATCTTTCTTTCTTTCCTCTCTAAATCCGCAAGCAAACATTTCTCGGACAGGATAAGGCATTCAGATGCATACAGTGATACTGGTTTGATGACAGTGTTGTAGTGACGAATTTTTGTGTTCAGGGAAAAGCACTTTTTGTTGTAAATGTTGCGGGTGGTTTGGAAAGTGACTTCCATTTTCTTGATTCTTGCTGCTATGGCCTCTTTGTCAAGTCCATTTTGCTGAATCCATTCCCCAAGGTATTTAAATTTACTAACACGGTTTATCGTTCCATATTTGGTGTTTAGTTGTGCCGTATCATCTTTGATATTTGACATTACTTCTGTCTTTTGAAAGGAAATTTGTAAACCTGTTTGTTCTGCTACTTCCTTTAACACATTGATCTGTTCTGTTGCACTTTCGAAATTTTCTGCCATAAGGGCTATATCATTATTATTATTATTATTATTATTATTATTATTATTATTATTATTATTATTATGCGTGAATGGTCCCTTTCGGAACA
This sequence comes from Anabrus simplex, assembly GCF_040414725.1. NCBI lineage: Eukaryota > Metazoa > Arthropoda > Insecta > Orthoptera > Tettigoniidae > Anabrus > Anabrus simplex. The sequence continues at coordinate 119,453,927 of NC_090269.1, forward strand.
CACGAAGCTTTATTTATGATTTCGTTTGCGGAGGATCCAGGATGCTTTTATCTGTTGACCTAAGATCCTTTTCCTTTCTTCCGTCCACTTAGTACCTGCTCTTTTTGGTACTATTATTATTATTAAATTAAAATTTTGAATTCTACAGCATTACAAGCAGTCGTGCCCATCGTTCACTGGTTTATTAGTTTCCTCAGGAGATCAGTGTTGGTATCCGACCCATGATCATAGGTTCGATTACAACCAACCAAAGAGAACACTAAATCTGAAAGATTGCATTTCATTTTAGCAGATCAACATATAAAAAGAAAACTATATTACTCCTATAACGGTAACCTTCAGTGTCTTTCTACAATAATGTAGAAGCAAAGGGGAATGAAATACCAGCAATCTGTTATCTGTATAATTAAGTCAGAAATATGAGGTGAGGAAGAATATACGATGTGGAACGCCTAAGTCAATTCGGAAACTTCCGGAGAACTTCGAGTCATTGAGCTATCTCTCCTTCGTTAGCAGTGGTGATCTGACGGACCGAAGCCTAGCACACTTATTCCCCCCGGTCCCCGCATCTAGCGAGCAACCAACAAGCCGTGTGTGGTGAGGCGAGGGGTGAATGACGCAGCGCTTGGGCTGCAACATCTTTCTCCGATGCCTTGCTCTCAGAAATACGAGCGACGTTTTATCTCATTGCGTTCAAGGTTTGTAAATGGAACAATATGTCAGGTGCTTACATTATAATGTAATTTAGATTTCCATTGTTCTCACTTGAGGTTAGGGCTTCACCGATAGCCTTGGTAGTCCTCAGTATACGCTAATGGTTGATACCTGTAGTTCGTTGGTGAGAGGAATGTGTCAGCGTTTTCAGATTTCAGATTTCAGAATATGGTTACCCTACTGTTATCTCATGGCTTACTGAAAGAGTTTCTTGATTGAAGCGATAACAAACGACCACGGTAGTGCTGGTTCTAACCCTCAACCTTACAGGTCGTATTTCTGGGATGTATGCCCCCCCCCCCAAAAGGAATGAATGAATGCATACGAGCACAAGGTATGGTATGTTTCTCGCATTTATTATTTTATCAGACTTAATTTTAATTATTAACAAAATATGGGTGCAATGAGTATGGTATGAAAATTAGCCTTTCGAAGCCTGAATTTATATCAGTAAGTAAGAAATTCAACAGAATTGAATGCCAGATTGGTGATACAAAGCTGGAATAGGTAAATAATTTCAAGTATTTATGTTGTGTGTTCTCCCAGGATGGTAATATAGTGAGATTGAATCAAGGTGTAGTAAAGCTAATGCAGTGAGCTCGCAGTTGCGATCAACAGTATTCTGTAAGAAGGAAGTCAGCTCCCGGACGAAACTATCTTTATATCGATCTGTTTTCAGACCAACTTTGCTTTACGGGAGCGAAAGCTGGGTGGACTCAGGATATCTTATTCATAAGTTAGACATAACAGACATGAAAGTAGCGAGAATGATTGCTGGTACAAACAGGTGGGAACAATGGCAGGAGATTACTCGGAATAAGGAAATAAAGGCTGTTAGGAAAGAACTCGATGGATGAAGCTGTACGCATAAACCAGCTTCGGTGGTGGGGTCATGTGAGGCGAATGAAGGAGGATAAGTTACCTAGGAGAATAGTGGACTCTGTTATGGAGGGTAAGAGAAGTAGAGAGATACCAAGACGACGATGGTTAGACTTAGTTTCGAACGATTTAAAAGTAAGAGGTATAGAACTAAATGAGGACACTGCACTTGCTGCAAATAGAGGATTGTGGCGACTTTTAGTAAATTCACAGAGGCTTGCAGACTGAACGTCGAAAGGCATAATGGTCTATAATGATTATGTATGTATGTATGTATGTATGTATGTATGTATGTATGTATGTATGTATGTATGTATGTAACAAAATATAATTTACTTTCATTTTTTTTTTTTTTTACAAGTTGCTTTATGTCGCGCCGACATAGATATGTCTTACGGCGACGATGGGACGGGAAATGGTTAGGAGTGGGAAGGAAGCGGCCGTGGCCTTATTTATGGTACAGCCCCAGCATTTGCCTGGTGTGAAAATGGGAAACCACGGAAAACCATCTTCAGGGCTGCCGACAGTGGGGTTCGAACCCACTATCTCCCGAATACTGGATACTGGCCGCACTTAAGCGACTGCAGCTATCGAGCTCGGTAAATTTACTGCCCACAAACCGTGTGGATATCCAAAACAAACACTATACCTATAGGTTCAATTGTTTCTGAGAAAAGTGTACCTGCGATGAACATATGCAATAGCATGTATCCTTCATTTTTTCAGCGACTGTACTGTACATTGTGAGAGGAGGCCAAAGTGACCACTGACTGTTTCATGTCAGTAGCGCAAGGTAGATGGTTCTAATAGGATAGTGTGTGTTGGTAGTTCTTGTAGGCTTACATGCAAATTTAATACTCCTGGTAAATGGGGAGTGTATGTTCGAAAGGGGCTATTTCCACCCTAAGTAAGTTGTGCAAAAACGCAAGGAAAAGTATAAAACAAGGTACACACCCATGATCGTGTTACTTTTAAAGAATTTAATCTTTCTGGTCTAGATTGCTCATGTCGAGGGCCGGGATGTTTATGACCTAAAAATGTTAGGAATGTGCAAGCATTTATGACCTAAAAATGTTTTAAAATATGACAATAAATATGACTTAAGCGGAATTTAGGAAGGGAAGATCATTCGTCGATCAAATTTGGAGTCTGAAACGTGTACTAGAGAATCATCTCTCATAGGATCTGGTAGTGCTTTTTGTAGACTTCAAGAAGGCGTATGATTCAGTCGAGAGGGAAGTGATATTCAATATATTGCTGGAATTTGGAATCGACGCCAAAACAACTGCAATTATTAAGCAGACTTTAACTGGGACACATTCGAAAGTTAAGTTCATGGGAGAGATCTCCAAGCAGTTCGCAATTAAAACAGGAGTCAGACAGGGTGATGGACTATCGCCCATTCTTTTCAACTGTGTGTTGGAGAAGATTATCCGGGAATGGAAAAAAAGAACTGGAAAGAAAGGGACTAATTAACCAAGTATACATTGGAGGATCATAAATTGGTGTCATGTTCTGATGACCTCGCGCTGTTATTTAGGAATACTGACACAGCAATAGAACATCTGAATGTACGAAAACAACAAGCATAAAAAGCAGGACTACAGATTTCTTTAGAAAAAAACTAAATATATAACAAACATCAAAATAGCCCCTTGGTACCTGAAGCCAGAACACGGTGAAATAGTGCAATTACAAACACGAAGGAGATTCAAACAACGCCAGACAGGAGCAGATGGTTGCGGCTTTTCGTAGGACATATCCTGTATGCAAGAAGAAGACCTTCAGAGGAGGTAAACTGAGGCTCTACAATACAGTGATTAAAATGGAATATCTGTATGCTTGTGAATGCCTCCAAATGACAGGTAAAGTGGGACTGAGAGAAGTTGAGAGATTCGAAAGAAAGAAAGAAAGTTCCTTTGCAAAATAATGGGTCCAAAGATTGTGGACGGACAGTATAGGTGCGGGGAAGGGAAGAATTTTACAGTGACAATGAAAGGCTGAGTCCATGAGAAAACGGAGACTTAAATTCTATGGGCATTTATTTATAATGGATGAGAAGAGACTAACGAAAATGATTTTCACAATACTAGAAAAAATGAAATGGCGTATGGCTTTTAGTGCCGGGAGTGTCCGAGGACAAGTTCGGCTCGCCAGATACAGGTCTTTTGATTTGACACCCGTAGGTGACCTGCGCGTCGTGATGAGGATGAAATGATGATGAAGACGACAAATACACCCAGCCCCCGTGCCAGCGAAATTAACCAATTAAGGTTAAAGTTCCCGACCCTGCCGGGAATCGAACCCGGGACCCCTGTGACCAAAGGCCAGCACGCTAACCATTTAGCCATGGAGCCGGACAACAATACTAGACAGCAGACCTAAGGTGTCGGACAAATGTTTCAGGGAGGTGACAAATGATCTCATACAGGTGGGACTAAATTCAGAAGATATCTCAAACCGAACAAAGTTTAGGTCAGTGATCGACAAATACCAGGGATTCCATGACGAACCAAAACTTAACCGTGGGTGGACGGAAGAAAGAAGACAGGCTGCCAGAGAAAGGATGCTAAAGTTTTGGGCAGTAAATAAGGCTTCCACAAACATGTAACTGTTACCTAACGTGGTCTCTAAAGGTCGTAAACGAAAATATATATATAAATATGACTAAAAAGTTTTTTGGTCACGTTTTCGAAATCTTACATTATATTGAAAATATACTTGTAAAAAACCAGAGCATTAAATAATAATTTTTACGGAGATATCCGTGGAGCAGAAAGAGGTGAAAGAAGGTGCTGGGTGGAATGGGTCTAACTACGATATCAAAAACTAATTTAAAACTTTAACGTAGGTTATATTTCTTTTCGAAAAAAAAAGAAACAAACTTAACAACCTTTCACTTAGTAAAATAACAATGATAATTTTGGATAGTAAAATAGAGAAATCCAGAAAACGGAATTTTAACAATTTTGGGTTTCAAGCCCCTAGTTTACAAATTCTGAGATACCAGATCCAGTTTACAAAATTTTGCAAAATCTCAATGTTTAGACAAGAACCTAAATATTCCAATTTAAGAGCACTTTGCTCCAACAACTTTACAACCTTCCAGAGGCGCACCTCAATACTGCAGTTGAATATAGAAAACACAGAAAAGAGCTTACATGCTCTCCAACTTTAACTAAATTTTAACAGCCCGCTTAAGGCAACATTACTCAAAATTTTACGATCTCTGGCCTCTCTAAGCACAATTTACAATTGAAATTTCTTTTACACAGGGGTATTTATTACCCAACATACTGGGCCTTTGTGGAAAAAGAACAGGTTAAATTAATGGCCCGAAACACAAACTGAATGGAGGCGTACACTTGCGCTCCCCGAAACTTTAATATAAAACCCTAATTGGGCTCTCGGCCCGGCGATACAGTGGCTAATCCCAAGCTACTGAGGTGACTAGAATGAAGGTTAATTTTAACACTTTACCAAAAGAGAAAAAGTTACAAAATCATAGTCACCTCAAATGAAATTGAAGGGGAATTCGAGAGGGTAACGCACTCTCTATCCCCGATTTACAGTTTTAAGAATTTGTGAAATTTTACTTTAGTCGAAAGAAGAACCAGGTTGCATAGTTAGAAATTAGGACCTTCCCCTCATGTAAGTCTGCGGAGGTAGCTACAAAAAAATAAGATTGATGGCCATTACCTTGGCTGTTGAACTACCTGGCGAAGAATGAGGCGCCTCGCCTCCTAACTGGACACACACACTCAGAAATTCGGCGATCCAAAGACAAGGTAGCCAGAAAAGCCGCGGCATATATACCCGAACGGAAGGTTATAGAGAATTCTGGACTAATCCGGACACACCCTCTCATTTTTATTGGCAGAATCAAAAGTTACACCCAAAAAACCAATAAGAAGCCTGTGATAGGCTGAAAAATAGTTACAGAGAATTCATTATTGGCTACATTAAAAAACTGGCGGAATGAGATAGAAGTGCTGCAAACCTTGAAATATAAAAAATAAATAAATCCAGTCAGTTTAGGAAACTTAGAGATAACAAACTTCTCAATTTTTCAGTAGTGACATCTTCTGATTAATGTCCCAACTACATGCAGTGACAGTTTCACGTTTTGTTTTATAGATAGAGTTCATTAAGGCGCTTCTTTTGAATGTGCGGAGTTGAGGTGTACCTCCCGATACAATAATAAAGGAGTAATAATATTAATATTATTATATTTTGCATTTATTTAATTACTCATTCCAGAGGTAACGCTCGACTCTACACAGAATGAAATAAATGTTACATTTTGATGGGCGATCAGAAAGAATTACAATAGTAAATTACATATATTTTATAGTTTTCGAATAGGAACGATCTTCTATTTTCACGCAACACTGACTTGTAACGGGAAGGAGACCACTCTACTTCGCAGAATGTTTTAGGGGCATATATGAAATACGTCAAATAATTAAGAGTTCAAATTGAGGCTCACTATCCTGTCGCTTTATATGCATCTGTCTCTTTCTATACAGCTTACCCTCCTAATTCACATAAACATATATATTTCTAAGAAAGATAGAAATTACAGACAACAATTAGGAGATGTGAAAAATCTGTCTTTCAGACGACTGAAAGGAAGTATGCGAAAATGGAATAAAAAGATAAAAATATGACAAAAACATGAAAACTCACGGGGAAATATGACCATAATAGGAGAAATTACCGGAAAATGACGAAAAGCGTTAAAAGAGCCAAAACATGACTTCTTATGACCCGTGAAAATTGCTTAATTTCAGTCACCATAGATAAAAGCATGCTTAACTTGTATTTTCCAGGGGAAGAATATAAAGAGATAAAATGGCATGCCATAAACAGTCGGGCCTTACTCATGGCATTCGATAGTATTCAACCACAGCAGTGCATGTGAACGAAGTACGGTACTAAACAATAGAAGCACTGAAGTAGAAATAACACGTTTTGAACAGGTACTCATTCGGGAGATAGTAGGTTCGAACCCCACTGTCGGCAGCCCTGAAAATGGTTTTCCGTGGTTTCCCATTTTCACACCAGGCAAATGCTGGGGCTGTACCGGTCGCTTCCTTCCCGTTCCTAGGCCTTTCTTATCCCATCGTCGCCATAATACCTATCTGTGTTGGTGCGATGTAAAATCAATTGCAAAGAACAAAAAAAAAAATAAAAAAAAAAAACTATAGTCCTTAGAAAACTGCAAACAATGGAATGTACATTAAGTTTCCACAGAGATCCTAGTCGGTGAACATCTAAGTACCGTACAATTCCACATGAAGAATGTCACTACTGCAGAGAAAGAAGTACTTGGACAACCCCATGCTAAATATAAAGAAGGATGTGATGTTTCATACATTTTTCAAGAAAAACGGGTAGGCGTTTGGAAATGAAGTACCGGTACAAAACTTAATACCGGTACGTGATAACTAATCTAAAACTCCAAAGAACATCCATATATTTATTGATAGAATTTGATTATTCTCAAAACTTTCCTATTCCGAAAATAAATGTAACACTCAATTCATAAAAGAATGTTTTGGCTCCACTGTTTTAATATTCATGTTTTCAATTATGATTCCAACTATTGTCATTGTTTTACTGAGTGTGATGGAGAAAAAAACAATACCAATTCAGTAGCCTAGTTTCATTTTTGTATGATTGCTTGCAGAATAAACTGAAGAAGTTTCCTAGCGTCCGATGCGGCTGGAGGACAGAACCGAAACTATACAGCAACTAGGTTTGCTGTTTGGTTTGCAACAATACATGATGTGGATATTGTGCAATTTTTTCCAGTTCGTGGCCACAGCTTCTCACAGTGTGATAGGAACTTTGGACGTACCAGACAGTACATTAACCAGAAAGTAATCTTCTTGCAATGGTAAATGAAATGTCGTATGGCTTTTAGTGCCGGGATATCCCAGGACGGGTTCGGCTCGCCAGGTGCAGGTCTTTCTAATTGACTTCCGTCGGCGACCTGCGCGTCGTGATGAGGATGAAACGATGAAGACAACACATATACCCAGCCCCGTGTCATTGGAATTAACCAATTAAGGTTAAAATCCCCGACCCGGCCGGGAATCGAACCCGGGACCCTCTGAACCGAAGGCCGTTCAGCCAACGAGTCGGACCCTGCAATGGTAATTGTGCAGTAGAAATATTTCTTTATTTGAAGTTATAATGGATGTGAATCTTCTGCGAGACCGGGATAAGTTTTTATCTCAATTCTTTTTGGGCAAGCCAGTGTCCAGAAATAAAGTGCCATTCATGATAATGCACTAGTGATCATGAAAACAATGAGAGGTGATCCTGTTTTATATCCTCTCACCTTCGCTGCAAACATTTCAACTTTCTCATTTGGAAATGTCCTTACAGACAAAACTTCACTCCAAAACGATTTTTCACCTATGTGCCTTTTTTACATCGAGCCCCTCAATTAATAAATCATTTATGTTAATTGTTGCTTTTATTTTGTTCTATACTGCCATACTAAAATCTGAATCAAAATACGAACATTTTAAGAACAGGTACGGTAATATTATTGGTAGGTACCATTAAAAGTAGTATTGGTGTCCCTGAATGGATCTGTGCTCGCTGGAACTGCAGTGCCACCTTCGGGTAATCCGCCGAAAGTGATGCGCTCTTGTTTTGTTTTGGTTCACTTCATTTGTTGTTGATTTTTTTTACGTGTGTCATATGCACACGACCATGCGACTTGGAAGCTATTGGGTTGTAATGCAGCGTAATCATGACAGTTATCGCTGTCAGTGACTCAGTATATCTCTGGCAGCGACCTTCAGCGGACAATAAGTGTGTGCTTGAGATTCCGAAGGAATAAGCTGGAGTAACAAGTGTTATTTTTCAGTTGATTTTGGCTGAAGAAAAGAGACAATGGGTAATACATGCTAATCTTGTTGAAACTAACCTGGCATTTTTTTGTTGACTGCTGGAATTAGTGTATTTAGGGAATTGTTTGTCATTCCAGTAGTGCAGTAACTGGAGTTACTCTAAAGCTACTTGATGCATGCTGTGTACTGTAGAGGCTGAAAGAACGTTTTCACAGTTGAAAAATCATCATAGCTCCCTGCCATGTACTGGTTATGGGACCCTGTCTGTAGGGACAATTTTCCTGAATTTGTCTAGGTTCATTTATTTCACTCATATCAACGGAGATTCGTTTTGCGAACTCTTTAATATATTTTTTTCTTGGAGTTAGGCCTATATACCTTTGTTATTTGTTTTGTAGGGATACTGTTATTGTTTATAAGTACCGATACTGTAGAATATCTGCTTAACATTTTGTCAGTTTAGTTACGTATTTTATGTTCAAATGCCCAAACAAATAAATGATGGGAAATAATTGTATTTTATTTATCTCTTGACAGCAGTTTGAGCTTATTTTATATAGGAGAAGTCTTGAAAATGTACGGCGAGCAACTTTCATTTCATTGATGAACAGGTACAGCTGTGTGCATCTGGCTGATGTTATTTATGGGAATATTTCCTAAATTATCAGCTCTAAGCCATTTGTAGACATTTTAAGTTCATGTACAATATTTGTGATAAAATATCTCTTTCTATAGTTTGAAATTAATTCTATGATGATTGAATGATATGCCCTGACTTCTTATGTAGTCTTGGTAAGATCTTGGTGCTTATTTCATCTCAAATTTGAAAAAAAAAAAAAAAAAAAAAAAAAAAAAGAATCTGGATTTTGTGATTGAATAATATTCCAAAGAGTAACATCATGCCATCATTACAATCTTACTTAAGAGTACAGGAAGCCCTTCTGTGACCAGAAGTGGATGTTCACTTTCACTGTGTCAACCATTCAACTCTTGACTATGATTAGAGAAAGAGCAGGTTTTTCTCTGTTGCATTCATTCAGTTAATTCTAAAATTCATCATTGCTCTAGAGATATGTTGCAGGTTTTAACTGACACTGTGCTCTTAGCCCTGATTTGGGTTTGATCATTGTTGATCAAATACAATTAAGGGAAAATAACATTGTGTAAAATTGTTAAGAATATTATGAATCGCAAAGGATAAAACATCTGTTACCTTTCTTGTTATGAAACTGACATTGAGTCATCTAATCATTCATATTGATCTGTTATTACATCAAAACCATCATTAAGTCTACGTGTATCAAGATTGTTCAGAAATTCCTGAAACCACTTAACATTTTCACCTATCATTTATTTTATCATGTGATATTGTCATTCTTTTCCTTCCTTAGTCCAGGTGGAGTAGGCGCTACAAGATGTAACTTACAGTTTTCTTGAAATTAAATCAATGTAAGTTTGGAATATAGCATTCTATGATTCAGAGGCTTAGAAACAGTCTGGGGCATACTACAGAATCATAAATCACATGTGTGTATTCATACTACTATCCTAGGAGTAAAGGCAACTGGTAGCTGGAATAATACAGTCAACCCAGCTACCTTGCTTGCTTCTGCTGCCATCTAGAAATATGCTAAAGGAACAAAACTTTGTGGACAGCACAGAAGTTAGAAAAATACGATTGCTGAACTAACAGCTTAAAATACATTGTTAGTCCACCCAGCCCCTCAGTTAATACATTAATTATCTTCGCCAACCTCAGTAATGGTGTCAGTCTCTTGCTTATATTGTTTCATAGATAGCCAGTTTTATCCTAGCTGGGGTCAATGGCATTTGAGGGTGTTAAAATGTGACAGTTCCATGTTTCTGCCAGCATATCTTAAAATCTATAGAAATTAAACATTAAATATTTTCAGATTATCATCATCATTTATCTTATGGCTAATGTCTACATCCATAATTATAGAAAATTACTTCTCACAAAGTGCAGCTGGAATCAGGACAGGTACGGAAGTTGTTTTCCTGATAGATTATACCTCTCCCTACTACGTAACAGCTCCGAAGGGCCATGGCCTACCAAGCAACCGCTGCTCAGCCCGGAGGCCTGCAGATTACGAGGTGATGTCTGGTCAGCACGACGAATCCCCTCTGTCGTTATTCTTGGCTCTCTAGACCGGGGCCGGTATCTCGCCGTCGGATAGCTCTTCAATTGTAATCACGTAGACCGAGTGGACCTCGAACCAGCCCTTAGATTCAAGTAACAATCTGTGACTTGGCTGGAAATCGAACCCGGGGCCTCTGGTCAAGAGGCATGCAAGGCCAGCTTCCTGATAGATTGAACTCTGTATATTGGATCACAATTCTGTTGAACAACTTTTACCTCTTATTCTGGTCTTACATTATTTTCTCAGTCATTGGTTCATTCCTAGAAATGTTTTGGTACTTAGATAAAAATACTGCATCCTTCAGTAAATAGCAACTGGCAGAGTTAAAAACTAATATGAAGAAATTTCAAAACAGGTGAACTTTAATTTTATCTAAGTACCAAAAGCTTTCCAAAGCTGCAAAAACAACAGAATTTAACAAATAAATTTCAAAACAGGTGAACTTTTATTTTTGCAGCTGTCTCGTAGCATATGCCAGAGCAAAATGTGTCTTTCACTGAAGTCTGTCTTATTTATGGCTGTGACAATATGGGAGCTGTTGAGGTGTGCGTGGTGCAAAGTAATAGCAATTGGAGTATGACTAGTGCACCTGGATGTTATGAAAAATGCTAGTCATGAAACCAGTTGTGCTGCGATTGAACTTTTTAGCCTAGCGAGGAAAGTAATGGCAAACTACCTCATTACTCTTAGTACGCCTCACTATTGCGCTGGCATTGGTTTTTGCAGTTTCATGTGATCAACTTTTGCTCTCTTTGGATTGAGATTCTATGTCTGTCTGTTAGGTCATCAGCCCAGAGGCTGGTTGGATCCTCAAATAGCACCACCAAAGGCTACGCAGTTATAGGGAAACAGCAAAAACCAATGACAGAGTCCAAATGAGGCGTACTAGGCAAGATGAGGTGTGTGGTAATTTGCCATTGCTTTCCTCACTGCGCCCGAATGTGCCACTGCAGCACGACTGACCCTATGAGCAAACACCTTTCATAACAATCAGACGCTATTTGTGCTCCGAATGTCATTATTCAGCACCACCCGTACCCCAGCAACTTCTATATTGTCACAGCCATGGATGAGACAGTGGAAGCTACACTTTGCTCTGGCCTGTGCCAACAATATTGAAATGTTAGCACAGGAGAGTTCCCTCTAACCAACCTTTGCTTATCCGACATTCCATTTTATCCAGCACATTTGAAAAGAAATAAAAATCTACTAAAAATACATACAAAAATCGACACAAACTGTGGATATGGTATTCCTTTCCTGTGCCACTCTTACCTAGCCCAGATTGGATGTGGGTTACTAAATAGCACAATGTTGGGAAAATGTTGGTGGAGGTACAATTGCAAAATTGTTGTAAAGTTTTGTTTAGTGACAAAGAGCCAGAGAAAAATCCTAATAATACCATTAGCACAGAAGACATGGGCAGTATATTGCCTGTGCTGAAACATTATCTGGATATGTAGATGTGACTAATGAAGACATTGTTGGCATTGTTAACAGCAGTAAAAAGAAGAAACTGGAGATGAAGAAAATGTACAGAATAAAGCGGGTCTCTGCTGTATGTCACCATTTTCAATTTTGCTTCACGCATCTTGACCATATTGGCAAAAGCTTTTCAGATGAATGTCCATTTTTGATTAGTAATTCAGTTGAAGAAATTGCTGGTGGTGAAGTCAATGAGATGCGCAAGCTTCGCGATGGATCCGTACTAATCAATACATTAATGGCTGAACAGTCCAGACGGCTAGTTAAAGCCAAATTATTCAGAAAGGTAGAGGTCAAAATCGAGAAGCACCAAACCCTTAACTCCTGCAAGGGAGTTACAATCCACAGGTATTTGGTTAAGTCTTCCGATGAGACCATGATCAGATACCTAGCACATCCGGGTGTAACCAACGTGAAGAGGTTGAAGAGGCGTGTGGGTGACAAGTTGCTCGATACGGGCACTTTCATCCTTACCTTTGACGCCAAGACCGCACGTGAAAGAATAAAAGCGGCTATGTACCGACTGACTGTTTGTCCGTATATTCCAGCACCAATGAGGTGCAATAACTGTCAAAAGTTTGGTCACACCTCATTGAGATGTCAAAATTCGACGACCTGCAAAATGTGTGGGAAGTGCGAACATGCTGGAGTTGACTGCACACCTCCACCTGTGTTCGTCAACTGTCCTGGTGTGCATGCTCCTATCTCCAAGGAGTGTCCTACATTCAAGCAGGAGAAGAAGATCCAGGAGATAAAAACTCTGGATAAGCTTTCTTATCCAGACGCCTGGAGAAAATTCAAATCAGTTCTCCATCTTCTTTGCTGAAAAGGTCTTCAACGTATCTCTAGGCAGCTACCATCGACAAGTCTCGGCCACCAACAGGAGCAAGTACTGAAGACTACTGGAGATCTTGGGAAGGTTTTGGAACCTCCTGGGAGTAAAAAACGCATGTTATTGCCAATGTTGCCTGGGGAAGGCCCTTCCCAGGAACATTCGGCTGGGAAGTCCTCCCCCAACAGGGTGGGGGGAAAGGCTTCCCTAAATAGGGCTGGAAAGTCCAGTGCTCCTCCCAATGCCCAGAATAAAAAGAGGAGAAAGGGAAGCCTCACAGCTCCCCTAAGAAATTGGAGAAGAAGCCTTCTCCAACTCAGTCGGGAGTCACAGAATCCTCGAAGACAGGCAATCCATCTGCCAGTTCTCCTCGTAAAAAGACAAACGGTGGGCAAGAACAAGAGGGCCAGATGCGTCTTGCTCGATCACTTTCTGGGGAACCTAGTTCTCCGTCACCGCATCTCTCCCTTCTCAGGAGAGCATGGAGACTGAACCACTCGTGGTGGATGGTAATGGCATAAAAGACACCGACAAAGATGGCAGAACCTGGTGGGTAGTGGACCGAACGAAGGGCAAGAAATTGCTCTAAATTTGAAGTGCTACCTATCCACACAATGGCACTATTGCAGTGGAACTGCAGTAGTTATCACTGTCGCCAAGCTGAGAAGTCAATTGATATCCATCTCTGTGGCCTCCATAGTCTGTCTACAGGAATCTCACTTGAGACCTGGCCACAACACGACTATAAGATGATATCATCTTAACTCTGTGTAGATGGTGCGGTGACTGGGGGCGTTTGTAGCCTAGTTCGCTCCAACATCTTCAGCGATGAATTACTGCTCCATACTCAGCTAGATGCAATTGCAGTTTGCACTCCATTGCCAGTAGTGACAACGGTGTGCATTGTGTACATTCCACCAGACTACAATCTTCAAATGCATGCACTACAAGATCTGATCGCTCAGTTATCTCCTTTTCTCGTGCTGGGAGACTTGAATGCCTGTAACACACTCTGAGGTTCTCAGTCTTCCTGTGCTGCGGGAGGATGCTTGAGCGATTAATCAACCAGTTTGATCTTTGTGTGCTAAACACAAGGGAACCGACACATTTCAGCAGTGCACATGGCACATTCTCACACCTGGATGTCGCTTTGTGCAGCCGTGCGCTAGTTTTCCTGTTACGAAGTACCCAAGTGCTGGTTACTTCGACGGGAAAATTGGCCAGAATTTTCTAAACGTGCAGTGATGGCTGATGATATGCTGGAGTCAGTTGATGACCACGTTTCTTTCACTACTACGGGAATTCTGGCTGCTGCAGAGGAAACTATTCCTTCCTTGTCCGGTATTCCTCACCAGAAACAGATCCAGTGGTGGAGCAACGAAATTGCAGCAGCCATACGTAATTGCCAACGGGCTTTTAAGCATTATCGTCGGAATCCTACGATGGCCAAATCACATTTAAGCGTTTGCGCATGAAGACCCGTTTCTTGATTCGAGGAAGTAAGAAAGCTACATGGGAAAAGTATGTGTACCGGGCGAGTTGGCCGTGCGCATAGAGGCGCGCGGCTGTGAGCTTACATCTGGGAGATAGTAGGTTCGAATCCCACTATCGGCAGCCCTGAAGATGGTTTTCCGTGGTTTCCCATTTTCACACCAGGCACTTCCTTCTAACTCCTTCCTTCCAACTCCTAGGCCTTTCCTATCCCATCGTCGCCATAAGACCTATCTGTGTCGGTGCGACGTAAAGCCCCTAGCAAAAAAAAAAAAAAGTATGTGTCTTCCATCCGTCATCACAAGTGTGGACAAAACTCCGCCGTATTGTCGGAGTACAGAATGTGCCCTCAGCCCCCAGAATGTCCATAAATGGAGATATAGTTATGATTCCTTCAGTCATTGCAGACCACATCGAGTCACATTTCGCAGATACGTCCAGCTCTGGGAGATGCGACTCTGCATTTCTACCAATTAAGCGCAAAGCAGAGGCACACCAGCTGTCTTTCGCCTCTAATGCTTCGCATCCCTACAATGTGCCTTTCACGGAGTGGGAATTGCGGAGCCCACTCGTGCTATGCAGAGACACGGCTCCTGGACCGGACAAAATCCACAATCAAATGCTTAAGTACTTGAGTGACAGATGGCTCAAGGATATCCTCACCCTATTCAACAGAATATGGAGTAAGGGTGTGTTTCCATCTCAATGGCGTGAGGGAATTGTGATACCAATTCCCAAGCCAGGTAAAGATCCAAAACATCCGGATAGTTATAGGCCAATATGCCTTACAAATGACCTCTGTAAGCTATTTGAAAGGATGGTTAATCGGCGTCTTGTGTGGGCCATGGAAAAGGAAGGTCTCGTGTCTGTCAGTGTGATTTTCGCTTGCATCGGTCTGCCACTGTTCATCTGGTCAGACTGGAGAGCGCCATTCAGGAGGCCTTTCTCTGGAAGGAACACCTAGTCACCGTGTTTTATGAGCTGGAAAAAGCTTACGATACTACGTGGCGATATGCGATTCTCTCCACACTACACCAGTGGGGATTTTGGGGTAATTTGCCAACGTTTATTGAGAACTTCATGTCCCTCGGGCTCTTTCGAGTCCGAGTAGGGAATCCTTTTTCTCAATATTATGTTCAGGAAAATGGAGTACCACAGGGATCGGTACTGAGTGTCACACTGTTCGCAGTCGCCATCAACGGCATAGTTGCCGCTGCTGGGCCGCAGTCGTTCCATTGCTGTATGTAGACAATGTAGCTCTAGATTGCAGCTCCAGAAGGGTGGCGTTTGCTGAGAGACAGCTACTGAGTCGACAGATGGGCCCTGCAACAGGGTTTTTGATTTTCAGAGGCAAAAACCTCAGTTGTACACTTCTGTCGATGTCAGCTTGTGCAACATGAACCAGAGCTCCGCTTTCGAAACAGTGTCTTACCAGTGGTAGGCCTAGACACCTGCAGATTCCTGTGTGTCCAATTTGTTAAGAGACTAACGTAGTAGCCCCACATCCATCAGTTGAAGGTTGCCTGCATGAAGAGACTTAACATGCTTAAGTTTCTCAGCGGCACTTCATGGGGTGCTGACCGTGCGGTGCTGCTATGTTTTTACATGGCAATGGTCCTCTCCCTAATGGACTATGGTAGTGTGGCTTATGGCTCAGCATCAAAATCTTCGTTGAGCCTTTTAGACAGTATTCACCATAGTGGAAGTTAGGTTGGCAATGGGAGCTTTCCGTGCTAGCCCCATTCCCTGCCTACTCGTTGAAGAGTACGTGAGCCATTACTCCTCACGTACATTGCCGAAATCCGTGAAATGCCACTATATCCAAGCTATTGACGCATCTTTAGTACCTAGTACCACCAGAGGTACCAAGACCGGTCGATTGCCACATGGCCGGTCGGGTTTTGAGTTAATAGCTTGTGTCATGAGTTAAATATAGATATCGATGGTTTGCTTGAACAGACTTTTAGTGAAGTACCTCTGTGGTTAGTTCTGCGACTGGATATACATCTAGATCTATTCTGTGGACCCAAGGTGAACGTGGATTCCTATGTTTTTTGGAGGTATTTCCAAGACTTCGTTCACCAACATCCAGCAGCAAGACATATCTTCACGAATGGTTCTAAAATAGGAGAATGTTTTTGTTGTTCTTTTGTCACTGATGATATGAGCAAGAAGATCTCGCTTCCTAGTGTATGTAGCGTGTATATTGCAGAGCCTTGTGCCATCTTAGAAGCATTGCAGTTTGCACTGGGTGACGAAAGAAACCATTTTCTTATGTGTACTAACTCGTTAAGTTCTTTGCAGTCTATTGATACCTGTTTCTCGCAACACCCACTGGTGCAGCAGCTTCATGATCTTCTAGCCAGGTTAAGTGATGCTGGCACCAGAATCACTTTCACATGGCTTCCAAGCCACATTGGCATTGCGGGAAACGAACTTGCGAATGAAGCTACAAAGGAAGCGGGACTCTTACCTCCAAGACCTATCAATGCAGCTGCTAAATATATTTGTTCTCAGCTACGTCGAACCATCCTGGCGTCCTGGGAATTGGAGTGGCTAGCTATCCGAACTCCTAACAAGCTGAGAGCAATTAAGAAGACTACTGCCATGTGGCGGTCCTCTTTCTGGCCTTCACGGAGAGAGGCCATAGTATTGTGTAGGCTGAGGATAGGTCATGGGCGATCTATGCACTCTTATCTCCTAAAGAGGGAAGACCCCCCCCCCCCAAGTGTGTTTTTGTGGTGCTGATTTCACCGTGGTCCATATCCTAACAGTGTGTGCCAATCTCTCTGGCTTATGACGGAGCCACGGCCTGCAGGAAATACTCGAAACGCATGAAACGCATATTGGCCAATGATGCGACTATGCTGATCTTGCTGATCTTTATGTGCGACAGCGGATTAATCAAGGTTATTTAAATTACAAGTGTACTGTTACTCAGGGAACACACGTTCCCTTTTGATTCGTTAGTAATTTTTTGGCCTACTTCAATTTTTTTGTTTTATTTTGTACTGCGCTTCCAAATTCCTTAGTTGAATAAATAATTTTGTTTTATTTTTAATTTTTTTCCCCACTAATTTGTTCAGAGAGGATGATTACCTTGTTGTACTTCCTCTTAAAACAAAAATCACCACCACCAGTGTTATACAAAATTTTAAATGTTCACGGGATTGGTGAGTGTAATGGCCTTTTGAGGATTAGCCCGGCTAAGGTGGTATCAGCCAGCTCCCTATATATTCTAAGCTTGGGACATTTCTGTTGAACTTTTAAAAACCTTTACATAGTGATTTCTTATAACTTGAAGCTTGTGATAGGGCAAATACTAAGTGTAGGAATCTTTCCTTTTGTGGTTACTATCGTGCTCTTAGGATAAATGTACACTCAGTTAAACCGGGGTTATTGTTAAACAGTTCTGTGGCCTTTAACAAAATTTTCCGCTGCAGGATACAGGCTGGGATTTACCTCAGTGGCGTGCCAATTGCACAAGTCCAACAGTTTGAATACATGTCCAGAAGATGTTGCATAGTGTGTGGTAAATCATAACAGGATTGGACACGTAGTGGCAGCATTCACATCATTTACAGTAGATGGTGCTTGTTGATGAACAAGAAATTCAAGCTTAAGACCAAGGATCATCTCTTTTGTACGCTAATTCTATCAGTCATACTCTGTGAACTCGTGACATGGACCCCTTCTGATTTTTTTTAACACTTTTGTTTTATGTTGCACCTACACAGTGTCAGTGGGGTAGGAAAGGGCTAGGAGTGGGAAGAAAGGGATTGTGGCCTTAATAAGGTACAGCCCCAGCATTTGCCTGGTGTGAAAATTGGAAACCACAGAAAACCATCTTCAGGGCTGCCGACAGTGGGGTTTGAGCTCCCTATCTCGCAAATGCAAGCTGACAACTACGTGACCCAAACCGTGCAGCCACTTGGTTGGTGGACCCATCTGAAATGAGACCTTCAAACGCTAGAGCCTCCATCAGATTCTCAGTGTTATATAGGGATATTGACTAGAAGGTTATGAGGGATCAAATGACACTGTGAAGGGAAGGACTATGAAGTGGGTATGTAAGAAACTGGGAGTGAGATTTGTATGTACAATGGGTGGATAAGAGATAAGGATCTGCACTTAGATGGTCTTCACTTGAACCAAAGTGGTATGTGTAAGTTAGGTTTGTTTAGAAGGGTTATGGGGTGGACTTATTTATTTATTTATTTATTTATTTATTTATTTATTTATTTATTTATTTATTTATTTATTTATTTATTTATTTATTTATTTTCATACCTTTATTTGTGGCGAAGTTAAGGCTCACGGCCCCCTCTTACACTCAACCACATATTATCTATAATAAACTTCATAAAACAGAATAATGATATAATATAACAAAATATAAATCCTAACCTCATTCATTCTTCCATTCATACTGCCATTCATACAAGCTGGTTATACATTTAATAGGTAATCTCGAGAAGACCGCTTGAAAGAAGCTAAAGAAGTGCAATTTCTAACACTTGCTGGAAGGGAATTCCATAGCCTTGCACCAGACACTTGAAAGGAGCGGTTAAATGAAGATGAGCGATGCACAGGGATTGAGAGTGTAGTAGTCGATCGTGTGTTATGTTCATGAGAGAAGGAGAGTAAATTAAACTTTGAAGATAAATACTGCGGTTTAGATTCATTCAATAGACGAAATACGAGAGTTGCAATGTGAAGATGTCGTAGTTTATCGATTTTTAACCAGGAGAGAATTTCATAATAAGGGGAGATATGAGTTGAAAATTTAATTGAAAATATAAACCTAATGCACGAGTTCATTGCCCTCTGAAATTTTAATGTTTGTTCCGTGGTGGCATCTACTGTATCTTACAATATCACAATTAAGTATGGGAAATATGAGGCTCTGGATAAGTTTAATTTTCATGCTTATTGGAAGAAGTGATTGGCAAGATTTGAGAGGGTGAAGTGATGAGTGAATTTTCCTACAGATGCTTGTTGTGTGGTCTCTCCAATCTAGTGTGTCACTTATGATAATCCCAAGATTTTTTACCAACTTCTGAAGTGGTATAGCTACACCACAAAGCAAAAGTGAAGGCAATAACTTCTTATTAAGGATATTTAACTGCCTTTGTTGCCCTATTATAATAGCTTGTGTCTTTTTAGCATTAATTAATAAACAGTTCTTATTAGAATAGGAACTAATCAGATTTAAAATAGAATTCATCTGATGAATTCCAAATTTAATATCAATAGCTTTACGGTGATACTATATTTGTAGATCATATGCATATAAATGATACATTTACTGAACTGAGAAGATATATCATTGATATATAGAGTAAACAGAAGAGGTCCAAGCACAGATCCCTGTGGAACACCTGTTTGCTTCGTCTTCCAGTCGGTGGTCATGCCGTGTATGACAACACGTCGCTGATTGGTGAGGTATAAAGCAAAGAGCTGAATAGCAGAGGGATTCAGATTAAATCTTTGTAGTTTTGCTACCAATATGTCAATATTTACTGTGTCAAACACACTACTGAAGTCAAGTAAAATAAGTATAGTCACTTTCCGCTCGTCTATAGCTTGTCTAACGTCATCTGTAATTCTTAGTAGTGCTGTCCCTGTGCTATGTCCTTTCTTGAAACCAGATTGGAAGGGGTCACGCAGAGAATATTTTTCCAGGTATTGTTGAAGTTGGCTATATATCAGTTTTTCTAGAGCTTTAGACAGTGCTGAAAGAATGCATACAGGACGAAAGTCAGATGCTACATCAGCTGGTGACGTTTTTGGAACTGGGACCACTTGTGCATCTTTCCACTTTGTCGGAAAATAACCACGGGAGAGTTATGCATTAAATAAGTCGGTATTAACCGGCAATATTATATCCATAATATTAGTAATAAAGAAAATAGGGATTTCATCAGCCCCCGTTGCATGGGATTTAATTGAAATCGGTTCTCGTCTCACTTCAGACTCTGAAACTGTTCGAAATTCGAAACATGGGCGATCAGATGATTGTTGTCGTATTATAGACTTGATGGTGGCCTGCACTATATCATGTTCAGGAGTAAAAGCATCTTTTGAAAAGTGTCTATTAATCTCGTCAAGTGGTATTTCTGGTTTAGCATTGTTCACAGGAGGCCTTCCAATACCTAATGAACGAAGTTGTCGTCAAGTACTACCAGCATTTATATTATTAGATAGATGCCGGAAATAATAAAATTTCTTATTGCGGATAATTTGTTTAATTTGATTTCGCAGTACACGGTATTGTTCAAATGTGTCAGGTGATAAATTTAGTTTGTAACATCTATATAACGAATCACGCTGAGCCATCAGAGATTTGATTTCAGTTGTCAGCCACGGACAGGGCGGGCATGTTACTTTCACACAGCGCTTAAGAGCATGCTTATTGTAAAGTCCATGAATATGAGAATTAATATTTTCCAGTTTTTCATCTATATCATTAATTAGTATTATGTCACCCCAAGGACATTTACATGCATCTTCTTTTAGGTGATGGAAATTATATTTTTAAAGTCTCTAAACGTCACGTATTTCGACCTATATTTAGGAACTCTTACCAAATACGCTAAGTATATAAGGTCATGAGTTGATATTTCAGGAACAGGTATTTGAACCTTGTGTGGATTATTGGTTATCATGAGATCGATGAGTGTATCAGAAGAGACGGTGAACGTATGAACATGGTTAGTTGGTTCCGAGGGCAATATTGTCATGTCACAGGCGAGTGGTGTTAAGAATACAGGGAGCTGGAAGTAAAGTAAGGATGACGCAAAGTTGTTAAACTGTAGAAGTATTGTAAAGAAAGTAATACAGTGAAGAAATTTTATAAATACACTGATGGAAAATGAAATCTCAACACCAGGAGGAGTTATGCTAGATAAACGAAATTTGAAAGGCATGCTTACACTTCTAAAAGATGACATCTATTCAGGTTTGCAAGCTAGTCTATGAAGAGTGGTGTTACTACGAAGCGTGTTTTTTAAGTAACGTCCGTTTTGTTGTAGACACTAGTAATTTGCGCGCATATCGCAACGAGCGCGTGCGTCGTGTACCGGCATGCCTCGGGAACAACTGTGCTCAGTTTCAGCTCTGTAGCTACTTGTACGGTTCTGTTCTGTGCTTTCAAAATGTTTAAGACTATCAACTCACCCGCCCGTGGGAGGTTCGGTCAGTAATACGGTTTTTGTCAGCAAGGAACCTGTCTGCTGCAGAAATTCATCAACAGATTTGCGAAGTGTATGGTGATACTGTTATGAGTGAAAGCAAAGTGCATAAGTGGGTACGACAATTTAAAGATGGCCGTGACGTCCATGATGAGGACCGCTCCGGTCACCCTTCGTTGATTACAGGCGATTTGGTGGCTTCAGTTAAAGCGAAGATTCGTGAGAATGGGCGCTTCACAATAACAGGTCTCTCAAACGAATTTCCTGATGTGCCGAGATCACTGCTTTACAACATTGTTTCTGAACACCTAAAGTTTAGGAAACTGTGCTCCCGTTGGGTCCCGAAACTCCTAACAGAGGACCACAAAAAACCAAAGATTTGAGTGTGCGATGAAGTTCCTGACTTGTTATGACGAAGAAGGTGACAGCTTCTTGAGTCAAATCGTAACTGGAGATGAAACATGGGTTTCGCATATCACGTCTGAATCGAAGCAACAGAGCATGGAATGGAGACACACACACTCGCCTGTAAAGGTGAAGGCCAAACGGACTCTGTCCCAGCGCAAAATCATGGCGTTGGTGTTTTGTTGGTCGACTTCATGCAACGAGGAACCACTATCAATGCAGAAGCATACTACCAAACCCTGAGAAAGCTACGCAGAGCGATTCAAAACAAAAGACGCGGTATGCTGACAAAGGGAATTGTCCTTCTCCATGACAATGCAAGACCTCACACTGCAGGTCAGACCCGCGATTTATTGGACAGTCTTGGCTGGGAAGTTTTAGATCACCCACTCTACAGTTCTGATCTTGCGCCGAGCGATTACCATCTGTTCTTCCACCTCAAACATCACGTCAGTGGCAACCATTACAATGATGACGACGACGTGAAAACAGCAGTGAATTCTTGGTTATCAGAGCAGGCGGCAAGTTTCTATGAAGAGGGTATTTTAAAATTGGTTACGAGGTATGATAAGTGTTTGAACAAACTTGGCAACTATGTCGAAAAATAGAGTGAAGTATGTACTTTCTGAAAATAAATTTACTTTTTTTAAATAACCTTTTGTTGTGTACTTATTTTCAAACGGACCTTAGTTAAAAAACACGCCTCGTAGTTCTATATGACCTTGCAAAACAAGTTTCCTTTAAATATGCGGTATACACTTTGTAAGCGTTAGTCATCATCCGGTGTTGATGTTGTGAGGTAGTTGTGGGTCATACATGCCTTTGAGGAGGAGGAGGAGGAGAAGAAGAAAGCAGTATCAGCAGCTTACTGAGTTTGAACGAGGCCATGTAATTGGGTTATGAAAAGGTGGATGTTCTTACTGCAATATTGCAGAAAGACTTGGCAGGGATGTACCCGCAGTGCAACGGTGTGGGCAACAATGGTCGCGGGATGGCACTGTCTCAAGAAAACTAGAATCTGGCTGACACGGGCCACAAAGGGGAGGGAAGACCGCCGTATTTGCCACATTGCTGTCATGATCCTAAGGATTCGGCAGGCTGGGGACTTAGGTTTGGATTCTCGGGAGCTTAATCTTAAAATAATCCCTCCTTTACACACACACACACACACACACACACACACACACACACACACACACACACACACACACACACTCTCACACTCACACTCTCTCTCACTCTCTCCCTCTCTCTTTTTCCTTCACCTGTATTGAATAGATAGGCATACATTGTACATTTACAAATTATACAATTAAGAAACCTGAGTATCTTTGTATGATACACTTTTAGCTCTTGGTTAGATAGTCTCTCTCAAAGTCCTTGACTATCCGGTTCAGTTGTATTCTATAATACAATAAGATCTTGTCCTCTTGGCTCACAACTGAGAAAATGCCCAAATTATGCTGAATACTCTACATGAGATCGCTGAGAAAACGGGTCTCAAAGTATCATATGAGAAGACTGAATACATGGAATATGGACATCAAGGGGAGAAACACTTAGAAGTGAAGCATGGGACTGTAAAAAGAACTGAGAAATTTAAATATCTAGGGGAATGGATAGAACCTAACGGACTGGGTAAAGAGGCGAATAGGGCAAGAATTAAAAAACTAGAATTGGCTTACAGGTTAACCCAGAACAGATACAACAAAAGAGCAATATCTTACAAGGCGAAACTTCGACACTACAGCACAGTGGTAAAGCCAGAGAGTCTCTACGCTTCAGAGAGCCTGACAATGAATAAAAAAGGTAAGCTTCAAGATCTCAAAAAAAAAAAAGGAAAATATTAAGGAAAATTTTAGAACCACAGAAAAATGTTGATGGGGAGTGGAGGAATAGAAAAAATGATGATCTCTACAAACACCGAAAAAATCACTTGTCACCATGCGAAAGTGAAGGCTAAAATTCTATGGGCATCTAGAAAGAATGGATGAGAAACGACTATCTAAGAAAATATTCAAGTACATCACTGGACTGAAAGCTTTGACGAAGTGGGTAGAAGAGGTAAAAAGAGATGCAATAGAAAGTGGACTTACAATGGATATAATTCACAACAGAAAAGAATTTAGAAGCTGAGTGGACAGCATCAAAACATTCCAGGAGAAACCACCAAAATATAGACCCAAACTAGTCATATTTGAGAAAGAAAGGAAGATCAGAAGTGAAAGGATGAAGAGGTTCTGGGAGGAGGAGGAGAAGAAGAAGAAGAAAAAGCCTTAAGTTCAATGCGGTTCATAGGCGGCCAAATTCAGAAACAAGAAGAGGAAGATCATACCATACAAACTTCGTAGTTACTTAGCTTTTGATTGAAGATTTCTTCCATCTTCTGCGTCGTCTTCTCTCTTGACTTCTTCTCTGCGCCCACGATACCGTAGTCGCATTGAGTGATGCGATGTTTAGTTCACATGGATGTGTAGCTCCGTGATTCGAACACAACACCCTCAAACTCTGCCGTCGAACAGAATAGTCTATCTCCCAAACAGTTCTGACTACAAGGTTATGTTTACTGATATGATAGGCTCGCTATAACACTCGGCCCTCCTGTCAAACAGTTCGATGTTTGATCAGTCAAAGTATTATTCCCTATATTTCCTGTTTGAAGCTTCTCGAAGCTTTTCCTTTCTACTTCTGTAAAAGTAATACGCTTTTAAGTCTGATTGGTTCATGAGTCCCTCCCCCCTAACTGATGGGGAATGCCATCAAATTCACTGGAACAATTTATTTCTTACTGTGTCAACAATCTACGTGATATTTGCTTCTGTTTGCTTCTAGAAACACTTACAGAACTGTCCTTTGCGTTTTCTGTTTTACTCTGTTGCCATGTAGCTGACTATTGCACAACATTACACTCACTGACTTGAGTTGCACCAGCTTGCTTCAAGTAGAACTTGTATGAAGTCTTATCCTTTTGAATACCTATAGCTTATAACTCTCTCCCACTTAATAAAATTATCACTCAACATTTGAAACACTATAACTTCTTACCACTGTTACATGATCATAAAAACTCTAGATCAGTACTCAATATCCTTAGTTTCAGAAGTCACGGATTCGAGACTCGCACGAGTCCTTTCGCTCGGCACTGAGACATGTAAGGGGGCGCGTCGCGACATGCGGTCGTGACATGGCTGTGGTGGATTGTACTGTATCTGCAGCAGCTATTAGAACTTCAGTTGGCACCAGAGTGACAGTGAACTGTTAAACATCGATTACTTGAGGGACAGCTCCAAGCCAGACGTCCTGTAGCGTTCATGCCACTGAATCCAAATCACTGACGTCTGCGACTTCAGTTGTGTCAACCTAATGCTGATTGGAGAGTGGAGATCTGATGTTCTCAGATGAGAGCTGTTTCTGCCTTGGAGGAGGCCAGCTGAGCACTTGGAACCTACCTGTCTGTGGCATCGATACACTGGACCTACACCAGGATTTATGGTCTGTGGAGCAATTTCCTTTGACAGCAGGAGCACGCTCATCATTATTCCAATAACATTGACAGCGGATTTGTATGTCAGACTGGTGAATGAAACGGTTGTGCTGCTATTCATTTGCAGTATTTAAGGGAGCGTTTTCTAACAGAATAACGCTCGCCCTCATACCGCTGCTGTCACCCAATGTGATCTACAGAGTGTCAACTAGTTGCCTTGCCTGCGAGATCACCAGACCTTTTATCCATTTTGCTGATATGACTGACCAAGTGCAACAGGCATGGAACTCCATTCCACAAAGTGACATACAGCACCTGTACGACACAATGAATGCACGTTTATATGCTTGCATTCAAAATCATGATGACTACAGAGGTTTCAATGTACCACCATGTCACATGTCTTCTCACACATGCTTGAACCTGTGACCTGGAAATTTTAATCAAATAAATGTTACCTAGACATTTGCTTAGTCTAAATTGCATTCCTCTAAACTAATGTATTCTTAGTATTGGGATTTAATTTTCCACCAGTGTATTTACCAGATATAATAATAACTTAGGAGTTGAACCATGGCTGAGAAGTGGATACAGAAATTTTTATGAAAAAAGGATGAGAAACATAAAATTCAAGGTGTAAGGCTTGTCTTTTAAGATAATAGGCAGCTGGATGTTTGTTGGGGTCCACAGACCTTGAAAGCATGGTGCTGACACTGATGGAGAATTATTTGATAAGATAATCAGCTCTGTTAGGAAAATTGAAAGTGGGAAAGATTGAAAAACGCCCATTAAGAAGAGAGAAAAGAAATAAAGTATGGAAGTTGAAGGAGAAAAGCATACAAGAAGAATTTCAAACGGAAATAATACCCTTTGTACCCAGGGCGGAGGTGGGGAGTGTTGAAGATGAATGGAAAAGATTTAAGGAAGCACTGGTGGGATGTGCAGAAAAGACAAGTGGTAGAACATCAGGAAATGTGAAGGAGAAAGAGACACACTGGTGGAATGATAGGGTAAAGATAAAAGTGAAGGAAAAGAAAATGGCATGGAAAGCATGGAAAACATCTAAGACTGAAGGAAGTAGAAGAAAATATGTGGAGGCAAAGAATTTGACCAGAAAGTAGTGGAGGAAGAAAAGAGGAAGAGCTGGGCCTTATTCACACAGAAATTGAGAGATGATCTGCAGGGCAGCAAGAAATTACTGTATGGTATCTTAAGAAACAAAAAGAGAGATCAAGTAAACACCAGATTTGTGAAGGATGAGGACGGCATAATGTTAACAAAGCCAGAAGAAATAAGGAGTAGATGGAGAGAGTATTTTCAGAAGTTGCTGAACGTAAGAACTGATGACAGTCATTCAATGGATGACCAGGAAAGGCAATTAGTTGATGAAGAAATGGATAAAGAAATTACAATGAATGAAATTGAAATGGCAGTAAGAAAGATGAAGAATGGAAAAACTGCTGGAATAGATGAAATTTCAGTGGAGATGATAAAGGCAGCTGGAGCTGTAGGCCTGCAGTGGATACATCGAGTTCTCAGGATTGTCTGGGAGAATAAGGAGGTCCCTGATGATTGGCAAAAAGGAATAATCAATCCAATTTTCAAGAAAGGTGATAAGAAAGTTTTGAAGAACTACAGGGGAATTACTATAATATCCCATGTTGCTAAGATAATGGAGAGGATACTGGAAAGTAGGATAAGGTTGAGGGTTGAGAATCAGATACTGGAAAATCAGTTTGGTTTCAGAAGTGGCAGGTCAACAATAGAGCCCATTTTCATTATGAGACAGCTAATGGAAAAGCATTGGGAGTACGGGAATGATATGGTGATGACATTCATCGACATTGAAAAGGCATATGACAGTGTCCCCAGGACTAAAGTTTGGGACAGTCTGGTGCAAAAAGGAATTGGACAGGGATTAATAAAAATGATCATGGCAATGTACAAGGAATGTTGTTGTTGCATGCAAACACAAGTTAGCAGAACAAGTTGGTTCAAAATAACTAGCGGGCTGAGGCAGGGAAGTGTTCTATCACCAATCCTGTTTAGCATAGTAATGGATGACATCATGAGAACAGCAAAAGCAGAATATGGAGGAAGAGAAATGAACATGTTGTTATTTGCAGATGATATTGTAATTTGGGGAGAAGACGACAGGAAGGTTCGAGAACGGTTGGATGTGGTGAATGGGAAAATAGAAGAATGTGGGTTGAAAATAAGTGTAGAGAAGAGTAAAACCCTTGTTATGATTAGAGGGGAGAAAGAAGGGAAAGGTCAAATTAGACTTGCAAACAAGCCCCTGGAAGTAGTGGGAAACTTTAAATACCTGTGGAGTGAATTAATGGAGAATGCTCGAAATTAGTAAGAGGATTCAAGCTGGAAGTTGTTTGTATCATAGTGTAAGAAACATGTTATGGGACAAAGATGTGCCAATGGAAGCAAAGGAAACTATGTACAAGATGTATTACATACCCATAACTACTTACGGGGCAGAAACTTGGACAGTGACAAAGAAGGATGAGAGTCGAATACAGGCAGCCGAAATGAAGTTCTTGAGGAGTATGATACAGAAGAGTAGAAGAGGCAAAATAAGGAATGAGAAAATCCGGGAAGAAATTGAAGTGGAAAAAATGAATGATAGAATTGAGAAGAGCCGACTAAGATGGTTTGGGCACATAAAGCGAATGAGTGATGAAAGAATGCCAAAAAAGGTGATGGAAATGCAAATGCAAGGAAGGAGAGGCCGTGGACGACCACGATTGAGATGGACAGACACAATCCAACACAGTATTATAGGAAGAAACCTGGACTGGGACACAGTGTTGGAGGAGGAGTGGTGGAAAGACCGGAGAAAATGGAGAGGAACCAAATTTGCCCCTACCCGGCTACAGCTGGATAAAGGGAAATGATGATGATGATGATGATGATGATGATGATGAATCAGCTCTGTGGGAAATGACACAGAAAGGAACATGATTGTAGTAGGTGATCTCAATTTACCACATGTTAATTGTAAAGGTGCCGGGCTGAGTGGCTCAGACGGTTGAGGTGCTGGCCTTCTGACCCCAACTTGGCAGGTTCGATCCTGGCTCAGTCCGCTGGTATTTGAAGGTGCTCAAATACGTCAGCCTCATGTCGGTAGATTTACTGGCACGTAAAAGAACTCCTGCAGGACTAAATTCCGGCACCTCGGCGTCTCCGAAGACCGAAAAAGTAGTTAGTGGAACGTAAAGCAAATAGCATTATTATTAATTGGGAAGGTGATACTAATACCAGGAACCATGGCTAACAAATGGTAAATAAGTTAATTTGGGAAGGACACCCGAATCTGAAAATAATGGAACCAACTAGAGGGAAGAATATTCTGGATGTGATGTTGGTAAAACCAGATAAACTCAATAGAGAAACTGAAGTGATATGTGGTGTAAGTGATCACGAAGCTCTTTTTGTTGTAGTTAAAAATAAATATGATAGAAAGGGAGCATGTAAAAGTAGAAATATTAGGCAGTAGGCCTACATACATTTTTTTAAGTAGTAAAGAAGAGGTAAGAACCTACAACTGTTGAAACATTGTTGTTTCTTCAACATTGCTGTGAATGGCAGACAGAATAGTTGAAATATATATATAGATAGATTTGCCACTGATCCTAATTACTTTTTAAAAACTCCCTCATGCCTGCGTTATCAACTGTAGGTACTTAACGTTCTTTTTTGATATGTTCGTGTCCTTTTCAGCCTAATTAAATAATCTTTGTTCTTTTTAAAAATTCAATTTCAAATTTCTCCGTTGAATAAATTGACCTATTTTATTTTCATTTAATTTGTTCAGAGAGGTTGATGTCTAGTTTTACTTCCTCTTAAAACAAAATTCACCACCACCATATAGCAAATTGCAACTGATGTTTGAAAACTGAAAAACTGACATTCGAAAATTAAAGTCCATTCGAAATGATTTCCAGATAGGTTTTAATTTTGTACCCATGTAGATTTTCCTCGCCAAAACTTGATGTACAATCGGTGTTTCTGACATTAGATGCAAGAGAGTGATGTGACTGTACGAACTCGAGGAAAACATTTGTGATTAAAAATCAGTAGTACAATACCGATCACTGGTACAGTATCATGTTTTATAAACTTAAGATGTATGTCACAAAAGATACTGCTAATAATGTTCACCTCTCAAGACTTGCCCTTTGACCCTCGAAGTGGCTGATACTTTACGTGCTGGGTAACTATGGTTTACGCTGCTAATAGCACTACCCGGGAGGAGTCGAATGGAAATAACCTTTTATGTGGAGGGTGAAAAATCCACAGCCTGTTTCCAGTCAGTTGACCGGGTCAGGAATGGAATGAATGCAGCCTCCATCTAGCGGCGAGGATAGGAAATGTTCAATTAAAAATAGGAGAGGATTTCCACCAATCAATTATATATTAAAGTACAGGACCGGTTTCGACCTCATATTCAAGGTCATCTTCAGCTGAACCATACATACATATTTATATAATGAAGCTTTGATTAAGATTGTGGTGTTGAAGGAATGCCATATGATGATGATGTACATTTAGTTACATACAAATGGGGCACGTCTTAGCGTGAACTGACGTAGCCTATATGTCATTCTGTACAATATTGCAACTGTATGTCTAAAATGTTGAAGGTCTTAAAACTAGTGTATAAAACACGTCTTTTCCTAAACTAACTTATATACATGTACAAGATAAAAACAATATATAAAAACACTTCATGCATATGAACATTCGTTCTTGCTTGGTGGTCAATACATCGACTAACTTCCGTATTTAAGTCTTATTCACAGTTGTACACTTCAGCTGCTATTCTTAGAGTTTGTAAAATTGCATGGATAAAAGTTTTGTCTTCCTGTGCGTATGTGAGATAAAACACTTTCAATTTTAAAAAGGTGCCAAATGTATGGATGAAATTCAAGTAAAATATGTTCAGCTCTGCTGTGTGTGTTGCCCTTTTATTAGAACCAATTCATGTTGTCTTTTTGGCGTCCGTAAATTTGGATGACATTGGTTTCGAAGTAGTGGCTCCTTTCCCATTTGCAGCTGTGCAATGATGTTATGTTTATCTGTGGAAGATAAGATTGAGTTATAAGTGATATTGTGTGGAGGAATGTCTAAGGGTTATGTGTGTGAATTGGAATATGTACTTACTGTTGTTGGTGTAGCTGAATTGTGTTTGACATGCGAGCTTGTAATGTACTACTTCGTGTTCTTCTTGGGCTAATACTAGCTGCTGTGAGGGGAAGGGAAGGAGGGGTAGGGAGAGTTGTTGTTGTGGGGGTAGGGATGGAGCTGGGTGTGTTGTTTGGTGTTTTTCTGTTGCTTGTTGCGTTCTGTTTATCGATTAACTGAAGGTGAGGGTTTTTTAGGACGGGGATAACTGTATTGAAGATGATGTTAGTTTTTTCTGTGATTTCATTTATGTTGTAATTTGGATTGGTATACTGATCTAGAGTGATGTAAAATTCTTCTGTTATGTTGAGCAGGGGGCCTTTGGGGTTTATGTTTAGGATTTGCATATCGTTATCGATGTTGGTGAAACTGTGTTTATAGTCTGCGACATGTTGTCCTATTGAGGAAAAATGATTGTGTTTCACTGCGTTTATGTGTTTGTTATATCGGATTAGGAAGTTTCTACCGGTACGTCCGATATAGCTGGTCTCGCAGTTATTACATTTGATACGGTGTACCCCTGAGTGGTTGTATTTGTTGTTGTCCTGACATTGTGTATGATGTTGGTACTATTGTGTGTAGTTCTGAATGCTATTCTTAGGTTATGTTTTTTAAAAATGTTAGTTATGGGGTATATGTATACATTATTGAAAGTGAATAGTGCATAATCTTTCTTGGGTTCGTTTACTTTTGTTAGTTTGGTTTTGGGTTGGGATTTTATTTTGTGAATGATTTTGTTAACCATGTCTTTCTTGAATCCATTGTTTTTAGCTATGTCATGAATTAATTGTAATTCTTTGTTTAGATCTTCTTTTGTTAACGGTATATTGAATGCTCTGTGTATCATGCTATAGTAGGCTGCTCTTTTGTGTATGTTGGGGTGAACGGAATCCATTTTAATTTTATTTGAGGTATGCGTGGGTTTTCTGTATATTCTGTAAGAAAGGTGGTCATCATGTCTAGTTGTCGTTATGTCCAGGTAGTTCAGTTTATTAAAAAATACACACTTTCTTTTAACAGAAGTAGAATCCTCTAAACTTATAGCAATGAATCCTCAAATACCTACTGCTAAAGCTTATCCCAAAATACACAAAGAACATATTCCAATGAGACCTATTATTAACTACAGAGCAAGCCCAACCTATAAACTTTCGCAATTTATTCAACGATTTCTCAAAAAGCACTACGTATTCTTAGCTAATAATACAGTACGGAACTCAATAGAATTTTGTAATAGGACAAAAGGATTAAAGATTGAACCATATCACAAACTCGCATCATTTGACATAATAAACATGTACCCAAACATTCCCACAAAACAAACAATAGAAATCATTGAATCTAACCTAAAAAGTCATAGCAATCTAAGCACTTTGGAAATAGAAGAGTTCATTAAATTACTTAATTTTGCCATTAGTAACAACTACTTTAAATTCCATGATACTATCTATCAGCAACAGGGTTTACCAATGGGATCTCCCGCTTCTGGTATAATTGCCGAAATTTACATAGACTATTTAGAGCACACATTCATCAACAAAATAGACCATATATTTTTTTGGTGTAGATTTGTTGATGATATCTTTATCATCCTCGACAATAGGTCCACAAATGAAACTGATATATTAGATAAACTCAATACAATAGATTCCCATATAAAATTTACCATGGAATCCGAAAACAATCACAAACTGAACTACCTGGACATAACGACAACTAGACATGATGACCACCTTTCTTACAGAATATACAGAAAACCCACGCATACCTCAAATAAAATTAAAATGGATTCCGTTCACCCCAACATACACAAAAGAGCAGCCTACTATAGCATGATACACAGAGCATTCAATATACCGTTAACAAAAGAAGATCTAAACAAAGAATTACAATTAATTCATGACATAGCTAAAAACAATGGATTCAAGAAAGACATGGTTAACAAAATCATTCAAAAAATAAAATCCCAACCCAAAACCAAACTAACAAAAGTAAACGAACCCAAGAAAGACTATGTACTATTCACTTTCAATAATGTACACATATACCCCATAACTAACATTTTTAAAAAACATAACCTAAGAATAGCATTCAGAACTACACACAATAGTACCAACATCATACACAATGTCAGGACAACAACAAATACAACCACTCAGGGGTATACCGTATCAAATGTAATAACTGCGAGACCAGCTATATCGGACGTACCGGTAGAAACTTCCTAACCCGATATAACGAACACATAAACGCAGTGAAACACAATCATTTTTCCTCAATAGGACAACATGTCGCAGACTATAAACACAGTTTCACCAACATCGATAACGATATGCAAATCCTAAACATAAACCCCAAAGGCCCCCTGCTCAACATAACAGAAGAATTTTACATCACTCTAGATCAGTATACCAATCCAAATTACAACATAAATGAAATCACAGAAAAAACTAACATCATCTTCAATACAGTTATCCCCGTCCTAAAAAACCCTTACCTTAAGTTAATCGATAAACAGAACGCAACAAGCAACAGAAAAACACCAAACAACACACCCAGCTCCATCCCTACCCCCACAACAACAACTCTCCCTACCCCTCCTTCCCTTCCCCTCACAGCAGCTAGTATTAGCCCAAGAAGAACACGAAGTAGTACATTACAAGCTCGCATGTCAAACACAACTCAGCTACACCAACAACAGTAAGTACATATTCCAATTCACACACATAACCCTTAGACATTCCTCCACACAATATCACTTATAACTCAATCTTATCTTCCACAGATAAACATAACATCATTGCACAGCTACAAATGGGAAAGGAGCCACTACTTCGAAACCAATGTCATCCAAATTTACGGACGCCAAAAAGACAACATGAATTGGTTCTAATAAAAGGGCAACACACACAGCAGAGCTGAACATATTTTACTTGAATTTCATCCATACATTTGGCACCTTTTTAAAATTGAAAGTGTTTTATCTCACATACGCACAGGAAGACAAAACTTTTATCCATGCAATTTTACAAACTCTAAGAATAGCAGCTGAAGTGTACAACTGTGAATAAGACTTAAATACGGAAGTTAGTCGATGTATTGACCACCAAGCAAGAACGAATGTTCATATGCATGAAGTGTTTTTATATATTGTTTTTATCTTGTACATGTATATAAGTTAGTTTAGGAAAAGACGTGTTTTATACACTAGTTTTAAGACCTTCAACATTTTAGACATACAGTTGCAATATTGTACAGAATGACATATAGGCTACGTCAGTTCACGCTAAGACGTGCCCCATTTGTATGTAACTAAATGTACATCATCATCATATGGCATTCCTTCAACACCACAATCTTAATCAAAGCTTCATTATATAAATATGTATGTATGGTTCAGCTGAAGATGACCTTGAATATGAGGTCGAAACCGGTCCTGTACTTTAATATATACAATAAATAAGTATTGATTGGTGGAAATCCTCTCCTATTTTTAATTGTGCAATTGTCAATACGGAAATGAAGATTATAGATTACGATAGGAAATGTGCCGGCTGCCGAAGCCCGTCGCACTCCTCTAGGGCAATGATAAATGACTGACAGGCGAAATGAAATGTTAATGGAGAGTGTTGCTAGAATGAAAGATGACAGGGAAAACCGTAGCACTTGGAGAAAATCCTGTCCCGCCTCCACTTTGTCTAGCACAAATCTCGCATGAAGTGACCGGGATTTGAGCCATGGTATTCAGCAGTGAGAGGCCGGCGCACTGCCGCCTGAGCCACGGAGGCCTTTATGTGGAGGGTAAATTACACATTTCTTTACCTGTAGATGGTAGCACCAGCCAGCTGTTATTATACGATATGCTTTGGGAGAAAATTTCAAAACTGGTGACATTTGAGTGTTGTGGGAAATATTCATACTGTACCCTGATGAGATAGGCCCTAGTTTCATGATTTGAGTTTGATATGAGAAATACAGATATATAGAAATATTAAATGAAATACAGTGTCAGTTTTGTGTGGACGGTAGGATTTCACATAAGCTAGACATATCGCGACTGTCCGTCGCCACAGTAAGCTTGTCATTAGGGGGAGAATGTTTCTTGGCCAGAAGATAAGAGGATTAAATCTAGAGCTCACAACAACAGAATAATGACTACAAGGAAGTGAAAGAGTATATATTTCGGACCAAGGGCGAGCAGATGTATCACCAATACCGAGAATGTGACGTACCAGTTTTGCACGCCCGAGGCATTTGGTGTTGTCAACGTTACAAGGAAGAGATTTCAAACTAACCGAAGCGGTGTTGACCAATGAGAAAATTTATCATAGGCCCGCAGATAAACCAACATAAGAAAAACTCAGAGTGAACTCCAGTTAGCTTCTCCGATAACAATAATTAAATTATTCCAACCACATAAGTGAATAGAGGGGATTTTTGTGATATCATTCCCATGTTGATTAAATGTAATCGTAATAAATTCAAGTAATGAATTCGTGGAAATGACCCACGCTATCTCGCCATTGGTCGAGATGAGCACGCCATCAGGGACGCCGAGTTAGCGCGCGAAAGGTGGAGGACAGAAATTAAGTGATATTTCCATGATCACCGAACGATATGAGTTCAGAATACGACACATGAATGTGTATCGCCAGTGTATTAAGTGGGATAAAGCAAGAGATCTAAATCCACCTGCACATGCCGATTTAGGATAACCAACCCCCCTCCCCAGGAGCTGACCGCGAATGACCCCGGCGGGAAACCATATCGTCCATAAAAGTCCAATAGTGGAACCTCACATCACCCAGTCGTTTGAAGTCACCAGTTGTGACCGGTCGGATGAAGTAGTTGAGACTCTGACACGATGACGCTGTAAGTCAGTACCTCGGGACGTATTTGAAGTCAGTTAGAGCTTTTTTTTGCTAGGGGCTTTACGTCGCACCGACACAGATAGGTCTTATGGCGACGATGGGATAGGAAAGGCCTAGGAGTTGGAAGGAAGCGGCCGTGGCCTTAATTAAGGTACAGCCCCAGCATTTGCCTGGTGTGAAAATGGGAAACCACGGAAAACCATTTTCAGGGCTGCCGATAGTGGGATTCGAACCTACTATCTCCCGGATGCAAGCTCACAGCCGCGCGCCTCTACGCGCACGGCCAACTCGCCCGGTCAGTTAGAGCTGAAAGTACGTGAGTTATTAGGAGAATGAATACGAACAGTGAAATTATCCATAGTACCGAGTGTAAATAATCAGTACAACTGTATGTTGAATTTAATAAATGTCATGTGATTAAATAATAAATAATTAACGGAACGCCGATAGTACCTTTGGAAGGCAGTGTGCGGAGCCTGAAGTAAACACTTCAAGATAGACGGTGAATAACTATCCGAGCAAGGAATTATAGGAGCTAGGCGATTATCAAGACGGCTTAGAAATAAACCAGGAAGTGCCGGTTGAAGACGCGATACGCGCCGGTTCAAATGAACGACATTTCGTCGTAATGTGTCACGACGTGTGTTTCGGGCGTATATGAAGAGTATATTGTGCGAGTGTCAGGGGTCTAGGAGCACCTATAAGTGTTTTTTTTTGTTATTAGTATTCTTGTGTAAAATAGTGTAA
The DNA here is from genome assembly GCF_040414725.1 of Anabrus simplex. Classification (NCBI taxonomy): domain Eukaryota; kingdom Metazoa; phylum Arthropoda; class Insecta; order Orthoptera; family Tettigoniidae; genus Anabrus; species Anabrus simplex. The sequence goes on from NC_090269.1 coordinate 119,490,258, forward strand.
TAAGGTATTAATCATGGGTAGTCACCCAGAAGTGTTTTATTGTGTTAAATTTGTATTGTGCGACATGATGGACGAGTAGATCACCATGGGGCCGTAAGGCCTATATCTCATCCGCTACGAGACAATGGAATTCTACATAGGAATGAGTACACAATTTTGATATTTGGGGGATGTTATCGCGACTAAACGGGGTTCAGTGTAAATTAATTATGGTTACTTAACATGGTCCGCCTCCCGAGTCCATGATTTTATTTTTTTGTTAGACGGACGAACTGATTTATATTAACGTAATAATGGGTTAGATTAATTACTTTGAGTATGAGTATGTAAGATTTGTGTTGCGTACGGAAGGTCATTAAAATACTGATAATAATAATGTTTGTGAGTTGACAAAGGAAAGTAAATTAATAATAATAATAATAATATTTATGTGTTTGCAAGTTAAAGTATAATAATAATGACAGTGCTTCGTGAGTTAGCCAGTGCAAATATAATAATCAATGTGGAGATGACATGTAGCGTTAAAGACTTTCATTCGCGTAATCAGTTTGATTTTACGTAAATTTTTGATTTTACGTTTTTGGACTTTATTTTAACCATTAAAATTTGTTTAAAAGCGATATAGGCACGTGAATTAGAATGGTCACGATATGTTAAAAGCCCAGAATGGTTTGAGCCCATATTTAGAGTTGGAAGTCATGAGGGACGAATATCCGGCGTGAAATAAATTGAGCCGTATTGTTTGTAATGATGAAATAGATGAATCTCAAGGCCTAAGATTATATAAATGCATATGACGGTGTTATTAGTGGTAGAATCCACGCACCGAGGATTAATTTATGAATTAAATGTTTGAAGAGTTCCGATGAAAGGAAATGGACTTCAAATTGGAAGGAATAGTTTAGCAATCGCCGGCATTGGAGGTATTTGCCCAGCCGCGATGTGCCATAGGTTGTGAGATGTGTCTTGGGAGGACGTGTGTCCCCATATAAAATTTAACGGCAATACGAAACTGAAGGTACGGTCCCGAATACCGTGTTGTCCCGACCGATATAAAGCAGATCTTAGTGGTTCATAACGGGATTTAACATATGTGACTAAATTCTAAAGAGTGGAAATTAAAATATCATCTTTCCATTTTTAATAATAATAATAACAATAATCATACTCCAAGTGAACCTTGTCTTAAATCAAGTGCTTAGTGCCAAGATAAATCGGAATTGTAAAAGGGGTTATGCGTTAAACATATTAAGAGTGGACTACCGTGTAACAGGCGAAATTAATTTTTTTAAAAATTAATAATAATAATAAATAATGAAAAACTACTTTTTTTTTGAAGATTTTTTTTAATATTTTGGACATAATAATGATCTTGGGAGTTGAAATGAAAGATTTGAGATTTTAAACTAATAATAATAATAATAATAATAATCAATAAAATATTTGAAGAAGGAGAAGAAGAATAACCAATGAAGTTACTTTTTTTTTGATGAAAATAATAAGAGCGAGAAGTTGAAGTATTATAGCGAGGATGATTACGGGTTACGATAATCACGATTTCCACTATTAATAATAATGTTAATAATAATAATAATAATAATAATAATAAAAATATTTATGAGGAAGCTGATCATTATATTGTGCGGATAAATTAGGAGGAAGAACGACCCTTCGTTTGAAACGTCGGCAAGGGTTGGCATATAATCATCCCGGATGACAAATGATAATAATCAAATACAGGATTATAATTGAAATTAATGATAATAATAAAATTAATTGATGGTAGTCAAAGAATATGATAATGATCAGATAAAGAATGGTAATGATATTATTCAATAATCATAGGAGGATATGATAGGGACAGTCGTCCTGTGTCGAACTGCTCAGAACCACAGGTTGGGTTTTCACGGGGAGATTGTTAGCGGTAGATACGTAAATAACCCACGGACGGCACATGTCTTCAGGGTCAGAGCATAGTAATGAACCTTTCCGTACGTCTTGTCGTATTGACAAGTGTAAATATTGAAATAGGCTTTGAGTTAATGAACTCTACCTGGCGTGTTTGTGAATCTGGAAATAATAGGCTAGAGTTTGTCCGTATTATAAATTCCCGGTTTTTTTTTGAGGCGATAACATTTTCCACGGTGGGTGTCCGGCTCACCAGAATGTACATACCGGAAGTGTCTCATGTCCAAACGGAACGAGGAGACGACAGTAAAAAGTTACTGTCGTGCCCTCGTCTCCGAAAGAAGATCTCCAGCGGTGAAACGTCCAATCATACGGATGTGAATTCGATCCCCAGTAACCATTTGGGGCGAATTCACCAGATGTTTTACACTACCAGAGTAGTGAGGTAAAATCCAAGTATTATGTCATTTATTTTTCAGGATGAAAGTGTCCCAATGTAAAATTGTCATCATGTGTAGTATGCAAAATAAGTGAATAAATTGCTTCTCATTGCAATTTCAATAGGAAACAGTTTCCATATCTTTTCATTGTAGTTAGTCCAGTATGCTCATGGAATTTAAGTTGTCACTTCCCAGTCCTATTGTGGAGTCAAAAATTTGTATCCATGAATGAGTCGTCCCCCGTAACCTTAAATTTTCATGCCCCGTTCATCCCTGTGTTCATTTGATGCGCTGATATATATTTTTTTGATTTTCTTTATATAAATTTTTTTATCGTTTTCGAACTGATCACCCCTGAGATAAATGCTAGTCTGGGACTCAGGAAGTGAGCGGGTGCAATACATATTTCATGGACAAATATTTGAAATACCACTCATAGGTCAGTGAGCATGGCTGACTTTTCTTTAAATAGCTCTGAATTCATGGCCTTTCGTATGACTTTTTCTTTCTTTTTTCTTTTTTTAATAGAGGTTAGAACTTAATTGATTCGACCTTCAGGGGATAGTTGAGAAGCTGTCTGATCCACAGGTACAAACTTAAATCTTTTGAAAACTAGTAATGACATCTCTGAGATATGTCACACTGACTGTATTGTACCCAGTACCATGCTTAGTAATGCAGCCATTGGTCAGTGACAATTTTGTCGTCTTCGTCCTTAGTACAGGGTCTTCTTTGTGATTTGTTACATCACTTAACATTGTCAGCTGTATCGTCTTGTAGACTATGTATAGCATTCAGTGTTAATGGAGAGGGTGCAGTCATTTATTAATGCAGTACTCCATCATCTAAAAATTCAATCTTATAACTCTATTTTCTTCATAAAAATTGTCACTATTTTGTGTTTTATTAATACTTTGTTAAATATTTCATATTTCATTTGTTTAGGTCCCAAGGCAAATGGCAAGAATATTGGTCCTTCGGATTACCCTGCTGTAAGTATGATTATATTTTTGTTTAACTGCAATAATTTTAGTCTAATCTTTTATAAAGAATAGAGTCTGTACCTCTGTCTTCAAAAGCCATAAAAGTAGTTTGTGACACATAAAACCAATGACATTATTGTTAATACCAACTTTTTGAACACTCAACATTCTGCTCAAGTGTTTCCATTTCTTTGAAATATTAGTCATTGCTTACAAATCAGATATTGTATTACAAATAAAGCATGAACATTAGACAGTGTTGCATGCAAGTGTAATAGATGTAATGAGCTGACAGATATACTGTTTTAACAATAGAAAGGAATAGTTAAATAGGAAAAGTACCATGGGGAAATGCGCCGTGATGAGAGCACAGTGGAACTCGACTGCTCAGTGATGAGTAGAACTGTACTTTGATTAAATCTATTAAAATAATGAGCGAGTTATTCCACCTTTTCAATACAAATTAAATAGTGTTTATTAAATAAACATTTAAAGGGACTAGTTTTGACCTATTTAAAGGTCATCTTCAGCCATATCGCATGTAGAACGAAGTATTTGAAACACAGTTGTTTTAAAGATGATCTTAAAACCTGTAAGTTTGACACTATGAAAAATTGTTTATAGAATTTCCTGAAAACACATTTGTTCTAAGAAATTATTTCACATAACTGTAGGAATATACGAGAAGAAGAAGTCTTAAAATATTCTTCGTAGTATTGAAGGATGTAGATACAATTCAAAATTCAGTCTTGATGAGATGTGGAAATGGGCATATATGCATAGTGTTGTTGTGGTAGAAGAGATGAAGTCTTATGATATTCTTCTTATCACTGTAGGAATTCGAGGAAAATATTTGTGATTAAAAATCAGCAGTGCAATACCGATCACTGGTACAGTATCATGCTTTTATGAACTTAAGATGTATGTCACAAAAGATACATCTATTAATGTATCTACGCTTCGCAGTGATAAGAAGAATATCATAAGACTTCTTCTCCTCTACCACAACAACACTATGCATATACACTCATTTCCACATCTCATCAAGACTGAATTTTGAATTGTATCTACGTCCTTGAATTTTACGAAGAATATTTTAAGACTTCTTCTTCTTGTATATTCCTACAGCTAAGTGAACTAATTTCTTACAACAAATGTGTTTTGAGGAAATTCTATAAACAGTTTTTCATAGTGTCAAACTTACAGGTTTTAAGACCATCTTTAAAACAACTGTGTTTCAAATACTTTGTTCTACACGTGATATGGCTGAAGATGACCTTTAAATAGGTCGAAACTAGTCCCTTTAAATGTTTATTTAATAAACACTATTTAATTTGTATTGAAAAGGTGGAATAATTTGCTTATTATTATATTTGGTTTAGAACTGTAATACCAGTAAGTAGTCCGGCTCCGTGGCTAAATGGTTAGCATGCTGGCCTTTGGTCATAGGCGCCCCGGGTTCATTTCTTGACTGGGTCGGAAATTTTAACCATCTTTGGTTAATTTTGCTGGTACAGGGGCTGGGTGTATGTGTCGTATTCATCATCATTTCATCCTCATCACGACGTGCAGATCGCCTACGGGCGTCAAATCAAGAGACCTGCACCTGGCGAGCCAAAGATGTCCTTGGACACTCCCAGCACTAAAAGCCATATGCCATTTTATTTCACCAGTAAGTACTGCAAAGATGAGTTTTTACTGGAGTGGGTGTCAACACCCCTTGCATAATGTTATTTTTGTTTTTACAGTTAGCTTTATGTTGCACCGACACAGATTGTTCTTATGGTGACAATGGGGTAGCAAAGGGCGAGGAGTGAGAAAGAAGTGGCCGTGGCCTTAATGAACCCTTTCAGACCTGAAAGAAAACCGGCGGTGTGAATTTTTGTTTGTACGTCAAAAACTGACTAAAATGCTCTTAAATACATATATTTTTAGTTTATTCTACAAAATAAAAATTAACATCTGAAAAAAAGCACCCGCAGAATTGTGCGTGTCAGGACTTACTTCACTACTTACAAAAAAGAAAAATTACCTCAAAGCATGTGAATATATATATATATATATGTGTACATGATCAAATTTTCTATTTTAGAGTGGGGAATAATTTAAAACAATTAAATCTTCGTTCAAACACAAGTAAACGTTACATTTTCTACATTCAGGAGGAATTTTGCTATTACTGCCCTTCTGGCAGCAACAGCTTGTTGTCAGACCTGAAAGAAATCTGGAGGTGTCAAAACGTCAAAAACTTACTAAAATGCTCTCAAATACATGTTTTTACAGTTTATTTTACAAAATAAGAACTATCGGCTGAAAAACAGAGCCCACACAATTGTGCGTGTCAGGACTTAATTCGCTACTTGCAAAAAATAAAATATTAAAAAAATTCAACTCAGTACATGTGAATATGCACATGTACATGATCAAATGTTCAATTTTACAGTGTGGAATGATTGTAAACAGTTAAAATCTTATACATCACATTTCTCATGTAGAGTACGAGATTTCTTTCTCAGTCTTTATTGCGACAGCACCCAGCACTCCTGCATGCATTGGCTGTAAGGAAACCTAGCCCACACATATGTGCGTATCAACATTCAAAACCTCATGGTATTACGTACGATGTTGAAAGTTCACAATTTACGTTTGCTACACAATCTACACACTTCATAGATTATATTCTGATATTCAGTAAAGCTTCTAGATTAATATGAATACAATAAATAAATACTTACTTTAGGCATTACTGCTTCCCGCCATATTGCTAATGAACTGTATTTTTAAACTCTTCTTCCTTCCCCCTGGTGGTCAAATACTAAATAAAAACAGCTGAAGTACACGCTACGTGTCCCGCACAAGCACAGCAGTCCGGTCTAGCGCCAAGAAAACGTCAAATAAGCTCAGACATAAATAAAATACGAACCCGCACAATTGTGCGTACACGGTCTGAAAGGGTTAAGGTACAGCTCAAGCATTTGCATGGTGTGAAAATGGCAAGCCATGGAAAACAATATTCAGGGCTGCCGACAGTGAGGTTTGAACCCATTATCTCCCAAGCTCACAGCTGTGTGACCCTAACCACACGGCTGTCTGGCTCGGTTACACCGCACAGTGTTATTTTCGACTAGCAGTAAGGGGTGAATTGTCAATTTCTACTCATCAGAATTCATTAGGGACTGAAAGCTGTAGTTTCCCCACTTCCATATTACAATATTAGAAGTGTTTGTCAGTCACTGCTAGGCTAGGACTGTTGCTTCATTCTCAAAGAATGACCATTTTTAACAGCAACCAGTATCAAACAATGCAGTGGGTAATTTTTAATTTCTTATTTCTAAATTATTTTATTTTTTGTTACTTTTGAATTATTTCATTAATATTCAGTTTTATAATTAAAGGGAAATGTCATGTTTGTTCAGTGACAGATGTTTAGTTTCAAATTGTCCAATTTATAATATTTTTTTTCTTTTATTTTCTTAAGAGGGACTGATAATACTGTTGTTTTCTCTTCAAACCAACAGTCAGCACCACCTTAAGCACTTTCACCTTTCTGTAGTCAAAAGAAAAGTTTTTAATTTTCATTTGATCGAGATTCAAATTTTTGGTAAAACTAATAGTAATAAAAAATTAACAATTTCCTCTTTCTGTTAACTCCCACTAAATTTAGTAGTTTAAAAAATGATGTGGCTGAAAAACCTTGCCAGAATTTCATTGTAAATATAAAGTTTGATTGAAATACATTTAGAAATCATAATTCTTTCATTAAGCAGACCTGACCAACAGCTGGAAACTGCAGGTGGTGATGATAATGATGATGATGATTTCTTTAACAGGAAATGGAAAACCAGATAGTCATTTTTTATTTCTGTGTTATAAGGAACAGTACAGGTAATAATAATTGTTGTATGACATGTTGTATCATGTTCAGGCAATTCGATTTGACATAGTTTAGGTTCTGTATGTCGGTTTCAATGTTCTGTTTTATCGTACCAGGTGAAGAAGTTGGAACTATATCGAGCAGCTTACTGCAGAGTCCTTAATGAATTCTGTCATTGTAAACACAAACTTTCTTACCAGATATTTTTTTTTTACATGCCACCATGAAGTGGCTAATGGACTTTTTATGCCTTTCAAAAATCTGACTACCTCTAACCAAATATGAACCTGTAACATTGGGATTTGGATCCTGATATTCAACTCCTAATACACAGATGAAGCTTTAGAACAATATAATTCATTTCTAATTGAAGTAGGTAATCCACATTTCCTCCCTCAAAGTAAGTCTTTTATCTTCAAATGAAATGAATGAAATTAAAATGAAATGAAAGTACTGTATATCTACAAGTTTTCCTGTTATGAGAAACCAAATGAACAGGCAACTAAACATGACCTCAACAGAGGTGCCAACTATCACGGATTGTCCGTAATTATTACGGATTTCACCCCACGATTACGGAATTACGTTCAAAGGGGAAATTATTACCGAAAAGGTGACATTATCAGGAAAAAACAATTTTCTACGGAAAAAAAGAAAAGAAGGTAAAAGGCTCGAAAGGATTGAACATTTCTCCTAAATTGTCCTCGTTTCAATGCTCGAGAGTTGGCAGTGATACTTATTTGATCGTGACTTCCTTTTGCTACCCATAAGCGTTGTAAAATTCATTGTGAATGAAGCAGCTCAGGCACTGCTCTTCTTCACTATAAATCCTTCAATAATGTTGTACGGTATTTGCTGTGTTAAGTGTACCTGATAGTTGACAGGAAAAAAAAAAAAAAGAAATGGTGTATGGCTTTTAGTGCCGGGAGTATCAGAGGACAAGTTCGGCTCGCCAGATGCAGGTCTGTTGATTTGACTCCCGTAGGCGACCTGCGCGTCGTGATGAGAATGAAATGTTGATGAGGATGACACATACACTCAGCCCCCGTGTCAGCGAAATTAACCAATCATGGTTAAAATTCCCGACCCTGCTGGGAATCAAACCCAGAACCCCTGTGACCAAAGGCCAGCATGCTAACCATTTAGCCATGGAGCTGGACAGTTGACAGAGAAATTGAGAAAGAAGTGAGGCCTACATTAAGCACATCTGCACTGGAATCGCTTATGGTTCAGAAGACGAAAATGCCATCACAGTGGGAAGGATGCTTCAAGAAAAACTACACTGAAAAGCAGCTGCTGTGTGAGAAACAAGCTACAAGGAATGTTTTATTACAGAATTAACAGGTTATGTGCAAATGTTATTGTGTAATATGATATACTTTTGAAGAGATTGTTAGAAGGAAGGGCAAAAGGGGTGTCATTATCGACAAGGGAAGAGCATGCTATGGACTTGACTCAACATTTTTCTTGGGGGTGGAGGGCGATTACTGATAATCTACTTCAAAGGTTGGCATCTCTGCCTTAAACAATTTTATTTATATGGATACTTTATTGTGGGGGTCCATTACATAATGCTGATTCACTCTTGCAACCAGGTAAGACACCAGACCAACCAAAGAATTTCAGGCTAGTCTCCCTTCTGAGTCACCCAAAGCAGTTTGAATGTCTTGTTCTTGAGAAGAGAATCTGTGAAGAGTAAATTGATTAAGCAGCAGGTGGGTTTCAGACCAGGACCACCATATAAACCAAATATTAACCCTTAGTATACTGAGTATGAATTTCAGAAAGATCTTGCAAATGGCACCGTTGACTCCTACACAAGCTGTTTAAACTAACAGACTATTTCAAACTTATAAGAATCATTCAATGCTTCCTTCAGAATAAAAGATTCCAAGTGACACCTCGAGGTGAAGAGAGTCGTTGGAGGGACCAAAATAATGGCCTGTCACAGGGTTGTGCTATTGCACCGATCCTTTTCAATGTATACCCGAAGGATCAACTTGTCGGTCAGGACACAAAGCAGTCGATAATCTTGGTGTTGGAGTAAAGTACCTTGGAGTTCAGCTTGATTGTTCACTCACATTTAAAGGACATTACTATTCCATCAGTATGAAGGTTAAAATAAGGAATGGCTTATGTAGGATGTTAACAGGATCCACCTGGGGAGCTCATCCAACACCTGTGCGAACTACTGCTTTAGCACTCGCTTTCTGTGTAGCACCGTATGATTTAGCCGTGTGGTTGGGGTCGTATAGCTATGAGGTTGCGTTTGGGAGATAGTGAGTTTGAATTTCATCGTTGGCAGTCCAAAGATGGTTTCGTGAAGTTTCCCAATTTTCACACAAGGCAAATGCTGGTTTTATACCTTAATTAAGGTCACAGCTGCTACTTTCTCAGTCTCTGCAGCTGATTTTATTTATCCTGTGCGGGCCAGCTCTCTGCATTAAGCAAGAGCTGGACGGTCACCAAGCAGTAAGACGATTATTCAGATTGCGGAAGAGTTTCATGAACAGCATCAAACCTGCAATAGCTGAACCAGTTGCTCTCAGGAATCATTACTGGCAGCAATAGTCGATACTACCAGACGGGAAAAAGCCAACAGAGGGGACACCAACTTGTGCCTCACAAAACCATGGCCAGTATGGAGAATGCAGGAACTGGTATGGCAAGAACTAGGGTCACCCTAAAAAATAAAATGGTGCCTGTGTGTTTTTCAAGAGCTGGAGTATCTGTACCATTGCCCAAATTGCCCTATAGATACTTGGCATGAAGATTTTGATGCGGTTTGTGACATGGCTATTGTAGTTGCTTCATATTGGGGCAACTTAAACATTTGAAGGAGAGTTGGATGTGATCATCATCACATAATAATGATAAGAAATTATAATGAAGTATGTGCAGTAATCCACTTTTTTTTTTTATGACTTCCAAAACATTCCCGTGAATGTCAGCGTCCACTAATCCTTTGATCTTTGTTCTCACTATAGGCATCACCACTTATGAACTACAACTGAGCACTCCATGTGGAGGAAATGTTATGCCCTCAGACATAGCCAAACTCATTTAATGTTAAGTCAGAATGGAACAGCCACTTCTCTGAGTATGGCCTCTGTCTGAACACCAAGAAGAGTAATATCTAGAGACAAATCTAAGCCCCTGGAGAGAATGTACTTAAGGCAGAAATCTTCCGGTAACTTGGATCTCATCTACAGAGTGATGGTGGTATTTTCAGTGAAGTTTTAGTGAGGATAAATGCAACCTGGATGCAGTGGAAGTTCACAGGTGCAATGGTAGCTCATGTAACATAAAAGAGAACCATTACAAACTATGAATAGTGATTTTTAACTTTTTTTTTTTTTTGTGTTTAGAATTTGCTTTACATCACACCAACACAGGTAGGTCTTACGGTGACGATGGGATAAGTAAGGCCTAGGGAAGAAAGCGGCCGTGGCCTTAATTAAGGTACAGCCCCAGCATTTGCCTTGTGAGAAAATGGGAAACCACGAAAAACCATCTTCATTGCTGTCAACCAAGGGGGATTTTTAAGTCACCTTATTTCTTGTACAATAGATTAGGTCTGTTTTCACCTAACAAAAGACAGGCCCAACAGAAAATTTTCTGAAGCAAATTGCTGCCACATAACCAAGGGTACTCTCTGTACCAGTTACTTTTAAAATGTCATTTATAGGACTTTGGCTTCTCGACTGTTTCTTGTCCGTAACTCTGATGGATAGATGTGGGATAGGGCAATTAAACAACAACAGCTTTTATCCTCCTCACATCAACGAGAAAGTGATGTCTAATAAATTACTCGCACTACATCGTTTTCTGGATTCATCTGTAGAAAGTTCAAGAACTGCCCACAAGTGCTATCGATAACGTCATGAAAACAACTTGTTCCTCTCACCAAACATTAGATACAACTGTTAGTAAGTGTAATGACTAGCAAGGGCAAGGGGTAAGGCTCTCGCCTCAGGAAAAGAACAGAATGCCTGCCGTTCAGGCTTGGTGATTTCTGTTTGAGAATAGGCAAAAGTTCTTCTCTCTATGCAAAGTCATTAACCATTACCATGGTGACCACCCTAACAGCACATGTAGTGAAGTTTCAAGAAGTGGTCAGAATGAAGAGCTTTCCAGGTAGTAGCCTGCTTGTTCGGGTGGGTGGGGCCAAACCCTCAGTGCTTCAAACAATACAGTGGAGCTACTGAGAGAGAGAGAGAGAGAGAGAGAGAGAGAGAGAGAGAGAGAGAGAGAGAGAGAGAGAGAGTGTGTGTGTGTGTGTACAGTCCCATGCTTCAACACTTCAGTGATTTGTTGGTATTTTCAAATAGATATTTCTATGTCAGTTTGAAATAAGATAATTAATAAACAATTGATTGAAAGTAATCTAAGTGAAGAGCCACTTCAGGAACTTCACTTGGCTAGCCGCTCTTGCACAAATGTGATTTGTGACAAAAGGATGCTACTTTGCCCCTAGTTGAAGAAATAGTAGACAATGGGATGACCAGTTGCACTGTACAGAGTTTAATTCTGGCCAGCTGACAAAATCGCTGATGATGTTTATCAGTCACTTCAGAATGATGCAATTCGACAACAAATGGGTTTCGGAATAATTGCAGGAAAAAAATAAAGAAAGAAATTCCTCCAATAATACACCTTACCCATCTTGCCGAGTCTGATACAGTTACCAACTGTTCCTTCCATTTTGATGTCAAAGGCCAGCGTTGCAGAGGACAACCAAAACAATGTTACCAATATACAATAAATGCAGACTTAAAAGATTAGCAGTCTGAAGCCCAGTTTTGCACAAGAGCCTACAGAATGTTGTTCCACTAGTAGTAGTTGTTGTAGTTTTGAAGTGTTTCTTAGGACAACGGCTCAAAAAGCAGTTGAAAATGTTCCAATGAAGTATTTTATTACGGTCAAAACAGCTGTCTTGGTGGATCAGCAGAAGAGTATCCAACTTGTAATTCTAAGTTCACGAGTTCGATCCCAGCAGAGGTATTAAAAAAGATCTTGGCATCCCATATCGTCGTTTGCATGTTATAGATCTCTGGTGATGCACTCAGTGTCACCTGAATAAATTAAATTAACTCAGCTATGGAAATCAGCCAGTAGAATTCTGCTTTCATTATGAGACAGTAGCACGAATGGGATGTTAGAATTATTAATAATAATGTTATTTGTTTTTACATCCCTTTAACTACTTTTATGGTTTTCGAAGATGCCAAGGTGCCAGAATTTAGTCCTGCATGAGTTCTTTTATGTGCCAGTAAATCTATGGACACGAGACTGGAGTATTTGAGCCCATTCAAATACCACCGGACTGAGCCAGGATCGAACCTGCCAGTTTGGGGTCAGAAGGCCAGCGCCTCAACAGTTTGAGCCATTCAGCCCGGCAGTGTTAAAATTGACAGCAGACAACAATCCCATATGGAGACATACACAAGCTGGCCGGACAAGGGAGAGAGAGAAACAGCGCGGAGAAATTTTCCAAATAATGTATGGATTGCAAGAATTGTCCGGCCACATAATATAATTCAACATTGAGTTATTCCACCTATAAACAAACCCTGTTTGATCGGATATTCACATACTCGAGGCTTCCAACATGAGATCGCATCGGCGTTTTTCAAATTTGAACACCGATTTTAGCATGATGTGACCATCTTTTCAATTCATTTTGTACATTATAACTCAATGGGACTTTTATCATCTAATAATTGGTTTTAAGACTTACATGAACTGTGTTTTTAAAATCTGTGTTTAAATGTGACAGATTGAGTCACCTTGACTCTTCAACATTGTAATATATGTCATTGTTTTTAGTATTAAGATTATCATGTGTTTTTACCATAATAGCCTAGGCTGAAGATGTCTCACAATAGAAGAGAAGAAACATGTCCCTTTTCTTAAAATAAAATAAAAGACAATATTGTATTTTAAAGGTATTGTAATTTATTTCTTGTGATATGTTAAAATTGATCAACAGACTGCATAGGTGGCACCACTTTGGAAGGTCTGCAACTTGGTAGCTGAGGCCATAGGGTTATTTGGGCTGTTCGGAAATAATTGACATTTTTTCCATAACTCAATTTCTTTTTTAAAATTGCAGTTTGAAATGTGTGCCCATTGTATGCGAGGAGACTTACTATAGTGCCACCTGTGGCCACCAGATGACATTGCTACTGTGCACTGGTAGAACAGTGTTGCATCATTTGTGCCAGTTTGTGGGTACATTCCTGGACAATGCACAGACAAGATGGAAGTAAAAATCATGGGCAACGGTCGACTGTGTAATTTTTCTGGAGGAAAGGAGTGACTGCTTCTGCTTCACACATTCACACAAGGTTAGCAGCTGTATGTGGGAAGTAGCACCAAGTCCCAGAAGTATGTTTCTTTGAATAACAGAGTGCAAAGACAGTAAGGACTGTGTTTAAACAGACAACAATTGTGGCCGTCCAACTACTGGATACAAACCAAAGAATATCCAGTGCATGTCCAACTTGATACTAGAGAACTGGCAAATCACTTTGGATGAACGGTAGAACATGACAGGTTTGTTACGAGGAACACAGCACACCATCTTCTATCTCATTGAGTACCTCATTCTCTCACTATTCCACAGAAGCAGCTAAGCATGCCAACAGTTGTTGCATCTGTACAGCGCGGATCTGGTGGAGTTCTTTGAGTGTCCAGTCACTGTCAGTGAGTCTTGTTCTGACACAAGACTGTAGAAAAGAAAGGTCAGTTGATGGATTAGAAGCATGCTGGGAACCCTCCTTCTAAGAAGTCACTGCTAGAACTGTTTGTCTGGAAACGTATGACAACTGTGTTCAGGGATCTGGAAGGGATCCTTCTGTTGTATTGGTTGCCCTCCAGTATGACCATCAGCAGTGATTGGAACTGAATTTCACTGCACCAGTTCTACTGATGCATTCAGAAATCTTGTCACAGAAAAGAGAGCACAACATTCTTTTCCACCATGATGAGTTGTCCAACAGTGGCACTGATATACCCACAAAGAATGGTTTGCTGTGTAAATAACAGAAACTATCACATAGATTGTAGAGGTGCATAGACATTGACAGCGAATACCTCATATTTAATCTGTATTTCGTTTCAATAAATGGTTTCTGTGAAAAAAAAGAAAGAAACTGGGCATGTAAGTGTCAGTCATTTTTAAACACCCCAAGAAGTTGGTTATTACTGTCAAAACGGTAGTGAAGTTCATTATATACAGATGTACAGTGAGATGTCGATACAATGGTACCGCGTCAGTCAATAGGAAAACACTGTTGTAGAAGGCTTTAGAATAACGGGTTCTCATGTCAGTTGGTGAACTCAGTAATATCTGAAATTATATATTAACTACCTGCCACATCATATCATTTGATTAATTAATATGAGAAACACACACAAGAAATATGAAATGACAATACCTTACCTATGACCAGCAGAGTACATTCCTTTTGACCATGGAATTTTAATTTTTCACATATACAGTAATTGTTGTTCACACTACACAGCACTCCACTACTGTAAACTACCATAGTTAAAGAAATCTGAAATGACAGTCTGTTTCACATTCCTCTTCACAGAAAGAGAAACACACAAACACCTTATTGCGTCAAGATTCTCTGCTACAGCTACACTGCAACAGTCCTTGGAATGTACGACAATGTGTCAAAATGAAGTAACGAAGGAGCTATTTTAGTTTTAAGCAGCTGTCTGACAGCTACAGTACTGACGTTTAAATCTTGGTATGCACACTACCTAGGTATGCCTGGAATTTCATAGCTGCAGAGTTCCCGGTGTTACTCAGCAAACCCACCCCTCAGGTAAGTACACAGCTATAAACACTCTTGCTTGCTATGCTTGCATAATAGGAAAGTTCAATCTTCATATGGCAGTAACAAATGTTCCTAATTACCTTTGTGCTTGGTTGGTCATAGTACCGGGAAGAAAGCACATTGCTGGGGTTTGAAATCGCAATCGCAGTGGAGAGATTTATCGTTAATGAGAGTATTGTTAACTCGAGAGAAGTTTTATATTACTGTAAATTAATGCCAGGACTGGAATATTTTATCATTACTGAGGGTATCATCATTGTATGAAGATTTCACTGTATTAACATAATTGGGATTGCAGCTTTGGAGATGCCTTAAGTCTGAAGGTATTTGAAGAAGAAAAGGTGAAAATCACTGCCCTACCTACTCCAGTGTTCAAGTATTTAAAATTGCCTTATCTGAATGCTACTGTATTATCCAAATTGATATGTAATTATTCCAGATTATAAGTAATCTTCACTTTTTTTCTCATGAATCATATGCTGAAGAAAATATCGCCACCTTTGCTCCGTTCCTCTTCCAAAGAATAAACTGAAATGTTTTGGGTTTAGTGGAATCATTTGTTCATTATGATAAACACTTTTAAGTACCTTTCTCACCATTGATGAACAGAAGTCTTCATATCATGTAAATATGATAGGATTCAATCGAGGAATGTTCTACCATTCAACACTTTATATAATTTGTATCATTAATACCCTTAATAAGTGAAGACTAGTTTCGATTCTCTTGGAATCAACATCAGTTCAAACAAATATTTAAATCAGAAAGGTATCTGGATTAACGCACATTTCATACAAAATTTGCCTTAAAAATACACTTAAAATGGTTAACATGAGTTGTATGTCATAAAATCAGGTTGAATTTTAAATGACGTCCTTAGAGTCTTAGTCACAAATAATTGAGCATGTATGCACAATATTAAGCAGAATCACATAACTTTTAACATCAACAGTGTAATTTTCAAATTATAGCAGCTACTACAAGCAACGAAGGATGTTCCCACAACTCTTCGGCAAACTGTACATAATTCATAAATAAGCACATCCCAATTCTACAACCTCCGACTGCCTGAACATCGACACTCTTACAAGATTTTCAATTTTTACATACGTTTTTTAACTTATTCGACAGTTCGACCATGAATAAATGAACATTTTTAACATACGTTTTTATATCCATGGTTAAATCTACAGTATCATAGGAACTTTATAACATCCTCAACTTCAAGTTTTTACATAATATTTTAAAACTCTGCTTAATATTGTGCCTACGCGCTCAGTTGTTTGTGACTTAGACTCTAAGGAAGTCATTTAAAATTCAACATGTTTTTATTAATACAAACCATTTTAAGTGTCTTATTAAGGCAAATTTTATGTGAAATGTGTGTTAATCCAGATACCTTTCTGATTAATATATTTGTTTGAACTGATGATGATTCCAAGAAAATCGAAACTAGTCTTCATTTATAAATGATAACACATTATATAAAGTGTTGAATGATGGAACATTTCTCGACTGATTCCTGTCATATAAGTCAAACGTCAACACGGAAATGAAAGTTATAAATTATGTTATCATGGAAAGTCACTCAGAAGAATGAGCGCATGGTATTGTATGTTCCTCGCATTTGATATTTTGTCAGACTTAATTTTAGTTATTATCAAAATATAATTCACCTTGCATGTAGATACAAACCCTGTGAATACCCACAACAAACATTATAGCTATAGATTTTGTTGTTTCTGAGTAAAGTGTACCTGCGAGGAACTTGCACAATACCATGCACATTTAAAAAAGTGGGGTTTTTTTGACTGACCATACATGCTTGTTGGTACAAAACTTGTAACACTGAGGTATATTCTTCTCCTAAAAGTATTGTGTTTGGGAGTTAAAGGTTTCAGGATATAGTATTGCAAACTATTAAAGCAATTTAATAGGAAAGTATTTTTATGTTTGTAATTATAGTTTCTATTGCTTGTTATTTTTATTATGGTTTCTTCAGTAATTAATTTGACTTATTGTCCGGTTCAGGAGATGTTTCAGGAACATTGATAAGGCCTTAATTTGTGGTTATCACCTTCTTTTGTACAGATTTTGCAGCAAGCCCGTGAGGCATTCCGAAGTGGTCGTACTCTCCCTCTGGACTTCCGTATGAAGCAGCTAAAGCAACTGTATCGCATGTATGAAGAAAATGACAGTGCCATGAAGGTTGCTCTAGCTGCAGATCTTCGTAGGGTGAGAATTTTCCCCTCATACTTTCACTTTGATAAAATATTCTTAAATGTAAATAAATATCACAGTATTGTATTAAAATCATTAGAAGTTCAAGGAAATTTTGGTCAATGGTGTGTTTTTATTTTTTTATTATACATATTTTCAAACTGTAACATGGTTGCAACATATTACTCCTATAGATTTTTTATTGCTTTTCATAATTGACTTGGTCAGTTCTTTATGAGATTAGTATTGGAAAAGGGCAAACAAGTGTCAAATCAAGTCATATCTTTCTCTATGTCTTTATAAGATAAATATCTCAGTGTACATACAGACATCAAGAAGAGGTTTACACTATGCCTCCAAGTCTTGTCAGTAGTCTCTGGGGTTGCATGGATATGTTCCATTAATAGATAAATCCCTTAAGCTGATTGTAAATGTAATTGCACCAACAATGGCTTGATGCCTGGTGAATAGATACCAATCCTATGTTCTTAACAGACGAGACATCTGTTCGTTTGTCTATTGTTGAGCATTAGGTATTGCAGATGTGTTATATTTAGATGTCTTACTTTCACTTTGACGTTCATTGTACTGTATATGCAGTGCAAAACCAGATTATGTGATACTATATTTTTGTTATTCTTCATCCTAGTCCTTCAGCACAGTGCAAGACATGAAGAGGTGGCAGGTTAAGACATATTGGAGAGTTTTATTGTTCCATATCAATCAAAGTAGATCCAGAAGTATTGAAGTAAAATACCTGTTTTTTGTTGTTGAAGGATGTAATTATTTTTCATGTTAACATTGATGCTTTCACGGCAGGGGTGGTTTCTCCATAAGGTTGCAGGTTTGCGCTACCCCCATTAAATTTTTATGTTTATTTTAGGTAAAGTTTTATAATTTGGATTACTCAACTACTGTATTTTCATTCAACAAGACAAACCTTTCAAGAGCTTGAAAGAGCAAATATTGACTACAAGATGTTCACTGCAGGAGCCGAAAAGTTTGCAGCGGGAAGTCAACCTGTGGTAGGATGAATCCTGGGCTGCTCGAGGGGTGCGCGGGGAGAGGAGAAGATAGGCCTGGCTTCTTATATATTGCTTAAATGGAGGTTTATCAACCTGGCTCCTCCTACCACGGCCGACTGGATCCCTCGCTGCGATAAGGAGCTAGCTAGAGCGAAGCATCAAATCGGCCATGCTCCTACGTAACCAACTACTAGCAAAGTCGCTAGAGACCATTGGTGCTCAATGTGAGATTCTGTTATAGAACAGGTGTGTCATCTAGCGACACCGGATGGAAGTTCATCTGCTGGATCACGGCCGGTTGGATCCCTCGCTGCGCTCCGTAAGGAGCCAGCTAGAGCAGGACGGCTAGAGCGACGCATCAAGTCGGTTGTGGCTGGATATGTAACTAATGGCTCTAAATTTGAAAATAAACACCGCCATTTCTTTCAGTATAGTCGTGAGCTTGCTTGTGTGCATACAAGCTAAGAACCTTATTGATTTCATTGTGTAAACATTCGTGTCAGCATGTGTGTTTTTATTATTGTGCGTTTTTATCAGTTAGTGGTAGTTTGCCAGATCATAATTCAGTGCAGTCTTTAATATCTAGGCCGCTTCCGCAACAGACTGCCGAGGAAAAATCAGAGGTGTAACGAATGGGTAGGCCCACGCGATGTTTAATTCCGAAACCAGATTCATTACAAAAAGATATTTTTTCAATACCGGAATTAGGCTACTTCAGAGTGTTTCATTTCAATATGGTAAAAGAGTTTTTAAATGAAAAAATGTTAATGCGTTGTAGTAATATTCCTGAAAATAGAAATGTAAAATGTTTGTTTTATTTTTAATAATAAAAAGTATTGTTGATGTATCTAGATTTGAAAATTAGCCTGTACCGGTAATCATATTATATCATTGGTAAAAATTGTGCACCACTGAACTTTTAAACCACCAGCTGCCACTGTTTAACGGTCCATACTCGTGGACATGATATAGACTTTAGGGCTTAAGCCGTGTCAAGAAAACAAGGGGAAATTCTTTACATTTTGTAGAGAATTTTTCCTCCTTGTCTTCAGAAGAAAATCTGGACTGTTCACGAGGAAGACTTCTCCATGGAGAATGGTCAAGATTTTCTTCTCAAAACGTGGAGCAAATTTCACTGCGAAACGTAATTTCACCTTGTTTTCTTAACATGGCATACAGCCAAAAGCCTATATCATGTCTAATCGTTTTTTAAATTAATGATTTAATTTCTCATTTTTCTTGTTGTCAGAGCAAGCTAGAATCTGCAATACTGGAAATAGAGTTCCTAAAGAATGATGTGAAGAACATAATGATTCATCTGAAGGAGTGGGCTAAGCCAGAAAAGGTAAAGATTTTGTTATTCATATTTCAGAATGAAAGTGCTTGAAAATTAAGTGGACATTCAAAAAATGTTAAGGTTGAAGTTATCAGATTACTTGTCTTCTTTCAATATTGTATACAAGGTAATAGGTTTAAATGCATGTCATGCAGTTTCCCATTTTTACCATTTTTGAGTAGGCTTTTCACTTCTCTGTTTTTCTGTATAGTTGTCAAGTCAGTCACTAAACAGATTACAGTTAAACTTTATTTATAAGTTAAGGTTATCAAAGAAAAAAGATGTATAAGTGTGAAAAATGCTTAAATGAAAGTCTACATATGAAGTTAACTCATATTACAAAATTTGTAGGCAATATGAAACAATACAAACACAAAAGAAATGCATCCAGAAAAAAAAAAAAAAAAAAAAAAGATTCATTTTACAAAATACAGTAGTCCATTATCTTGGCTTGCTTTATGTTGGCAGCTGACATGGCATGAACAGTATTCTCAAACTGGTACAATTCAGCCATTATTTCCTCAGAAACATTATGGCGTGTCACAAAATGTTTGATAGGCCATAGAGCATTGACTTCATCATTAAATATGCTGTGGCTCTTTTCAGAGAAGTCCCCCCTATAATAATGTAATAATAAGGTGGACTTCTCTCAAAATATTTATAATCAGATCCCATAGTGCATCTTTAACTACCTGGAGATAATAATGGCTTCTGCAGTGACAAGGTTACCATTAACATTTACACAATCATCGAATGATGCCTCCTCTTCCAGTTTCTTCCATTTGCCATTATTCTCAGGAATGTTGCCATTATCATTGATATTACCATCATCATTACAAGTAGCTCCAAATCCAGTTTTTCATAAACAGTTTTAAACTGTAAGTTCTGAAACACGGTGCCATGATGCTGCGATGTAATACATTGCCTACTAGAAGAAAATAAAATTGTATGAATTGATTTATTGTTTTTAATTTTTTTGAAGTTGCAAGATTATTATAACAACTCAAAAATTAACTCTGTCTTGTAATGCGTGGTACCGCGCAAATTCCTGGAACAAATACTTCACATAAATATGAATGAAAATACAACAAAGGAAATAAATAAAAGAAATCTTACCTGTAATATGTTGCTATTCAGGTCATGCTTCTTTCTGGCATTTACACATCTGCAAGTGATAATTCTCATATTTAGTGTTCCATATTGATATCAGTATCATATAACAACCTTGAAAGGAAATAATTCAGGTTCCACCATCATCACCCTCCTCCTCTCCCCTTATCCAGCTTCTGTCGGGTCGGGGCATTCAGTGGCACATCTCCAGCTTCCTCTCTCCTTCCAGCATTCCTCTTCCTTCATTTTGTCCCAGTCCAGATTTCTTCTTCCTGCACTCTACTTGATTGAATCGATTCACCTTCTTCTAGGCCTCCCTCTCGCTCTCTTTCTCTCGAACTTCATCACTTCTGTTTTAGTATTCTTTCTTCCTCCATCTTCTTTACATGTCCAAACCATCATTTCTCTCATTTAAGTTTTCCATTCCAACCTCCTTTCTTACATATTTGTTTCCAAATCTGTCTTTCATCGTCATTCCTATCATACTTCTTAGGTATTTCATTTCGCTGGCTTGAATTCTATTCTCCTCCCTACTTGTCATTGTCCAGGTCTCACTTCCTTGGTATTTCCTTATTCCCGACAAGGTTTCTTACATTCTGGTAGAATTAATTGACCTGTTGTACCCTCTTGCTAATCTCCATGTCCAGCCTTGTATTCTGCTTTAATTCACCCCTTAGGTATTTGAAACTGCCCACAGTTTCAAGGCTTTGATCACCAATTTTTACAATGCCTTTCCCTTGCCTTTCTCCTCGTACTTGTACTTCTTTGTGGTTCATTCCCCAGACCACAATATCGTCTGCAAATCTCATCTCCCTATTCCAATATGCTGCCTTTGTCTCTTTTACAATTTCGTCCATAACCAATAGAAACAAACGAGGTGACAGCCCACTCCCCTGTCTTAGACAAATTTCATTCCTAAACCATCCCATCTTTCCAGCTGGAGTCTGTACACTGCTGACACAGTTATTGTTTCCATATGCACTTGAAC
Organism: Anabrus simplex; assembly: GCF_040414725.1. Lineage (NCBI taxonomy): Eukaryota > Metazoa > Arthropoda > Insecta > Orthoptera > Tettigoniidae > Anabrus > Anabrus simplex. The sequence goes on from NC_090269.1 coordinate 119,511,995, forward strand.
AATCTGTACATCCATCGTAGTCCAACAGGTCCAGCAGCCGTTATCATTTCCACACTAATTTCATCCATCCCTGGTGCCTTCCCCTTTTTCATTTTTTGAACTGCTAATTCCACATCTAACATTGTTATATCATCTTCTAATGTGGAGTCATCACACCGTACTACTACTGTCCCCACTGCACAATTTCTCACATTTAGCAGTTTATCAAAATATTCCATCTTTTTGTTTCTACTGGTTGTGTTCTCTCCACCTTCCTCTTTCATCAGCTTTGTATAAATTCTTTCCCTCCTATTACTTTGTATAATTCCATACAGCATTCTTTCATTGCTAGCCCCATCCTTTTCCATCTTCTTGTTTTTTTTTTAAATTTAGATTTTTCCCAACTTTTCTTCTCTTACCAGTTTCTTACATTTCTTTTTATTATCAAGATAACTTCCTTTTGCTTTATTTTCTTTTATCTCTGTTAAGTTCTTACGTTTCTTTCACTGCTTCTCTCACCTTCTCATTCCACTACAATGTCTCCTTTTCTTTCACTCTCGTTGATTTTCTACTATAGACACACTCTGCCCCACATACAAATGACCTTTTGAAGTTGGACCAGCCATCTGCCACATTTCCTACATCAGTAATTGAAATTTGTTGTTTCAATTTCTCTAGAAATTCTTCCTGTGCATCCTTATCGTTTAATTTTGACACTTTTATTTCTGAACTTGCATCCGGGAGATAGTGGGTTCGAACCCCACTGTCGGGAGCCCTGAAGATGGTTTTCTGTGGTTTCCCATTTTCACACCAGGCAAATGCTGGGGCTGTACCTAAATTAAGGCCACGGCCGCTTCCTTCCCATTCCTAGGCCTTTCCTGTCCCATCGTCACCATAAGACCTATCTGTGTTGGTGCGATGTAAAGCAACTAGCATAATAATAAAACTGAATGAAACTGAAAGGAAACTAAGAACAATTTGAGAACAATATAAAATATATTTTCTGAGATTCTTCTTTTGTAACCAGAATAATAAGAAAAGTACTATGTTACAGGAGGCCGCCTACATTAGCAACTTAGACTTAATAAAAGAAATACTCCCCTTCCATTGTAACACCCTCCAGGAGCTCAAGACTTGTGACCATGAAGTGACAATCACCTGCCTCACTTCCATTTATGCTACACGCTCCTGTCTTTCATCTTTCCCATCTCAGTTATATTGATCAACTCCCGATCTTTGACTCAAACGGTATTAGGTTTTTGAGGTCAAGGGATTCTTTCATTTTCCTACTTCCATTTCCTTCCCTCCCCTTGTGGGTGGGGGTGGTAGTATAACACCCACAGGATGCCCTGCCTGTCATAAGAGGTGACTAAAAGGGGCCCTAGGAGATCTTAACTTGGGAGCGTGGGATGGCGACCATGGGGCCCTCAGCTGAGTCCTGGCATTGCTTCCACTTACTCGTGCCAGGTTCCTTACTTTCATCTATCCTATCCGACCTCCCTTGGTCAACTCTTGTTCTTTTACGGCCTGGGCCTATTAGAGCACTCGAAGCCTAGGGATTCTTTCGTTTTCATGCCCTTCATGGCACTCGTCTTTCTTTGGCCGATATCTTCATTTTTCGAAGTGTCGGATCCGTTCCAGTTTTCTCTCTGATAAGTGTTATACAGAGGATGGTTGCCTAGTTGTACTTCCTCTTAAAACAATGACTGCCACCGCTGCCCCCCCCCCCCCCCCCCACCTTTTAAACTGCTAATAAAATAATCCTGAAGCTCTCATGGTGTTTTTAGAAACCATTCTTAAAATGTTAAGAAACAGTACAGTAACCACTTGATTTAAGTAGTATGTTCTGCCAAATATGTTGATGCTGAAATAGGTCAGGAGTTGATCAAGATAGATGGGGTATGCCAGTTAACCAGTTCAGGTTTTGCTCATCACATAATTTCAATACACTGTGAATAGTTGTATATGCTTTGTCTCTGGCAATGTATAGTTCCCTGATAATGGTTTTCCGTGGTTTCCCACCTTTACACCAGGCAAATGCTGGGGCTGTACCTTAATTAAGCCCACGGCCACTTCCTTCCCAGTCCTAGCCCTTTCGTGTTCCATCGTCGCCGCAAGACCTATCTGTGTCAATGCGACATAAAGCCAATAGCAAAAAAAAAAATGTATAGCTGTATAGGACCATGTAATTTTTTGATTAATGAACTGTGTGAAATAGAACAAAGTAACTAATGTAGCCTTTGGGAATCATGGTTTAATTGTGTTGAAGACCTCTGGTGTAAACCTTCATAATTCTGATATTATATGTGATGAGTTATTCTCTTTTTCTTTCAGCCATCGAAAAGTATTGTGAATGCTATGGATGATGTTGTAATTTATAATGACCCTTACGGTGTTGTACTGGTAATGGGAGCATGGAATTACCCTCTTCAGCTGACATTGTCACCTGTGGCTGGAGCAATAGCAGCTGGCAATTGTGTGATTATTAAACCTTCAGAGATATCCGTTGCTTGTACAAAACTAATGGCAGAGCTTATTCCCAAATATTTGGATGAGGTACGTGTTCATGATACAGAATACTTTTTGAATTTTTTTTTTCCCATTAACATAGTTTTGTTTGGATTGTTGAAATTGTATGTTATCATTTAAATGTACAATTCAGATATGTCTTAACATTGTTTAGTATTTTTTAAGTTCTTAACTAAAATATATAACCAAATATGTTTATTAACTCATTGGCATATACTCACAGCTCCCAGCTATGCGATAGCATGCAAAACATAACATGAGGCGTGTGAGATATATTGGATTTGAGCACATATTTCAGTTGTTTGCAGGCTTGATCCTTGAACTATTTAATTTTTCATTGAGTTTCAACATTTGGAAGCACAGTGCTGGTCAGCACGTATGTTCTACTGCTCATCAAGAACTTGCTTATGGCTTCATGTATGTGACTGATCCTAGACTTCTTCAGGATTTTAGGAACTTTCAACATGCAGCGCTAATCCCTAAAGTGTTATAGTGCTTCATGAACTGCAGCTGGTGAAAGATTTATACATCATCTATTGTTGTCCTATGCATTGATTTTTATATTCTAAGTGATAGGCTGATGATGACCCGGAACAGTGGTCAAGACCGGTACCGCTTGTAATCATCTAGGAATGTAACATTACATTTCTAATTCTACTTATATTGAAAAGGTTGAACCATTATATATCTTATTTCAATTTAATTGTGAACTCAATATGGAACATTATGAAATTCTTATCTGTAAATAGCATTGCGCTTCTCAGTTAACTATTTTCTGACGTCGTTACTCAAATCGCTGAGTTCCTTCCAAGACATTATGGCACCATACTGGATGATCAAGTACAGTAGCTTCCCAGTGATCAGTTATCATTTGACCTTTTTTCATGTAGGTCTGTAGTGTATCTTTGCACTGTTTCTGTGGTCCTCTGTGTTGTCTTCGACCATCTTTTAGCTGAAAATTCAGAATTTGTTTTGGCAGACAGAATTCAGGCATATGAACAATGTGGCCTGTCCAACGGAGTTGGTGCTTGATGATCATGGCTTCAGTGCTAGTGAAGTGTGCTTCTTCTAGAACACTAATGGTAGTACCAAGTGAGTTGGCTGTGCAGTTACGGACGCGCAGCTGTGAGCTTGCATTCGGAAGATAGTGTGTTTGAACTCCACTGTTGTCATCTCTGAAGATGATTTCCCGTGGTTTTCCATTTTCACACGAGGCCACAACCGCTTCCTTCCCACTCGTAGCCTTTTCTATCTCATTGTTACTATAAGTCATATTTGTGTCGGTGCAACATAAAGCAACTTGCAAAAAAGAACTAATATTAGTACGCCGATCTTGCCATTTCACTCTCAGGATACTTCTCGGGCAGCGCTGGTAATAGTTTTCCAGGCATTGTGTGTACCTTCTGTATTCAGTTTGTGTTTCGCACCCATATGTAAAAGATGGTATAACAATAGCTTGGTACTCATAAAGCTTGGTCCAAGCACTGATACTATACTTATCAAAGACCCTCACACAAAGGCAACCAAAAACCGTGTTATCACATTTAAGGCGGTTTTGGATTTTGGCATCAATATTTGCATTTGCTGAGAGATGGCTATCAACGTATGGGAAGTGTTCTACATTCCCCAGAACTTCTCCATGGACTGTGATTGTAGGACACAGTGGTGAGTAGGGTGTAGTTTGGTGAAGGATCTCTCTCTTTTGGATATCAAGGCTTAGACCATTGCTTGTGTATGCCTCAGTGACCCATTTAAGACTGCTTAAAAATCTGTTTCTGAGCTGGCAAGAACAATATGGTCATCTGCATATTAGAGTTTAATATTGGAAATTGTGTATACTTTGGTTTTGGCTCGCAATGTACTGAGATTGAATAAACCTCCATTGGTCCTATATTCTATTTCTATGTCCTTTGGTAGTTTTCCATCAATAAAGTATAGTCCCAACACATATTTAGAACAAATTGAGAACTATCACACAGCCTTGCTTCACACCTGCTGTGATTTCAAAGTTCTCTCCAAGACTATTGTTGACAAGAACCAATCCATTCACGTTATCATGCAGCAGTCTAAGAATGTTAATGTATTTCAGAGGGCAGTCTATCTTAGCTAGGATTTTCCAGAGGGCTCTCTTTGGCAAGATCTGTGAATGCTATCTATAAAGGATGGTGGTGTTCTTTGCAGTTCTCTTGCATTTGCCTAATACAGAAAATCATGTCTGTGGTACTGCGATTGGGTCAAAATTCGCATTGTTTTTCTGGTAAACAGGCAAGAGACATCAGGTGGTTGGATAGAATCCAAGCCAGTATTTTTCCAGTAACAGAGAGAAGGGTTATTCAATGGTAAGAGTAGAGCCATCCCTAGATTTATGTAGGTCTGTACCTTGAGTTGATGGACCATATATGGTTTTCGTTATGCCGAAGAAAGTGTGAGTATTGTTAGTTTCTGCTAGATGTTGCATTTCTTGAGACTTCATCGTCCACCATCTGTCTATGAGATTACAAGGTTTTATTTGTACATTGGCTTCTTGATATTCTCAATTCTTGGAAGGTGAGCCATAATTATTCTGCCAAGCTTGGTATGCCAGTCTCTTTCTTTGTAGAAGGGTCTGGATTTCTTGGTCATTTTCGTCAAACCAGTCTTGATGTTTGAACTTACAGTATCCAGCAGATTCTTCACCAGCTGACAATATTGCAATCTTAAGTGTTGTCCTGTGTTCTTCAGAGCTTTCAGGATATTTATCTGGTAGCCTTTCCGTCAAGATTTGCTGAAATTTTGCTTTAGTGTCACAATTCTCGAGACAGTCTGTGTTCATTTTAGGTCTTGCAAGTTTTCTTTGTTACCTTCATTGTAAATGAATGTGAAGGTTCATCAGAGATCATATCAGTCAGTGGTCAGTCCAGCCGTTGTTAGCACTTACCAGAGCTTTCATGATTAGTGCATCGTGTTGATCCTGAGCACGCATAATTACGTGATCAATTGGATACCAATGTTTGGATCTTGGATGTTACCATGATGTTTTAAATTTATGTTTCTGCCTGAAGAGTGTATTAGTAATAACAAGATTGTGTCTGAGCATTTTGTGAGAAGAGTTCCATTAGAATTGTACTTTCCTACACCCTCCTTTCCAATTACTTCGGACCATAGTGTTGAGTCTCTACCAACTTGTGCATTTAAGTCTCACAAGAGAATGATTTTATCAGTTTGGGGTATTTTTGTTAGAAGCCTGTTGAGTTGGGAATAGAATGCTTCTTTTTCATCATCATCATCATCATCATCATCATCATCATCATCATCATCATCACAAGTGAGGGTTTGGGACATATGCACTGATTATTGTAGCTCATTGCTGATGGTGAGCTTGAGACGTGAGCTCATGAGCCTTTCGTTTATGCCAGAAGGTAGTTCATCAAGCTGAGCAAAATGTTTGTTCACAATGGCAAAACCAATACTTTGAATACGACTCTCTTGATTATCCTTTCCTCTCCCAAAATAATTGTAACTGCCTCCTTGATCTTTAATTCGCCCTTTGCCTGTTCTTGTAGTTTCGCTCATTGCTGCAATATCAGTGTTAAGTATTTTTAAATCATGATACCCAATGGCTTTTTGTCTTTCTCGTTGATAAACTGTATCATTGTCCACTAAAGTACACATGTTCCAAGTTGCAAGATTCATCTTTATTTTCTTTTGACTGCACCTGGTGTTCCCTCTGGGTGCTGTTTCCCAGTCGGGTAGTATGCACACTAACTATCTTTAGGGCAACTTTTCTAGCCCCCTCCCAGTTCAGGGTGAACAGAGTGGTTCTTGAATAGGCCTGCTCTATCACAAACACAGCACAAGTTGCTTTACAGCCTCTCTTCAGGCAAAACGGTGATCACACATTCGTTGCCTATGTACCGGTGTGTCACTATGAGCTCCCAGACTACACAGTCCTCTTCTGTTGCAACTCCCCGATCGCCGCAGGACTTGTAGTGGTATGTTTATTTTAACTAACCTCTGCAGAAGATGCCTACATGTGATAACGTTTAGTGTGGGAATGCTGCTGCACATCAACAATCCTTTCCCCAGTAGTATAACAGTTATGGCGACTGGAGGTTCTGAAACTGCTGCAGCCCTTGTCTGCTTTTCGAACCACCAGAGAACCTTCAGTTACCCCTGCGCCTGGTCTGCCATTGAGGACTTTCTATGATATGTGATCACCATACTCTTAGAACCCAAGCACTGAGTTGCACCTTCTGCCATCTACACTGTTCCGAAGTACATCTCCGCTGCAGATGCCAATGAGGACTTCACACATCAACCTGTGTTAGGGTCCTCCATATTTATGGCCCCTGGAGAGAGGGTGTCCCTGTATTTTAAAGCCCCCAGGAATTGGGCTACCTGTTGGTCCACAGATCCTTAAATCATCCCTATTGGAAACCCTCCTATCCGTCACCTGGGGACGCGCTCTAAAAGGGACAGGTTCCCCTAGTTACTAATAGGAAATTGCAAGCCAGCTGAGCAGAGTTGATGAGTTTGTTGCTTCCAAAACCAAAACAAGTCTCCCACCCCACTTGGGAAACTGGAGCTGGAAATGATGATGATGATGATGATGATGATGATGATGAGTGGTGACAGTGGAAAAGTCTCCATGAAGGGACGCCATGACGTTGGCATTGGTGTGGGAGCTTGTGTGCTTGTTGATCCTGAGGGCTGTACCAGTTCATCATTATCAAGGGGCGGCCATACCTTTTGTGCTGAAGTGCTGCAGCACATTGTCTATTTGAAAAATAAATTACTTTAATAATATTATCTACAATCAAATACAGTGCAATGAAAAAGATGCCAGCCAAAGAATAACATATCATTCAACTCTCCTCACAACCACGTTAGTCATGCGCTCCACGCCGGGTGCTGGCTGTGCAGATAACAGCTCAGCGTGGCTCAGCAATAATTTCTAAGCCATTTGCCACAAAGCAGGAACTCCACCTTTTGTGCATGCATGCCTAACTTCTTCGATAGGCTGTGGAAAGAACAGCCAAGACATCACTTCACAGCGAGTCTTCGTTCGACCACATAGAGGCAGCACTGATCTCACCAGCATTTCGACCAAAATGAGAACGTGGCAGGTGACTCAGCGGTAGTATTTAAGAGTGGATCTCTCAAAGCAAACGGGAAACAGAATACTGGAGAGAAATCCATCAGCTGCAGGTCTTTTAATTCTCCCAACTTACCTATTCCATAGCCATATTTGTACATCGATGAACTATTAAAAAATGTACTTTTTATGTTGTCAAAATAAGGACATGTTATTGTTATGCCCTTTAATTACAAAATGTCTAGTTTATAAATTTCACTAAGCAAACTCGTGTCTTCATCCTGAGGTGGTGCAGTTCTTCTCAGGCACACCCTCATTGGAGGTGAGCTGCATGTGCCATTTCAACCACATACCAGCCCTCCTGCCATTCTTAAATTTCTGGCAGTACCGGGAATCGAACCCAGGCCCCCGAGGACGGCAGCTAATAACACTAACCGTTACACTACGGAGGCGGACATAAATTTCGCTATAACATGTAATTTTGCGTTACGATGTTGCTAATTTTATTTCAATGATTTTTATAACGTTGCGAAGTTCTGCTTCTGCACACTCACACCAAGTGTTTCTGAGTTCGTGAAATTTTTGTGATTGAAGGTGTGTTTAATTAGTTTTGTATGAGAAATGTGTATTATGTGTTGGGGTTGTTTGCGTGTTTGTTCAGTATGAAAAACTCAGCGGAGAGCCCCTTGAAAACCGCATATATTTCTAAATATTATTTTTGGACGGGGGATGGGTTACAGCACACAACTGATTTTCTGCACCAGCCGCCACTGTCATTATCCATGCTGGATTGGCTTTACAGTAGAGCCAGACTAAAAAGTGTCCTCCGAATTGCCTGAGAGGTTCTGTGCTCTTTCACTTCATTTCTGTTTCTTCCACTGAGCAAGTGGCTGCATGGTTTGGGTCGTGTAGTTGTCTGCTTGTATTCGGCAGCCCTAGAGATGGTTTCCCGTGGTTTCCCATTTTCACATCAGGCAAATGCTGGGGCTGTACCTTAATTAAGGCTACGGTCTCTTTCTTTCTTTCGACTCCTAGCCCTTTCCTATCCCATCGTCACCTTAAGACCTATCTGTGTTGGTGCGATGTAAAGCAAATTGTAAAATTTTATATATATTTCTTCCTTTTCTATCCTAACATCCTTAAGTTTATATTATCTTACTGTCCACCCAGTGCCGGGCTGAGTGGCTCAGACGTTTGAGGCGCTGGCGTTCTAAACCCAACTTGGCAGGTTCGATCCTGGCTCAGTCCGGTGGTATTTGAAGGTGCTCAAATATGTCAGCCTCATGTTGGTAGATTTACTGGTATGTAAAGGAACTCCTGCAGGACAAAATTCAGCACGTCAGCACCTCCGAAAACCGTCCAATGTAGTTAGTGGGACGTAAAACATTTAAGTTCTTTAGGCATTTATAAAAGTGGTGGCACATGTTTCCTCTAGTGCACAGTCACTGTATTGTCCTACATAAGAGGCTTGCAGTGGTGTCTCAACGACATACTAGCGCCAGCGTCTTGGAAAGGTGTAGCATTCCAACTCATGAACCCACTGCTATACTGGGGTGAAACGCTGGTAATTTCACGATTGAAAAAGCCTAAAGTCTTAAAGGGCTTCATGTTTTTTAACATTTCCAGTCGATGAAATTAAATTATAGTTTCCTTCTAGGAACCTTATTTTTTAACATTATTATTGTTTACCCCGCCTCTCTGCCTCATGTAGTAAGGTTGTATGGAGGTTTCTTCCTCCCCCAGTCACAAGTTCTGGGTTGTGACGAGGTGATGTGCAACAACTGGGAGAGAGTAGTCACCTACCCACCTCCAGATACCGGGCAACCTCTGGAGCCTGCAGGACTCTGCTAAGGGTTGACCAAAAATGGAACGGATAATTTTTTTCATCTAAGGTTGCCAGCCGACCTGAACAGCAAAGAAGTGCCTGATTTGTCTGCCTCAATTTCTGGTTGCTGCCAGGTTTGATGGAGTGAGCTTTCTTTTGGAGAACCTCTTCTTGATTCAATAATGGTGCAGAAAGTCTTGTTAGTGAATTAGGTGATATGCAGAGATAGTGAGATGGAAGCGTACTTATCAAGACTACTTTGCTCGAGCAGAGCAGGAAGCTCTTGAAAGTTACGATGTTCAGGCCATTGCCCGTTAAGGTAGAAAAACTAAGTCCCTTAATTCCTGTAAAGGAATTATCCTTAATAGGGACTTGATCAAGGCCACAGATGATGACCTTATCTGGAGTCTTGCTCATCGAGGTGTTTCTGATATTGTCTCAAAAAGTGTGTTGGCGACAGTCCCTAGACAGTCCCTACAACACGGGCACTTTAATCTTAACTTTTGATTTATGACACACCGCCCAATTATATCAACGTTTCTGTGTACCCTCTAACTGTTTGGCCGTATTTTCTATCCCGTATGAGGTGCTACCACTGCCAGTGGTGTGGCCACACCTCACCGCACTCAAGGAATTTGAACTTCTACAGTTAATAAGTTGCTCATAAAACAGGATTTAGTTGCCTATATCATATCATTATTAATGAAATTTCATTGAACCACTGGGTTATAAGTGTCAGCCATGCATCTAAACTTGTTGCTTAATAACACGTGCCTAACATAGGGTTAAGGGTATGGCTTCATTCGGAGAATTTGAAGAAAGATCCTGTGAAGTCAGGAAAGGCCATAAAAAGTATTTTACAAGACTTGTATTCTTTTTAGATAGTAGTAAAACAGAATTTAATTTATGAGCGTAACAGATCGTAAAGAATGCTTGCGGATACTTTGATTTAACCTTAGCAGCAAGGCCGTTAAGCTGTTAGTATTGACAGCTTTCCTATCATATGTTTGAGCAATTAATTTATTATCTGGATTTAATTTTTCTAAATGCTCAAACCTGTTCTGATCTTGGTGAAACCTGTTTGGCTGTATGATCATCATTCATGTCTATAAATTAATTGAACCTTTACTGGATTTCCCCTTTCATATCATCATATCTAATTACTGTACTCAACTAACATTTCATAGAAATATCTGCAGTTTCATCCACAATATTATTCTACTTAGCATTGTCCTGCAGGTGATGGGTTTACTCTTTGCGTTTTTAAATACCATTTTGCACAGCCATGGACATCGTTTGACCTCAGTTGACCTTCCCTGACGTCCACTTTTACTTTATCTCTTCCAGTACCTTGTTGGTCGCCCAGGTCGGCGGCCACCATTTACATTAAGTGGAAGGTGAGGTTGGTGGCTGCTAAGTGCTGCACATAGAATGTAGCCATACCATCGGAGATGCTTTTCTCGCATTTTCTCTGCTGGCAAATTGCATCATTCCTAATGTGGTGGATTGAGGATGTACCCGTCGATCAGTAGAGCATTCACATCCTCATCGTGTGGTTTGTTGGGTGCGCTGCATTCAGCTCCCTACAGTGCAACTGGCTGTGCTGTTGTTAGCTATATCTTCAGCTTTAGCTGAATAGACATTTTCTTTTCACAAAGTACGTGAGTGATTTTCTCCACCGCATCCAAGTAACGTTTATGCTAGCTAGCACTGCATTGCTAATGCAGTAGTCGCACTGCAGGAGAGACCCAAGTTACCTGAAACCACCCATCTTTGTTCAGCTTTCTCCCATAATTACCCCCTGTGGGTGGGGGCAGTAGAATAACACCCACGGTGTCCTCTGCCTGTCATAAGAGACGACTAAAGGGGGCCCCCAGGGCTCTCAACTTTGGAGCGCGGATTGGCGACCACAGTGCCCATAGCCGAGTCTTGGCATTGCTTCCACTTACTTGTGCCAGGCTTCTCACTCTCACCTATCCTGTCCGACCTCCCTTGGTCAACTCTTGTTCTTTTCTGACCCCAACAGTATTAGAGCACTCGAGGCCTAGGGAGTCCTTAATTTTCATGCCCTTCATGGCCCTAGTCTTCCTTTGGCCGATATCTTCATTCTTTGAAGTGTCAGATCCCTTCCATTTTTCTCTCCAGTTAGTGTTATACAGAGAATGGTTGCTGAGTTTTACTTCCTCTTAAAAGAATAACCACCACCACCACCACCACCACCGCCGCCACTGCCGATTTGGATTTTAGATGGTGCCATCACTGAGATTAGTTTCCAAGTATTCCACCATATAGGGAGAGGTGGTTGTTCCATTCTTCAGCCTGAAAGAAAAAAAAAGAATGATCTGATGAACAAAATGTTATATTGAAAGTAGATTGTAATTAGACAGAGAAATACATCTTTGTATTAATTGAAAAGAATAATGTGGTTAGCTGTAAGAAGTGTGATATTTTTTTTTTTACGTCCTTTCAATTATTTGTAGAGCACTGATGTAGTTGAAAATAGTGTGAGACCGGTACAGTGCCACAATGCATAAATTAATATTCTGTCTATTTTGTTCAGGAATGCTACCATGTCGTATGTGGAGGGATCCCTGAAACCACTCTGTTGCTGAAGGAAAGATTTGACTATATATTTTACACTGGATCTACCAGTGTAGGAAAGATTGTCAGAGCTGCTTCAAATGAATACCTTACACCTGTTACTTTGGAATTGGGAGGTAAAAGGTAAATCAATGGATGTTTCTTTGAGATATTTTCTTATGATTGTCAATATTGTGATGTTTTCTATTATTAACGTAAGGGCTGCTGTCCTACATAGCTTATAAGTTTATACATTTGACTTAGTAGATTTATTTTACATAGATAACAGTACAAATATATTAGTTGTTGGGTGAAACTTGTGTGTGTATGGTAGCCAGTGTGCTACTCGTGAGCAATATAATTATACACTAGGCCTATTTAAAAACCATACCCAAATAGAGATACTGGATAGTTAGGAGACAATATGTGGTTTTCTTTTTCAATTTTAGGAGCTTACCTGTCGCCAACCTGCACTCTCCTATTACTAAAAATGGTAGGTTTTTGTATATAAAAAAATTAATTCTGCATTTTCTAGCATTATTCATGTTAGCATTTAGCATTTTGTAGTAATTTACAGTGGAGGTGATATTTTCGAATGGAGATTAGGATGTTACAATTTATCAGCATATCCAGTTCAACAAAAATAGAGAAGTGCAAATCCAGCTGGAGGGTTTAAATGACGATATTGAGAAATATGGTTTGAAGATCTGTGTGGGGAAGAGCAAAGCAGTGGTGATGACAAGAGGAGAAGGAATCGTTAGTATCAGGGGACAAAACCTTGAGGTTTTTGAATACTGTAACCGGTTTTCAGCAGTTACACGATACATAGTTAAAGGGCAGGAAAATAAATGCAATTACACGGTACCCTAACGCCTAGACACACACTAAACATCTGATGAACTGCGCTGTATACAACACAAGTAAATATCAGATTGGGGAACTTGACGACAATGAACAAGGAACGTGGAACGGGACCGGGAACTTACCAAAGGCCATATGGATGCGAAGGTTGTGGGTTTCCAGAAAGCCAACCGTGATCTCTTGTTTTCAAGATAATATTTTCGAAAATCAACATTACAAAGTAACTTCCGAACAAATGCAGCTATACACAAAATCTAGATACACAATTTACGAAATACGAATTAGATGTTCTTTGACAAGAGCTTGCTATACGACAAAGGAGTTAAGCAAATAGATCTTAACACAAATCAAGTCCTACGATACAATCTTGAAGGTAAGCAGAAACACAACATGTTATTACAATTTAGAGTGAAGCTAAACATGCTTTCGCATCTGAGCAATAGAGTGGCGACTAGGGCAAACTCCTATGTGATATACCAACGAAAATTAAATGCAAATTAAAACCGGACTGAAATCAACAGTGCTTACCCCAAGGCAGCCCATCCTGGGAGCGAGGTCACCACAACAGCTGGACTCACGATAGAACGAAAGACAGAAGAAATCCTGCCTCGCTCACTTAAAAAGGGCAGACTGGCCCTGGTGCGATTACCGTGTGGCCAATCAGAGCACAAGAGCTTGCCTATCGCCACCCAGATTCACCAATCACAACTCTTCATCCGGCTGCGATGTTTATGCAATATTCTCGAACACATATACAGACACAAATCGTGAACTTTCCATTTTCCAGAATAGAAAGGACATATTTCTAGAATCCATAACTGACAGGGGCCAACACACCCTGTTCTAAAAGTCTGCGTCGCAACCTTTCTGGACTGTTCCAGCTAATATAGAACAATAAACTAGTAGTTGCAAATAAAATATGCTACAAAAATATTTTACACTGTACAGGTTAGGTAGCTAAATGGAATACGAATAAAATATTCTAGCACAACAGTCCACTTCACACAGTAAGTCTTCCTTAAAGGATAGATTTACAAATAAAATATTCTACAAACACTTTCCACATTGTAGAGATTCTACACAGGTCTCAAATACTTTAAATATTTAGGAAGTGAAATAATGCAAGATGCAAGGTTGGATAACGAGATCAGCAGAAGGTTGCAAGCGGGAAATACTTTCTACCAGAATGTAAGAAACCTGGTGTGGAAGAGCGAAGTTCCTACGAAATGTAAAGAGATAATGTACAAAGTGTACTATACCCCTATATTAATGCATGCATCAGACTTTTCGATTTTGACAGCAAGAAATGAGAGTAAAATTAAGGCCAGTGAGATGAAGTTTCTGAGGAGTATTTAAGGGAAGACAAGGAGAGACAGACTAAGAAATGTGGTCAGAAAAGAGATGGGGTAGAAACTCTGAGTGATAGGATGGAGAAGAATAAATTGAGATGGTTTGGACATGTTATTAGGATGGAGGAGATAAGGATATCAAAACAAGTGTTGGAGATTAAGATAGAAGGAAAGAGGGCAAGAGTTAGGCCCAAAGCAAGATGGATGGATTCTGTCAAGAACAGTATATATTTAAAAAGAAAACTGGACTGGATTACATTTACTGAAGAGGAGTGGTGGGCGGAGAGGCATGATGAACACTACTAGACTTCTGAAGAAAATTTTATACAGGAATTTTGGCAAATTTACTGATGAAATGGGCAGAAGAATTTTCCATCCTCTTGAGATATCAGAGTGGTTTATTTATTTAGGAACAAGCTCCTGTATTTACAGGCTGCCACTAAGCACAAGGTAAAACATAACAAATTTCTGTACAGATCTATTAATTGAAGAAAACTCTAAATTATAAAGGAACAGTATAATTAGTGTGGCATTTCAGAGCTGCAGCTGTAGAGGTGGTGTCTCGGGATCTTGATGGAGCCTCGGAGGATGAGGGCCGCAATTTCGGGGATGAACTTCATTGGGAGTTGGAAGCACTTAGAACTGTAGATAACATTTTGATTGTAAAAACAATAATAGATAAATATACCAAACAGAAAACCAGCCCCATGGTGTAGGGCCTCATACCCGGAGGCCCCGGGTTCGATTCCCGGCCAGGTCAGGGATGTTTACCTGGACTTGAGGGCTGGTTCGAGGTCCACTCAGCCTATGTGATTAGAATTGAGGAGCTGTCTGACGATGAGATAGTGGCCCGATCTGGAAAGCCAAGACTAACGGCCGAGAGGATTCGTCATGCTGATAACACTACACCTCGTAATCTGCAGGCCTTCGGGCTGAGCAGCGGTTGCTTGGTAGGCCAAGGCTCTTCAAGGGCTGTAGTGCCATCGGGGGTATATCAAACAGAAAGCAGGAAAATGGCTATACAGCACTAACAGTAATTTGAATTCTTGAAAATAAATTCTGAAATATAGATTAATAGATTAAAAAAAGAAAATTCCTACAAGTAAAAAGTCGAATGTTATATGGAGCTGAACTATGGGGGGTAGAGAAAGAGTGTGAAATGCTGAATCAGGTAATTAGTTAGTTCTATAAAATTGGACGACCTGCATAAGCAGAAACATATCAGGAAGAAGAAGAAGAAAATTCTGTAACATTATAATGGGGTTACCAAATTGTACAGTAAATAGTGAAATAAGATTTATATATGAAGAAAATATTCAAGTTAATGTTCTTGAGAGAATTTGGAAATTTTTGATAAGATTGACGCAGAATGCGTGTCAACATCAGAGAGACAGTATTCAGGGAGAGTACTGGCCAAAGTATACTAGACAGGTTGGGATTAGGAAATTATTGGGAGAAGGACCTTGAGAGGTTGGAGGTATTGACGAGTAAACTTTACTATTGTACGACTTAGAGATTTTCAAAGACAGTGTTTGGTATCTGAATGTAAGAGCAGGGCAACCCTCTCAGAATTCAGTTGGATAAGTCAGGGTATGAGCATAAATATTGTGAATGTAAATGAAAGAGAAACATGAGATTTGAACTGGTGGATGATGGGAATTTATAAAAATAAGGGATGGATTAGGGGAAGGATACAGTAAGGTGCCTTCTCTGTACTGAATATAGGAAAGAATTTCACGTGCTGAAATCCTGTAAAGAAACCCTAGTGGTTAGAAGGAAATTTTTGAAGCATAATGAACAGAATATGTTAATTGAGGATGAGAATGGCTATAGAATTATTAGGATGATAAGCAAAGAATGGTATAAGCCTAATAATCTCAGTGAATTATTAATTGTAATTAGAAATTTATATAGAAGAAAGTTCATAGATCCTGTAATGCAGATAGAGTAGACTACAGCTGGATAGATAAGTTTGAGCTATGAATCTGTTAGTAAAATTATCTGTCAATAGTGATAATTGGTATAGTGGGGTTTAATATTATTATCGTTGTATTGTCGTTATTATTCCTTAATGTTATTATTGTTAAATTGCATGTAATGGGTTAGGGTCCAATAGATGGAAGGTTTCCGATGTTCCGTTGCTGTTGGATGAGAACATTCATTCATTCAGTAATGAGGTCCCTCTCTGCAGTTACTGGTTATCCGTGATTGAAAGTGAAGAGTTTCCTCTGCTTTTCATGAATGCATGAATTCTCTCCATTCATTCAGAATGGGATATTCTCTCCATAGCTGCTGGGGTTTCGTAGCTGTAGTTGATTGCATTTAATTCATTCATGTATTCATTCATAAATTCATTCACACATTCATTCATAGACTCATTCGTTTAGGAATGCTCTCTCCCCAGTTGGTGGTTATCCGTGTCTGGGAGAGAAGTGTTTATTTATTCATTCATGCAGCCATTCATTTATTTGATTCATGCTTAGTGTCTGTGAATGTGGAGAACTCTGTACAGACTTATGACAAATAAACCTCTTCACATATAGTTCCTTAAAATTATGAAACACCATTTACAGCCTATGTCTTTTTTTTTTTTTTTTCTTCTCTTTAATGTATTGCCATTGATCTGTTTACAGTATATATGAGGATTTAGAGCTTGTTTAGGTATATTAATATATCATCGCTGGTCTGTGATTTGATTCTAGCGAGTAACAGATTTTTAAGGTTTATGATGTGAGAAGCTCAACACACACCGCTCTGTTGCTCGGCAGGTCCCCTTCATGTGGAGGTTTTACCATTGTTTTCATTGAAAACTTGGTAAAGTTCTATAACTACAGATTTATAATTGAGTGTGCAGGATGTGTTAGTTGAGTGGAGGCATCATCTTGAACTACTCACATAGTTATTGTTTAATGTGTGAAATCTTGAAAAGTGCTCGTGGTTCAGATTCCACATAAAACTAGAGGTCCTGTTGTTATAATTTTGATATCAACATTCATATAATACCGCAGGCTTGCTTGCATTTTATGATTGTCTGCAAATCTTACTTCTGGAGCATTTTGGAGAAGAGTGATAGTTTGTCCACCTCTATGTCATTATGGTTGAGATCAAAATTAGTGCTTCAAATGCTATTAATTCAATTGTATGCATAACAAGAAGTATTTTAGATATTAGCGTGTCAAATACAGCTTTAGAAATATGCTGAAATAAGTTGTGTACAAGGCAGTATTCATCTCACATTTTTGCATATGCAGTTATTTTGGTAATAACATTTGAAAGTATGATATTGTGCCATAGAGCTAATGTATTTAAAGAAACTTACTGAAACAATTGACCAGGAGCAGATTTTCCATTGTATTTATAGTTTTAAGAGACTGTTGATATTGTGATCATAGCAATCCAGCATTTATTTATTATTTGCTTATTTATTTATTCTCCAAGGAAATTAGCCCTATTTTACCTAAAAGTATGTTAGGGCTATTCCAATCCATAATTCATAGAGGCCGCAAAATTAACAGGAAGTTCATGCTAGGCAGTTAGATCATTTTCCATTTAACTACATACAATTTATTGGTGGATGATTAAACTGATCAGAATTAATTTCCTTTGTTGATTTTTTGTTTGAATTGATTTTTTTCTAAAACAGCACATGCCAGAAAAACATAGTTTTGATATACAGTATACAGAAACAACTATTTAAAGCCGGTATATAAAAAGAGTAAGAAACAAAGCCCCTAACTAAGGGTTAGGGAATATTAATGGTTAGTGTTCTTTTTTGAAAACCAAATACTGGATTAAAAATTTTTGACTTAGATTAAAATTTTTGCTACCATGACATGGATTGTTTTTCCAAATAATGGGAAATGGCTCTTAATTTTTCACACAGTAATTTATGCTATCCACTAATTTACATTATCTGTTGTACCGGGTGGTACACCTCTACGCCGCACATTCAAATTTTCCGCCTTAAAGTACTCCTCTACTGGAGAAACACTGAACTTAAAACTGGACCTACTTAAACTTTTACTCTGAAGATGTCACTGTGTGAATTTCGACTTGTTTTTATTTACTATTTATCAAGAAGTGTGGACATTCTCTCATACATGTCTCTACCAAAAAAAACTATGATCATGCACCCTGATGCGAAGTGAAGGAACTTTATTTGAAGAAATTTTATATTCATAAGTTTTTTTCTTTACTAAATTTTGTTCATTCATTCTTGGGTTGGCAATATTTATCTTTTCCTTCCGCCAGTTTCGAAGTTAACCAATCAATAATTTCTGTAATTAATTTTCAGCCAATCCCATATTTCTTCTTCGATTTTGTGTGTACCTTTTGATGTTAACCAATAAAACTCCGTGGGTGTGTCTTGATCATTCATGAAAGGTCTTGAACCTTCCCCGAGGGTATAAAACCTGCTGATTTTCTTGTCTCTCGGCCACTTGTTTAACATCTAACCCCGTGTATGGAAGTGTAGCAGGAGGCGGGAGGTGCCTCGTTCATCAGGCAGCTGCTCTTCAGCAAGGTAATGGCCACTTAACATCTTTATTTCTTGCTAGCTCAGCAGTTGAACCCGCGGGGAAGGTCCGAAACCTTTACCATGTAACCTATCTCTATAAATATGTAAATTTCTTCCAGTTTATGTAAAACTTAAGTAAATTTGTAACTGTAAATTGGAGATAGAGTGTGCTTTACCCTCTCGAGCTCCCCTTCATTTTGATTTGAGGTGACTACGTTTTGGTAACTGAATTTCTTTTCTTCCGTAATGTTGATATTTCTTTCTTATACGGGTCACCTCCATAGTTTGGGAATAGCCCCTGTTTCATCGGCCTAGTGCCTTTTGGGTTTTAAGAAGTTTCATGTAGGAGTGCAAATTCACGCCTCCATTCCTTTTGTATGTCAGGCCATTTACTTAACCTGTTCTTTTTCTGCTAAGGCCCAGTAGGTTGGGTGCAAGATACCCCCGTTTTATTTTGTAAGTTGTACCTTGATGGCAAGTAATTGTAAAATTCTTTTCAAAATTAGATTACTGAGTGCCTTTTGAAGGCTTGATATTGTGAGTTGGGAGCAAGTGCTCCAGGAATTAGGGTATTTCTGCCCTTTGAACACATTTGTACCTTGGTAAAGTTGGGTTAGTAGCTCAAGGATTGTAAAACTTGGGGCTTGAAGCCCAGATTGTTAAATTGTCTCTAAATTTTGGATTTTCTTGTTTTGGGTCAAAGCCTTATCATTTTACCTAACATTTCATTGTTATAAAATATAACCTTCAGTTTAAATTTAAAATTTTTCTTTTCCTGGCATTTGTTCCTCTGCTGTCCCACAGAAACCTCGGAACCGGGCGAGTTGGCCGTGCGCGTAGAGGCGCGCGGCTGTGAGCTTGCATCCGGGAGATAGTAGGTTTGAATCCCACTATCGGCAGCCCTGAAAATGGTTTTCCGTGGTTTCTCATTCTCAAGAATGGTATGGTTGTAAGTGGAAGGAATTGGCAGAGTTCAAGTATACCTAATCGAGCCATAAATACTGTCACAAGCTTTTTTTTTAATAACTGGAATATTTTTTGAGATTTTTCAATTTCCTTTTCATATTACATTACACACCATTTGCACCAGTCAGTCTTCAAAATGTCCACCGAACATGGATGCGGGCTTCGAGTCTCTTTGGCTAGTCATTTATTGTAGAATGAACTGCATCAATTGTGAAATCTGCTACTGCTGCTACCAGGTAATCCTTCAAGCTTTCAAACACAGAGTGTTTTTTCCTGTAGACCATTCCCTCTAGCATTGACCACAGTTTGAAGTCAAGGGGGTGGATATCAGAGCTACCAAAAGGACACTTAGCAGTGGAAATGAAGTCTGGTACAGTGGCCTACAACCACTGCTGCGTCATCCTTGCCTTATGACGTGGCACAGAATCTTACTTCAACGTTCAGGGCTAATTTATTTTTTAACATGATGCAAACCAAATCGTTCATGAGAGGGTCCAAAACAGTTTCTACATATACTCTGGCACTTATTTTTATACCTTTTTTACAAAATGTTCCGAGGTATCTGTGGAACAGCAGAGGTGAAAGAAGGTGCTGGGTGGAATAGGTCTCAACTTACGAAATTAAAGTTAATTTAAAACTTTAACAAAGGTTATATTTTCTTTTCAAGATAAATAAATAACAGAATATAACAGGTACCAAGTAGCAGATTAACAAATTAAGAAAGTACAATTACAGTTTTGTTACTGGATTTGGGCTTCGAGCCCCAGACTCTCAATCCTTGAGCTATACACCCAACTTTACCTATATACAAGGTTCAACAAAGGGGCAGAAAACCCCAATCATGCCAAGAAGCACTTGCTTCCAATTACCCAGTAAAGCCTCCTCGAGGCACACAGAAAATCCACTTTTAAGAAAGAGCAAACCCGCTCTCAAAGATCAAGCCTATACAAAGGCCACACCAAACTCCACCTTCAATCTGCCCTCCAGGCACACAAGAACAGGGGTAATAATACCCAATCTACTGAGGCCTATTCAGTAAAGAAACAGGTCAATTACATGGCCCAAAATTCAGAGTTGAATGGAGGCGTAACTTGCACTCCTAATACATTTTTAAAACCTATTTGGCACTAGGCCGCTTATGCAAGGGCTAATCCCATACTACGGAGGTGACACGATAAGAAAACTTATTTACATTACGAAGGGAGGAAAAATGGGAATGAAAACGTAGTCACCTAAGAACAAAATGAGTGGGAGCTCGAGAGGGTTAGGCACTCTCTATTCCAATTTATAGTTAAAAAGCCAAAATTTTACCAAATGTCTATTACATTTTAAGGATAGGTTACATGAGAAAAGTTTCGAACCTGCCCCGAGGGTTAAACTGCTGAGCTAGCAAGAAATAAAGTTATTAAACGGCCATTACCTTGTGGATGAACTGCTGCCCGAAGAAAGAGGCGCTTCCCGCCCCCTGCTACATAATCACACTAGGAGAGATGTTACTGAAGTGGCCAGGAGACCAGAACATCAGCAGTTTATATACCCTCGTAGAAAATTCGAGACGTTTCATGAATGATTACAACCCGCCCACAAAATTTTATTGGATAACAGCAAAATCTAATACACCAGACAAAGAAGAAACACCTTATTGGTGAAAAATTAATTACAGAAATTCCTCAT
Source organism: Anabrus simplex (assembly GCF_040414725.1). NCBI lineage: Eukaryota > Metazoa > Arthropoda > Insecta > Orthoptera > Tettigoniidae > Anabrus > Anabrus simplex. Next base: position 119,533,348 of record NC_090269.1, read on the forward strand.
TGGTCAAATTCAAAACTGGCAGAAAGAGAAGGGTTATACTGCCAACCCAAACAATGACTGAAAGAAATTTAACAAAGAACAAACTTATGAATAGCAAATTTCTTCAAGAAAAAGTTCCTTCACTTCGCACTAGGGTGCACAATTGTAGTTCTTAAGTAGTGCCATCTAGAAGAGAATGTTCACACTTCTTACTACAGAGAAAACAAAAACAAATCGAAACCGACATAGTTCAGAACACTTCAAAATTTACAGTAAAGACATCTTCTGAGAAACCTTAGAATTAATATGGTTGTTAAAGTTCAGGCTTTCTCCAGTAGAGGAGTTTCAACTGGCGCAATGTTTGAATTAGCGGTGTGGAGGTGTACCGCCCGGTACACAGAATATGAAGCCTGGTGTGACTCTGTATCTCAGACCCAACTAAGCCACGACTGAGGTTTGGTGGCGACTTCTCTGGACCTTAGAAACTCTCTCACAACCTTCTCGAGAACTTGCTGCATATGCCCTATAGTTCTAATGGTTAAAGCTCTCGTTAATGGTGAAGAATTTTTTCTTGGTGAAGAGATTTCTCCGATAACTATTGTTGGTATATAGCCTTGATTTCAGTTTCCTCTGCTGCTTCAGCTGCAATGTCAGGAAATGTGTGATACTCCACCTATAAGCTCTAAGCCCATTGTATTCAGAAAGTACCCAGGAAATTGATCATGATCATATGTTCAGCTCCTGTCCCAATATATTCTATTTCCGCTATTTAAGAATGGTGTTGGAAAGAAGTGTAACAACTATAGAGGCATAACCCTTCTATCTCATGGGTTAAAAATATGAGACCATCCTGGAGAGAAACATCAGAAAATTTTTAAATCTAAATTTGAGGAAGAACAACATGGATATAGAGTGAATAGATCAGGTTAATTTCGCTGGCAAGGGGGCTGGGTGTGTGTGTGTTGTCTTCATCATCATTTCATCCTCATAACGACGCGCAGGTTGCCTGCAGGAGTCAAATAAAAAAGGCCTGCATCTGGCGAGCCAAACTTGTTCTCGGGCACTCCCGGCACTGAAAGCCATACGCCATTTCAATGCTAGACCTCGTTTTTTTGACAAGAATGCTCTTTAAAAATTACTGGGATAAAAATAGAACGGTTATAGTTGTATTCTTGGATATTAAGAAGGCATATTATCATGAACCACGTAAGTACACATGGGAATGTCTGAGACATAAAGAAGTGCAAAATGAGATTATAACTTGAGTAAAATAACTATATCAAGAGACAAAGAGCTGTGTGATTTCAAGGAGGCAAGTCAAACTGTTTTGAAACCAAGAGCAGAGTCCAACAAGAAAGTTGTCTATCACCGCTTCTCTTCATTACTATAATGGATGTGGTTATAAAAGCAGTGAAGATGAAGGATCAGACAACAAATGCACTTGTATTTGCCAATGATGTTATGCTATGTGGTGAGACAGGAGCAGAAGTTCAAACTGACTAGATCTCTGGCAAAAAGAATTTGAAAGAATGGGAATGATCATCAGCCGAACTAAAACCCTCGGTTTAGTGATGAGTCAAAATCCTGAAGCAGCCCACCTGTGAGTGCAAAATGAAGAAGTAGATATTATCAATAACTTCAAATACTTAGGAAGCTTTGTTTCTTCTGACAATACCATAAACCAATAAATAGGCAATAGAATACAAGCTGCAGCAAAATTCTACCACTCCGTTTGTCAATTACTTTGGGATGACTCACTTCCCCAACCGTGCAAGCTCACGCTGTACAAAACATACCTTGTACTAATTTTAACATACAGACTGGAAGCAGCAACGTTGACTAGATCTGAATGAAGTCGCCTACAGGCCACTGAAAGGAAGTTCCCTCGGTCTTCTCTCCAAAAGACAAGGAGAGACAAAGTAAGGAATGAAAGTATTCAGGAACAACTTGGATTGTACAGGAGCCTGTTGGAAACCTTAGAATTAAGCAGATTACGATGATATGGGCATATGAGAGGGATGGCTCCAATTAGGAACTCAAAAGCATCCTGTTAAAGGAATGTTGTTGGTAAGTGGCTCAGAGGGAGGCCTTGTGATAGTTGGGAAAAGCAAATTTTCAAAGACCTTGCCAAACGTGATGTAAATCGGCAGCAAAAGGTAGAACATCAGCTGTGGATGGACAGGACAAACTGGAAGCGCCTCGTAAACATCCTCACCTGGCTTGCTGGAGTGGAAAATCGATGATGATGATGGGATTTCACTGGATATGGGCTGCCACTGTTCTCGCATTCCGAAGTTGACCAACCTTCATGTGATCTTTCACACTGTCTCTCATTAAATTGCTAGATTGCCCAGTAGATGAACCTTTCATTGATTTTCAGCTATTTCAGGGTTTGGAAAATCTCGGTGGGTGACTCCTCAAAACTGTGGAAGGGAATTACAGGTACCCTGTTTTTTCATATTCCCCCCCCCGCTCCATGCCAAGCCAAGAAGATTTTCTCTTTCACTGTTGAACATACTCTGGTCAGGACGAACATTCAGTGCAAGGGTTGGTTTCTACTTGGAAAAGCGATTCTACAGTCCAAGCCAAAAGTTTGTGACAGTATTTATTGCTCGACTAGGCAGATGGTACATCCTTGATAACTTTTTGATATCATAAGATGATAAAATACATATTTGATATCTTCTTGTTGAAAAAAAAGAAAAATTCTACATTTTTCTTCTCATTTTTTCAGCCCAGTATATATCGATAGTTCAGTGAATATGACTATTGCTGCCAAAAGAATTCTTTGGGGAAAGTGCATTAATGCTGGACAAACTTGTATTGCACCAGACTACATGTTATGTACCAAGGAAGTAGAGAATGCTTTTGTGGCAAAAGCTAAAGAAGTGCTGTACGAATGGTATGGTGATAACTGGAAGGCGTCGCCTGATTTATGTCGTATCGTCAGTGATCGTCATTTCCAGTAAGTATGCTATCTATCTTGTATACTAGCTGTAGTGCCCAGCGTTGATGGGACAATTACTTAGTATATGCATTATTATATTTTTGTCCACCCTCTTGTACTGTATTGTTCCCCAGATTCTGAAGCACATAAGTGGGCATTCCTCTCCCTGTCAGCGGCTTTTCTATATATATAAAATAAGAGTTTTGTCTGTACATTGCTCAAAATTTGAAAAGAATGGTATTTCTATATTGGTTATGTCCACAGTAACAAGAAAATTCACTTTTTACATTTCCGTAATTTCTGTCTGTCTGTCTGTCTGTCTGTCTGTCTGTACATGCATCACTAGAAAAGGGCTAAAGAGAATTTAATGAAAATCAGTATGCAAAGTCGGGGAATAAGTCACTACAATCTAGGCCATAAATAATTTTATTCACGCTCATGGAAATGGTAGTTTCGGGAGGGCCTAAAATTTAATTTTCAAATATTTATGTTATTAGTGGTCATATCTTGATAAAAACTGGTATACAAAGTCGAGGAATAACCGCTACAATCTAGGCTGAAAATAATTTTATTCACGCTGAGTGAAATGGTAGTTTAGGGGAAGGCCTAAAACTTAATTCTTAAATATTTGCATTATGATTGGTCCTATCTCATTGAAAATTGGTATGCAAACTCGGAGAATGAGCCACTACAATATAAGGCTATAAATCATTTAATTAACGGTGAGTGAAATGGTAGTTTAGTGGGAGGCCTAAAATGTAATTCTCAAATATTCATATTATTAGAGGTCGTATCGATAATTACTACATAAGCAAAGTTATATAAAATTAAATTTCCGACCATTTATGTCTTATAGATTTTTACCGCACTGGCTATGATAACACAGATATTCATGAATTTGTATTTTTGTTGCTAACTCCATATCAGCGCTGTGCCACGAGAAAATAGGTAAACAGAATTTAATGAAAATCGGTATATAGAGTCGGGGAATAAGAAACTACAGTCTAAACTACAAACAGTTGTATTCGCCCTGGATGAAATTGTAGTTTAGGGGAAGGCGGCTAAAATGTAATTTTTAAATACCAATGTCATTGGTCCTATCGAAAAGTGCTACATAACAAAAGTTATAGAGAACACAATTTCTGGTCATTTATGTTTTATTCAGTTTTAATGCACCGACTATGATAAGAGTGGTATTTCAGAGTCGGAAGAAAACTAAATGTGAAGGCCTACAATATCGAAAGCGCATAACATTGATCAACAATAACATTATATTGACCATTGTTTGTTGTGATGTTCTTTGTCCCTTTTGCTGCCTCTCAACTCCGATATATGGGATTACTGCTGCGTACCAAGTATAACAGCCTGACTGAATATTGGCAGGAAATAGCCAGGGAGCTAGAAAACTTTATTCTTTAGCATGCCATTCCTTAGGTTCATACATTTTCTGATACAGCTGGTTCGTAACACACAGTGGTACATCATAGTATTCTAGCTTTTCAATCACTACTCTGACGCGCTGTTTTGAATGAGCAGTGGATATACTTAAGGAGAGGCTCACTTAGTAGAGTAGTAGTAGTAGTAGTAGTATGGCATGGTCTAGAATAACAATTAGGGCTATTCCAAATAGCAGCACAATTCACTAAATAACTCGAAATTGAACCCTGTAAAGAGCCTTTTCTTAAGAAAAGATTCTTCCTCTTCATTTTTATTAAATTCTACATTCATTTTATTCCAAATTAGCAGTGAAGAGGCGGTTTCTCTCCTGGCTTAGAGGAAAAATTTGCCTCGAAGTCAGATAGATTTTTCTGCCGCCAGTGTACTGAATTGATACTTTCCAACTTATCGGTACTCCTAGGAAAGAGATTAGATAAAGGGCACAGTTTTTGCCCTGGGAGTCGCCACTATTTGACCCTCTCCCCACCGAAAAGGGACGAAGAGTGTTCACGGCCTACGGCAGTCTGCGCCTTGGTCATTCCAGCTCTGGAACTTTGGACTGTTAGATCGGCAGCACAGTTCTGTTCGTTAAAAGTGAGAAAATGTGTGGTTTTCCATTTGATCGAGTATTTCATATGAATAATATATAAGTAATAATAATAACAACGTAAACGTTTCCACCTTTTCAATACTAAAATATATTCACAAAATTATAAATTACACGGTACTAGTTTCGACCCATCTAGGGGTCATCATCAGCATTGCTTTTTATCGCGTCATTCCTACTGACGTCATTGTAATGTATGTTCATTCCAGTTGGGAAAACCACTAAGACAGTCTTTCTGAGAATGTAAAAAGGCAGGTGGAGAGCGAGTGTCTACCAGTATAATGAAAGCTCCCCAACCCGACTGAATGGTATGCAAGCGGGTCTACAATTACAGTGAAAATTCCCTAACTTAGTCTTCATATGAGAAAAGATGTTTGGTGACTTCCCCGTCACGTTTCTAGCGTAACTCTAAGAGCTATGCAATTTCATACAATCTTGCTCACAACCTGTACACTACCTAACCTAGAATTCTGTATACAACGTAGAATTCCGTAGCGAAGCACGGGTAATCGGCTAGTGATGATATAAGAACTTTATGTAATTTAAAGTGTCCACCTAATCAATACACATGTTGTTACATTCTTGCACTATTGCTGATTGTGATTGGATCTTCTCCTGCCAGTATAAAAGAAAGCGAAGTATCAGGTTAATATTTTTAAAATGCTGACAGATTTATAAAGTCTTTAAAACATTGCCGGAATGATCGAGAGAGAGAGAGAGTGGGGGGGGCATCTGAAGCACCGCTTTTTAATATAACTGCAATCCTACTCAACCTTATTCTAAACTGAAATACCAAGTTTCCTTAAAATCCACCCATCCATTTTCCTGTGATGCTGTAACAGACAGACAAATATTAAACTGAACTCTGCTTATGTCATTATAATGCCATCAGTATCCTTGCCAGAGTACAATGTTATCTGATTGAGAATATCATGGTTACCACTATGAGCCCGGACGTGTCAAGATAGTGTCCATACCCTATGCCAGCGTGATTTAAACTCGTAGAGAAAAAAAAATCAGAATTTTGTCAATTTTTGCAATATAAATAAATATTTTAATGTACATATTCTTGAAAAAGTGGACTATGACACAAAATCAATTCAAAAGTGCTCACCTTCAGCTTTGGAAAGAAAATCAGGCTACAATATTGGTACATTCTGTTATCCTTTTTCACGCACATGAATTTCTAATTCACTCAGAAAAGTTCGATAGTTTCAAGTCACTGAACAACAGAATTACACATTGTTATTCCCAATACTTAGATTTGGTATGGTAACACTCAAATTATTCTCCTATGCAAAGACCTACGCCACATTTACGGCAATATACAGTTGTCTTTATCTTGACAGCACGGCCGGTGTTGTGTTTGGACTTGTCGTGGCAAACCTTGCACGTACGCTGCATGTGTCCTTCCTTCTTCGCCCCCACTATTAGCCTTCCCGCAGATGATACTTTTTATTCTTCAGTAATTTCAGCCCCAACACTACTCACTAAATCATCTGCCAAACATTCACAAAATTTTGATAGGGGAAGTTTTTGTGAACAAGCCTTACAGTACAGTATATAATCACTCACTCTGGCAAGATCAAACAGATGGAAGAATAATTTTTTCCACCACTAGATCGACAATCTTGTGAATGCATAATATACCAGCAATTGGTCGGACTTATCAGCATCAATCTTGAATTTGTTATAGTCCACTACTGCTGATGGTTTGGAATTTTTGTGGCTTCCTCTTGCTGCAGGTACTTCAATCATGTCATCATCATGTGCAGTGCTCAGCATAAACACGTCTCGAACATCTCACCACTTTATTGCTAGAAGGTGTTCTCTATGCAGTGAAACTTTTTCACCCTTACTCAGTTTTTTTGTAAACTCTGACTTTGGCATTCCTTTCCAATTTGGCATCACAGTGCCAACTGCTTCAGTCTGACAGATGATCATAAATGGTGGGGCTTGAAAAACCATCTGTCCATATACACTCTGTGCCCCCAATGTTTTACTAGTTCACACAGTCTGGCCACAACATTGAAGGAACAATTGTGATCCTCCACTGTGACATGGGCCCCAGAATACACTTCCATGTCGCACACATAACCACTTCTTACTTCACACAGTTGAAAGATCTTGATTCCATACTTCTGTGGCTTTCCTCTCATGAACAAACGAAAAAATGTATGTCCCTAAAATGAGCACATTACTTCGTCGATTGTCAGTTATTCATCAGGTGATTGTGTTTGAGTCATCAGTCCATAGACGGGTTTGATGCAGCCCTCCATGCCACCCTATCATGTGCTAACCTTTTCATTTCTACGTAACTATTGCATCCTACATCTGCTCTAATCTGTTTGTCATATTCATACCTTGGTCTACCCGTACCGTTCTTGCCACCTACACTTCCTTCAAAAACCAACTGAACAAGTCCTGGGTGTCTTAAGACGTGTCCTATCATTCCATCTCTTCTTCTCGTCAAATTTAGCCAAATCGATCTCCTCTCACCAATTCGATTCAGTATCTCTTCATTCGTGATTCGATCTATCCATCTCACCTTCAGCATTCTTCTGTAACACCACATTTCAAAAGCTTCTATTCTCTTTCTTTCTGAGCTAGTTATCGTCCATGTTTCACTTCCACACAATGCCACGCTCAACACGGAAGTCTTCAAAAACATCTTTCTAATTCCGATATCAATGTTTGAAGTGAGCAAGTTTCTTTTTTTAAGAAAGCTCTTCCTTGCTTGTGCTAGTCTGCATTTTATGTCCTCCTTACTTCTGCCATCGTTAGTTATTTTACTACCCAAGTAACAATATTCATCTACTTCCTTTAAGACTTCGTTTCCTAATCTAATATTTCCTACATCACCTGCCTTCGTTCGACTGCACTCCATTACTTTTGTTTTGGACTTATTTATTTTCATCTTGTACTCCTTACCTAAGACTTCATCCATACCATTCAGCAACTTCTCGAGATCTTCTGCAGTCTCAGATAAAATAACATCATCATCGGCAAATCTCAAGGTTTTGATTTCCTCTCTTTGGACTGTGATTCCCTTTCCAAATTCCTATTTGATTTCCTTTACTGCCTGTTCTATGTAAACATTGAAAAGGAGAGGGGACAAACTGCAGCCTTGCCTCACTCCTTTCTGGATTGCTGCTTCTTTTTCAAAGCCCTCGATTCTTATCACTGCAGACTGATTTTTATACAGGTTGTAGATAATTCTTCGTTCTCGGTATCTGATCCCTATCATCTTCAGAATCAGAAATAGCCTGGTCCAATCAACATTATCGAATGCCTTTTCTAGATCTACGAATGCCATGTACGTGGGCTTGTCCTTCTTGATTCGATCCTCTAAGATCAGACGTAAAGTCAGGATTGCTTCACGTGTTCCTACATTTCTTCTGAAGCCAAATTGATCTTCCCCCAACTCAGCTTCAACTTGTTTTTCCATTCTTCTGTAAATAATACGTGTTAAAATTTTGCAGGCATGAGATACTAAACTAATGGTGCGGTAGTTTTCACACCTGTCAGCACCGGCTTTCTTGGGAATAGGTATAACAACATTCTGCCGAAAATCGGATGGGACTTCTCCTGTCTCATACATCTTGCACACTAAATGAAATAACCTTACCATGCTGGTTTCTCCTAAGGCAGTCAGTAATTCAGAGGGAATATCATCAATTCCAGGTGCCTTGTTCCTATTTAGGTCACTCACAGCTCTGTCAAACTCTGACCTCAAAATTGGGTCTCCCATTTCATCAGCATCAACAGCCTCTTCATGTTCCAGAACCAAATTATATACATCGTTACCTTGATACAACTGTTGGATATGCTCGTGCCATCTTTCTGCTTTGTCTTCTTTCCCTAGAAGTGGCTTTCCATCTGAGCTCTTAATATTCATGCACCTAGATTTCCTTTCTCCAAAGGTTTCCTTGATTTTCCTGTACGCAGCATCTACCTTTCCCAGGACCATACAGCCTTCGACATCCTTGCACTTCTCCTTCAGCCATTCTTCCTTAGCTACCTTGCACTTTCTATCCACTTCATTCTTTAATCGCCTGTATTCTTTTCTGCCCTCTTCATTTCTAGCATTCTTGTATTTTCGTCGTTCATCAATCAGGTCTAGTATCTCCTGAGTTATCCACTGATTCTTAGTTGATCTTTTCTTCCTTCCTAACATTTCTTCAGCAGCCCTACTGACTTCATTTTTCATGACTCTCCACTCTTCCTCTACTGTGTTTCCTTCGGCCTTTTCATTTAGTCCTTGTGCAACATGTTCCTTGAAACAATCCCTCACACTCTTTTCTTTCAACTTGTCTAGATCCCATATTTTTGCATTCTTTCCTTTCTTCAATTTCTTCAACTTCAGATGCCATTTCATGACCAACAAGTTGTGGTCAGAGTCCACGTCTGCTCCTGGGAAAGTTTTGCAATCCAACACCTGGTTTCTGAATCTCTGCCTAGTCATAATGAAGTCTATTTGATACCTTCCAGTGTCTCCAGGTCTCGTCCACGTATACAGCCGTCGTTTGTGGTGTTTGAACCAAGTATTGGCGAGGACTAAATTATGATCAGTGCAGAATTCAACCAGCCGACTTCCTCTTTTGTTTCTTTGTCCCAGTCCAAATTCTCCTACTGTGCTACCTTCTCTTCCTTGGCCTACCACTGCATTCCAGTCTCCCATCACAATTAGATTCTCGTCACCTTTGACATATTGTATTAAATCTTCTATCTCCTCATATATTCTTTCGATTTCTTCATCATCCGCTGAACTAGTAGGCATATAGACCTGCACTATTGTGGTGGGCATTGGTTTGGTGTCTATCTTGGTGACAATAATTCTTTCACTATGCTGGTCGTAGTAGCTTATCCGCTGGCCTATTTTCTTATTCATTATTAAACCAACTCCTGCATTTCCCCTGTTTGATTTCGTGTTGATAATTCGGTAGTTGCCTGACCAAAAATCCTGTTCTTCCTGCCAACGTACTTCACTTATACCAACTACATCTAACTTTAGCCTATCTATCTCCCTTTTCATATTCTCTAACCTACCACAACGATTCAAACTTCTAACATTCCACGCTCCGACTCGCAGAATGTCAGTATCCATCTTCCTGATGATCGCCCCCTCTCGTGTAGTCCCCACCCGGAGATCCGAATGGGGGACTAGTTTACCTCCGGAATATTTTACCCGGGAGGAAGCCATCATCAGTACATCATTCATACAGAAAGAGCTGCATGTCCTCGGGAGGTAGTTACGGCTGTAGTTTCCCGTTGCTTTCAGCCGTGTAGCAGTATCAACACAGCTAAGCCATGTTGAGTATTATTACAAGGCCGTATCTGTCAATCATCTAGACTGCCGCCCTTGCAACTACCGAAAGGCTGCTACCCCCCTTTCGATGAACCATTTGTTAGTCTGGTCTCTCAACAGATACCCATCCGATATGGTTGCACCTGCGGCTCGGCTATCTGCATCATTGGGACACGCAAGCCTCCCCACCGCGGCAAGGTCACATGGTTCGCAGAGGAGGATCAGGTGATTAATAATTCGGAAAACTTGTTTTCAGGCAGTCTAGTATTGGTCAGATTTTGAACAGAGGATCGTAGCCTGGATTGCCCCTTTGTTTCTGCTTATCATTGTTGTTCAGATGCAGCATTGTCAGAATAGCAAGAAATCGGTCTCTCAAAATTCCAGTGGACTTCGCGTAGTCAGTTTTTAGTATTGGTGTTATCAAAAGAAAAAGTTTACAAATCAAACACACATGAATTACTACTGCAAAAAATAACTTTAGTTCATTCAATGTCACTGGTTTCCACTGCACATACACTGATACAGGTTACAAAGGGCCTTCTTGCTTCTTTAGATTTATTTGCTATAGCGCATATCTATTACTTTTCCACTCGGATAACGTTCAGTACATTACTGTCAAAAAATAAATCAAAGAAATCTAGAGGTGAAGATTCTGCAGAAATACCAAGGCTATTAGCATTCAGGCCTGATGTGCCAGAAAAATCGGGCCTGCTCACAGGAGCAGTATCTTGTTTCCGTTGTGGCCCGTGTTTCTCATCTCAGTTCTTTTTTTTTTGTTACTGGTTCTTCTGGTGATGATTCATCATCCTGAGGGACTTGTAGATTTTCATTTTCTTCACAGTCACTTTCATAAAGATCAGAATCCGAATCGTTTACAAGTTCCGTAACAAACTGTTCACTTATCCGTGGGCTGTATGCATGCGTAGGATTTCCTTTACTTGTACTAGGTCTGGGATCCATATCTCAATATAGAGTATAAATAGACTACTTGAGAGATGATTGGAGATTGTGTACTCAGTAATTTTCCTTCCGTATCTGTGAAGTCATATAAGCCATCATTAGAACACGCGCGCATAAATTTGAGCTTATCTAACTGGAGCATGCGAGGAGTACATATGTCAGCAGTTATATAAGACCTAGCTGAGCGCACATGGCTACGAAACTTTGACCGACCGATCCACCCACGCCAAAACTACAGTACATAAAGAAATTAAATTTTGGTGCTCACTAAGGAAGGAATTTTGGATATTCCATTCCTAAGGGGAGGTGAAAAGGGGGATGAATTTTTTAAATGAGTATACCCATATCTCAAAAACTTAACAGTTTAAAGACATGAAAGTTGGTATTTGGAATCTGCTTTAAAAATAAAGAAACACATGCTGTATTTTTTGTTTTTGGAAAATCCACTTAAGGGAGTTAAAAATAAGTGAAAAGGAGTTGAATCCTTTTCATAAGGATACTTATATCTAAAAAACTGAAGATTTTACAGATGTAAGAATGGGTACATGGAATCTCATTTTTTTAAAAAAAGAAATGCATATTTTTTAGTTTTGAGAAAATTCACTTGAGGAGTTAAAAGAAGTGAAAAGGAGGTGAATTTTTAAAATTAGTATATCTCAAAATCTTGTCGTGTCACAGACTTAACAATTGGTATTTAGAATCTCCTTTAAAGATGATACTGTATATGCATATGTTTTATTTTTGAATAAAATCACTTATGTGGGGTTTGGAAGGAAGTGAAGAAGGAGATGAATTCTTTTTTATGAGGATACTTATACAGTATCGCAAAAACTGAAGATGTTACAGATATGGGAATAGGTATTTGGAATCTCCTTTAAAAGTAAAGAAACACTTATTGTTTTGTTTTCGACTTGAGAGAGGACTCTTTCTCACAGGTGCTGTTCTATGTTGCATATTCCAGAGTTAGCTCTGCCAGTAGCCTGGTCATCTTAGCCCCAAAAGGCAATACCACGAATGTGGTTTGCAAAGAGGTTCTCGGGTAAATAAAACTCAGTGTTTCGGTGAGGTTTTATATTTTTGGGGTTTTCGGATAATGTCTTTAGAGCAGTATGGAGGAATGATTACATTTATCAAATTAAAAAATTTACACGAACGAAGTCGCGGGTAACAGCTAGTATATTAAAAAAAGTAAAACTATGATCAATATTACATACACAGTAGTTAAATACCAATAACGAAGCAAAATAAATTACTGATCACAATTATTCCATTCTTTGGGGTAACACCGATCACTGATATTTTTTTTTTGCAATATTATCAACTTCAAATTTGTTTTACATAAAATTAGCTTCATGATCCGTATCGCACTTAACGGATTCACAACTATTTTTTCATTTATTATCCACCTTGTTGATACATTAATTGCTTAAGGCAACTTTTTGGTTAAAAGTGCTACATGTTTCGTATATTATTAACATCTTCAGCCACATAACACTGTTTAGATGAAAAATTCATATTCTTATGTTAATTTTAAGGACACTTCCTCTCAAGCATTGATACTTTGTCAATATATGAATTAACAGACATTTATGTGATCAGGATTTTCATTAGCCACATACATTTTAACTGCTGAAGCTATAACATTCTTAAGTTGATTGAGGAATTCCTTACATAAAGACATTTTTAAAAAAATCCTTCAGCTGCATATAATATGTATGAAAGGGAGGAGAATTTTGAACGTTCTTTAGTTCCTCTCTCCATTCTTGTGGAGAGTACACAAATTGTATGTTTTCCCCTACATATTATTCCACTCTCTGGCAGATGGTAACATTATGAAAGACATGTTGAATACTTTTCACTCTTCTACTTTATTTCAGTCAAAGTGTGACGGTAGTCTAGTTCTGGTTTGTCTTTACAGTTGGCTTAACGTCGCACCGACACAGATAAGTCTTATGGCGACGATGGGATAGGAAAGGCCTAGGAGTTGGAAGGAAGCAGCCATGGCCTTAAGGTACAGCCTTAGCATTTGTCTGGTGTGACAATGGGAAACCACGGAAAACCATCTTCAGGGCTGCCGACTGTGGGGCTCGAACCACTATCTCCCGGATGCAAGCTTACAGCTGCGCGGCCCTAACCGCATGGCCAACTCGCAGATCTGGTTTTAGATGCAGCAGATGTCAGATATTTCATCTATTACTTATTGCTTCGTCGCGGTAATAGAAATATTGTTTATTGGATGAGCAGTCATGAATTATAAGTTTATAACAAAAACTTTTTTTTTTGCTAGTTGCTTTACGTCACACCGACACAGATAGGTCTTATGGCGACGATGGGACAGGAAAGGGCTGGGAGTGGGAAGGAAGCGGCCGTGGCCTTAATTAAGGTACAGCCCCAGCATTTGCCTGGAGTGAAAATGGGAAACCACGGAAAACCATTTTCAGGGCTGCCGACAGTGGGGTTCGAACCTACTATCTCCCGAATACTGGATACTGGCCGCACTTAAGCGACTGCGGCTATCGAGCTCGGTACAAAAACTTTTAAAAAATGCTGGGCCAGTGGATAGCTTTGGAAGTAGGAGAGCTTGCTGTAAATCAGAGTGGTGGTGGTGGTGGTGGTGGTGGTGGTGGTGGTGGTGATTATTGCTTTAAGAGGAACTACAACCATCAACGTAAAGGAGCTCCTCCATCCAATTGGACCCTTTCAAGATTCAGAACATTTACCACCATCCAACACTCAGTGTTGAATCTTTGGCTTATGGTCTACTCCATCCCATAGCAGGTAACCCTGGCTAGGCATAGGTCTCTTGAATCTAATATTAAATACTTTGGTAAACATTCTTCTAAATTGCCCCCCACGGTGTAGGGGTAGCCTGCCTGCTTCTTACCCGGAGGTCCTGGGTTTGATTCCCGACCAGGTCAGGGATTTTTACCTGGATCTGAGAACTGGTTCGCGTTCCACTCAGCTTACGTGATTACAGTTGAGGAGCTATCTGACGGTGAGATGGTGGCCCCGGTCAAGAAAGCCAAGAATAACGGCCAAGAGAATTCGTCGTGCTGACCACACAACACCTCATAATTTGCAGGCCTTTGGGCTGAGCAGCTGTCACTTGTTAGCCCAAGGCCCTTCGGGGCTGTTGCGCCGTAGGATTTTGGATTCTTCTAAATTTATCAGAATCTACAGTAATGAAGCCAGCCTTGGTACAATATGCAATATATTCTTTGAAACATTGTTAAATAGTGTACTGCTTGGATATGCACATTTAATAAGGGAAGTGACTAGTAGAATGTCTTGTATTTTGGGAGCCTATATGTGAAGATACAAACATTAGTTACATCCGTTTCAGAGTTTTTTTTTTTTTGACCATGGCTACCCCTTTTATCCAAAGAAGTAGAAGATCCCTTGAGGTTGGTTTTTTTTTGGGGGGGGGAGGGGGCAGGAGGTAAACTCAAGTTTCAACTCTTCCTCTTTCTTTTAGTAGTCCATGGATACTTACTCATATGTGCAGTCCCCAGCACAAAGGCTGGTTGGATTCTCAACAGCTCCACAATTAGCTGTCATAGATGGTGTACTGTCATGGAAAAAGATATAAAGAGCCGGGCTGAGTGGCTCAGACGGTTAAGGCGCTGGCCTTCTAACCCCAACTTGGCAGGTTCGATCCTGGCTCAGTCCGGTGGTATTTGAAGGTGCTCAAATACGACAGCCCCGCGTCGGTAGATTTACTGGCGCGTTAAAGAACTCCTGCGGGACTAAATTCCGGCACCTCGGCGTCTCCGAAGACCTTAACAAGTAGTTAGTGGGATGTAAAGCAAATAACATTATTATTATTATTATTATTATTATTATTATTATTATAAAAGGTATAAACACCCGAGTTAACATGTTAATAAAAAGTTTACCCTTTGTCCCACATAGAAACAAACTACACCAAAATTTATCTTATTTTATTCTACATTTAATTGTATGGAGTAGAATTTTTATCATAACTAGTTAAAATTTTAACATAGGTTCAAAAAAAAAAAAAAAGGTGCTGCTAATTTTTCAGTTTCCAACAGAGCGTTCTGTTAAAACAAAATCCATATTTAAAGGTTTCCTTCCTATATACTGTAGAGTTCATGATGTCGAGAATTTACTATAATAATACTACAGTGATGCTTTTGAGGTCGTAAGATCTTCATCAAATTTTAGCTCATCAGAAATTTACTTCTGCTGAAACAGTACTGAGCATTGACTTTCTTAAGTGTTTGGTGTAATTTCTTATTAATGGAGGCTTTTATCTTGATCATTATAGGAGATTAACTGCATTTCTCAGTAATAGCGGAAAAGTGGCTGTTGGAGGACAGTCGGATGCTGCTGAAAGATACGTCAGTCCAACTATTCTTGTAGATGTTAAACCAACTGACCCTGTTATGCAAGAAGAAATATTTGGGCCCATTCTTCCAATAGTAAATATTGAAAATGCATATGATGCTATCAAGTTCATCACTGGCCGGTAAGATCTTTGTTTTGTTTTTCAAACAATTTTGGTACCTACTAAAATTGAGAATGTTCGTATTATTGGTGGTGTTTTTGCTGTCATTGGTTTATTACAGTGTTGCTGCTGAGTCATTGCTGGTTAAAATAAGACTCATGGTTTTCCTTCTAGTTGTCCTTTACTGATAATTTATTATTATTTGTTTTGTTTTTAATGTGCTTTCAGTGTTAGAACTACAAGGAGATGATACAAAAGACCAATTGGGATGTATGCGAACGTATTTCATTCATTCATTCATTCAGTAAAGAATCATCAGGCTATTCACCTAATTACTGTGTTAAAAATATACAGATAAGAATTTCATGAGTTAAATAATAAATCCATAACAGAAATTTCTAAAGGTTAAAATGTTAAAAATATAACTAATACAATGATATGTCTATCCCATTATCCGTTTTCCTGATGTGGTGTCTGGGATGAGGTGAGATGAAATTATAAAGCATGCTTTTATGGCCAGATGCCCTTCCTGATGCCAGCCTCAGTTGAGGAACTAATAAACATGAAATGAATTATAATAAAACAAACTGAATACAAATCTTAAAAGTGCTCATAACCCATTGAACTGCAATTTAAATTTGAGGATTCCAAGCAAAAGAAAGTGAATACTCACTCGCTCACTCACTCACTCCGTAGGCTTCTGAGGGACATGAAGTTCCCATGCCGATCTCACAATCCTCTTCCAGCCTTTTTGATCTTGAGCCTGTTCTTCCCGGTTATCAATTTGGAGGTTCCGGCATACCTTGTTGATCCCCTTCTTCCAGGTGCTTCAGGGTCTTCCTGAAGGTCTTTTCCCATTAAGAGATCCCTTGTATAGATCTACTGGTGCTCTGTTATCCTGCATCCTCAGTACATGTCCAGCCCAGCGCAGTCTGTTGGATTCTATCACACCCATTATAGTGTGTTCTTGAGAGAGGGTGTAGATTCCATAATTAGATCTTTTCTGCTAGCTTTGAGAGATAGGATCGAACCATGGGCCAAATATTTTTCTATAAACTTTCTTCTCAAAGACTTGCAACTGCTGCTGCTCTTTCTTAGTAATACTCCATGTCTCGGAACCATACAGAAGTACTGGTCGAATGATTGTATTGTAGATAATCATTTTTGCATTCCTTGTTAAAACTTGGAGCCTAATATAGGGCTCATAGAGTAAAATGCCTTATTTGCATTCTTAATTCTAGCTTGGTGTTCCTGTTGCCTTCAGTTCTGGTCATTGATTAATACACCAAGGAATTTAAACTTCTTACCTTCCCTGTGATTACCTCATCAAACCTGAGACATTTGAGAAATTTGAGACATTTGAGAAACAACCCTTCTGGTAACATTTTTTGCTTTGCCTTAGTACCTTTCCCAGCGTGCGTCTTGTCCTGAGGAAGCGTGGAAGTTCTTTTGTGCTTTGTTCCATAGTTGTGTTATGGAGCTACCGTCATCTGAGAAGCAAATGGTTAGTATAATGTGACTTTTGTCTAGTCGCCACTGGATGGGGGCTTCATTCATTCCATTCCTGACCCGTTCGCATGACTGGAAACAGGCTGTGGATTTTCATTCATTTCATAAAAGGTTAGAGTGTGTTAAATGCTTTTCAAAATATATGGAATGAATCGCTTAAGGTTTATACTGTGTAAAAGTGTTAACAATTGCACTCGCAAACAAACAGGGTGTGATTTTTTTTTTCTTCTTTTTTTTTTTTTTTTCCAAAGAACTTTCCTCTCTGAAATTGAAAACCTGTCTAGTTTTTCATCATCAGTACTTTGTCTTTTTATTCCCCCACCCACAAACTTACTTGCAATACCTAGGGTGAATGTGAAGAATGTGGATAATTAAAGACATTTGTATCTTCTGTGGCAAAGGTTGTAGTGAAGTTGTGCTGCATAATATATCGAACTAAATGCAAGAAGTATGCTTCTGTTGTGATTTCTGTTGGATGTTTATGGCTTATTTTGATGTGCTGACCTAGTGTTGGTGTTATTTAGTAGTTTTACGATCTCTATTTGCTGTTATTAGGGTTGTATTTGTGAAAGTTTTATGCCCTAAGTAACAGCCATATTGGATTTCCCACAATCATTCCATAGATAACACTAGATAGAACGGCAATTTATTATATCTATCTATAGTCTCTTGCCCTAAGTGTCAGCCATCTTGTCCGATTCATCATAATTGCCATAGAAACCACGATTCATATAGAAACTTCACACTACATATCCGGTGTTACCTAGACCACAGAATCTGTAATGATATATGGAGTAGACCGTACAGCTAGTGTCTCAACGCCGAATGTTGGGCGGCGGGAAATAACCCGACCAACCTGAAAGGCCAACCGCTTCGGGCGGTTGAACCTTTAGGGAGGGATATGGCCCACAGTGGAGGAAATGCCACTGGAATCCATAATGACGGAGGGCAGCAGCTTCGCCATTAGTGCACGTTGGCGTCAGCCAAGGTATCGGCTGATACGGTGATGTGACACACATTTGGGAGCGTAACCATAGAGGTGTAAACGGTCTCAAAACTGCGCGAGGAAGGCAACGGGAAACCACCTCGTATTTAATCCCCAGGAAAATCTTTAGCATGACTGGAAAACATGAAACCAAGGCCCCCAGTCCCCGGCAGCCCTTCAGTGGGCAGGGGGTGCTAAGAATCTCCAGGCCAGTCATGAGAAGGATAGCAACGTGGGATGTTTGCAGCTTGTTTCAAAGTGGAAAGACTCATAACGCCATCAGAGAGATGGAGAGACTCAAGATCGACGTTCTTGGCATTAGCAAAATGCGTTGGCCTCATTCAGGAAAGATTGTGGTCAGTGGTTATCAAGTATACTATTCTGGTAATGACGATCCTCGCCATCTTAATGGCATGGGTTTCATTGTACATCGAGATATCAGTAAGTCTGTGAAAAATTTTATACCAGTATCAGATAGGGTATGTTTATTACAGCTTAATGCACGACCAATTTTAGTGAATATCATCCAAGTATATGCTCCAACATGTGATGCGTCAGACGTTGATGTCGAAGATTTTTACACGAAAATCGAAGCAGCCCTGTCATATACCAAACCATCTGAGATAAACATTGTGATGGGCGATTTCAATGCTAAAGTCGGCCATGGTCGACGGGCTGATGTAGTCGGTGACTACGGATTAGGAACAAGCAATACTCAAGGTGATCGACTGGTCCAGATGTGCCAAGAGCAGAGCCTTATTATAGCAAACAAGTATTTCCAGCTACCTCCACGTCGCCTCTATACGTGGACCTCTAATGCTGACAACAGTATTAGGAACCAGATTGATTACATCACAATTAACAAGCGGTTCAGAAATTCCATCAAATGTGTGAAAACATACCCAGGTGCTGATATCAACTCAGACCATAGCCTACTGTTTGCTTCCATGAATCTCAGGCTGAAGAAATGTCATTTAAAGGGGAGTTTTAGTCGGATTGAGATTCAGAAGCTTCAAGATCAAGCACTGAAGGATGAAGTTCAGTCAGCTCTACGTGTAAAACTTGCGGAAGTTCAAAACACCGTTAATATAAATGATGTTGAAGGCACTTGGAATCACATCAAATGTGCAATTAACGACGTAAGTCAAGTAAAATTAATGAATGCTGGAAGAAGGAAAAACAAGCCGTGGATGACAGAAGAAATCCTGAAGCTGATGGACCAGAGAAGGTCTTTTAAAAACAAAGATCCTGTAAAGTACAAAAGTTCGCATAATTTAATACGACAAAGAATAAGGAATGCAAAAGAACAACAGCTCTCTGAGGAATGCAATGAAATAGAATTAATGAATTCCAAACATGATTTTTTCAACATGTACAAGAAAGTGAAACAAGTAACTGGTGCATATAACAGGAAGGGTAGTGGAGTCCTCCTTAATAAGAATGGTGACATCTTAGCGAGCACAGAAGAGAAACTGAAGGAATGGATGGAATATGTAAAAAATCTCTTCTTGGATCGTAGAAATGTGGATCATGGTGCTTGGGCAGATGATGGTGTGGATATCACACGTGCAGAAGTAGAATATGCCATAAGAACGGCAAAGAATGGGAAGGCTCCAGGCCCTGATGAGATGTATGCTGAGATACTGAAACTCCTTTAGAAAGAAAAATTACTTTCATTATTAGTTGACCTATTCAACAGTATTCACCGCAGTGGAACCATTCCTTGAGACTGGCTCAAATCGACTTTCGTAATATTGCCTAAGAGAGCCAATGCAAAATTCTGCAATGAGTATAGAACAATTGGTTTGATGAGCCACGTTCTGAAAGTATTCCTAAAAGTCTTGCATGCAAGATTTATCATAAATGTGAGGAGAATATCGGAACCTCGCAGTTTGGCTTCAGACATGGTTTTGGTACTAGAGAGGCATTATTCAGTCTGCAGGTATTAGTCCACTGGTGCCGAGATGTCGATGTTGATGTTTTTGCTTGTTTCATCGATTACGAAAAGGCTTTCGATACAGTCCGCCATGATGAACTTATGAACATTCTTCGGGAATTAGGACTTGATAGACGGGACATTCGTATTATTGGTAATCTCTACTGGAACCAGTGTGCTGGCATAAGAGTTGATGGTCGTGTCTCGGAAGAAGTCTCAATTATGAAAGGAGTTCGCCAAGGCTGTATTCTTTCCCCCATGCTTTTCAGCATCTATTCAGAAAAGATTTTTCGAGATGCTCTTTACAGAAAGACTCAAGGAATTGTGGTTAATGGTTTCATCATAAATAACATCAGGTACGCCGATGACACTGTGCTACTTGCAACCAATCTCCAGGATCTACAGGAACTACTTAATGCTGTCACTGAAGCGAGCAGCGCAATGGGCTTAAAGCTTAATGTAAAGAAGACCAAGTGGATGGTTATAAGTAGGAAAGAAGATGGCATTCGAGGTAATCTCACAACAGCGAAGGAACAGATCGCGAGAGTGGCAACATTTAAATACCTGGGATGTCACATCAATGATGACTGGGACCTTACTCACGAGATCCGATGCAGAATTGAGCAGGCCAGAACTTCTTTTCAGAGACTTAGGAAACTTTTAACAAGCCGTGACCTTTCTATTTCACTACGGACACGAGTACTCCGGTGCTACGTTTTCAGCATTCTGTTATACGGCGTTGAGGCATGGACACTAACTGAGACTATGTGCAAGAGATTGCAAGCATTTGAAATCTGGACGTACTGAAGGATGCTGAAGATACCTTGGACAGCTAAAATGACCAATATAGACGTTTTGCACCGTATGAACAAAGAACCAGAAATTCTCACTACCATCAAGAGAAGGAAACTAGAATACTTTGGTCATATGATGCGGAACTCTAAATACCACCTTCTGCAAGTAATACTCCAAGGGAAAATTAATGGAAAACGTGGTCCGAGGAGAAGTAGGACATCGTGGCTCGGCAACTTGAGCCATTGATTTGGGGTGACAAAGCTTACTCTGTTCAGAACAGCTATGAACAAACAACAGATCATGCTACTGATCGCCAACGTTCTGCGAGGACATGGCACATGAAGAAGAAGAAGAAGAAGAAGAAGAAGAAGAAGTGATCCTCTTCATCTTATCCAGACATTTGTTAATTTGGTTTTCTTTTTAGTTACTACGATGTATTACTTGAGTATCCATCTATAATCCAGAAGCATTTTCATATTAAGTTATCCTTGGTATTTCCTTTCTGTAGTAGAGATGTACTGATAGATAATCAAGCGGACAGTGTACATCAACATGGGTAGATGTAAGAATGTGACAGGGTGGCAAGAAAGGACTTCACGCAACTTCACGCACTGTATGCCCCTGGCCATACAGTGCGTGAAGTTGCTGGATTTGTGGGTGTTTCACAGCAGACTGTTCAGCATGTCTACAAGCAGTGGTGTACTACACATGGTCATGAACTTGATGTCAGAATTGTGGTCGGAAAAAGAGCCTGACTGAGAGATACCGGAGATGCGTTTTATGGTTTGTGAATCAAAATCGCTTCCAAACCAGAGCAGTCAGTGAATGAAGGTCCATCCCAACCTGTTAGCGAGAGAAAATTGTGATGGGAACTGTATGCAATGAACATTCGGAGTTGGTCACCTCGCAAGAGGCCATTGCTCATGCAGGCACGTAAATTTGCGCGTCTTCAGTGGGCTAGAAATCATCGAATGTGTACACTAGCTGACTGGCGGAACGTGATGTAGTCTGGTGTAACACGTTTTACCTGTATTTTAATGACGCCCGTTGTCGAGTGCACCGAAGGACAAATGAAGCATTTCATCCTGGATGTGTGTAAGGTCAGGTTCAAGCCAGAGGTGGGTGTGTGATGTTTTTGGGGGGGGATTGAGCCTGCTCACTGAGCTGACCACTAACATAAACCAGCATGTTTATTTAAACATTACGGATGATCAGGTGTTGCCTTTCAGTCAACCTCTGCATGATGAATATGCTATTGATACCCTGATTTTTAGAGTTGATTACAGCAAATTTCATCGAGCTGAACACACATGTAACTGGTTTTGGTTTTATGAACACTCCCCCACCGTGTTACATCTCAGTTAGCCTGCAAAATCACCTGACTTGAACACCATTGAAAATCTGTGGGTCATTTTGAAACAGCTGGTAAAACTCGGACATTAGCATCCCCGCAATTTGGTGGAATTGCGGGATCAAATCCTCAGCGAGTGGCTTAACCTGGATGCGATGTACCTGCACAACCTTGTGGACTCACTTACTAACCAAATCCAGGCAGTTATCAAGTCCAGAGGCATAGTTACACGGCATTAAATGATACTTGTAATGATTTCTCCAGGGGTGACTAATTTTTTGTCTGGTGAACTTACATTCTCTGTTTTCACCGCTGACTCCACCAAAATTACCAGAGAGAAAGTCTGCACAGGAGTCGAACTAATTCATTTTGAAGAACATGCTACTCCCAGGAGCTTCAAATAACCAAAAAAAGTTTGTCTTCAGCATCCTATTGAAAAACTTGTTCTTTTGAACAAAAACGTATACATAGCATAGTTCAGTCATATACTGTATATGGTCTTGCTTCTTGGGTGGATGGTCAGTGCACTAGCCTTTAATTTAGATCATCCCTGGCTCAATTCCTGATCAGGCCAGAGATTTTAAGTGCCGTGTGTTTATTTCCTGTGGCTTTGGGAACTGGGTATTTTCTTAGTCTAAATACACTTCTCTTTCATTTACATAGAACACACCATACTATCAACCACCGTAGAAACACATCCCTCCACTTGGGGTTGGTGGCATGAAGGGCATCCAGCCATAAAACTGGGACAAATTCACATCAAATGCTGAAATTGGGGAAAAGGGCAGTAGGAGGACGGGGAGGAGGGTGAAGAAGAAGCCACTGTAAAATATTAGTGGTTGCTTCATTTAGAATTAAGGACATAGTGATCATTAGTCTAGTACCTCATTGGTTTTGCGAGTTTGATACTTTCATCTCCCTTGGGCAATCTGTGGCATGTTTTAATTAATTTTGTTGGCTGAACATTAAATGTGTCACCAGAGATCCTTTATATGCCAACATTGTATGACATGGAATGGAATGTCGAGAGGATCTTTTTCGGCCCTCTACCTCTGCTAAGTTTGAATCTGCTATCTGGGGATTCAGAGGCTGATACTCTACCAGGGATTCAGAGGCCGATACTCTACCACTGATATTCAGAGGAAGCTGCCGGGCTGAGTGACTCAGATGGTTGCTCTCGCCTTCTGACCCAAACTTGGTAGGTTCAATCCTGGCTCAGTCCGGTGGTATTTGAAGGTGCTCAAATACGTCAGCCTCGTGTTGGTAGGTTTACTGCACGTAAAAGAACTCGTACGGGATGTAAAGCCAATAACATTAAATTAATTATTATTCAGAGGAAGCCACCTGAAGGAGGTGAATGAGAAAGACTATATTTGCATATGGTACTAGTAAAGGTTAGTGCAGGAGATTATGAAGAGCACAAAGCTGTGGAAAAAAAATCAGGAATTGAGCATTGTCTGTTGAATATCTGAGGTGTATTGTACAATTAAGTGTGAGACTGTATATTAGGTCTCCACAAGATCACCTGAGAGGTCAGTGAGTTTTGAAAATGCCTTCCAGTTTGCCCTGCAGATTCTCATACACCCAACTGTGGCCTCATACAAATGATTTATGTGCAGTATACTACCTACAATATAACCCTGTGTGAATGAATTGCCATCTGTGAGATAAGGACTTCATAGTGTTTTTTCATTTTCCTCAGAAGTAGGTGTTAATTACTGTAAAATGTTTAAGAGACCAGTACTTAACATGATTTTGTGCGCTTCTTGTTTGTACCTCTATTGCAGGAAAATATTTTTATGTAAGTTCAGTGCATTATATTGTAATTGTATTCTTTTTATGGAAATACTTTTCTGATTACATTGTTTTTTCCCCACTGTAGCACGAGCCCATTGTCTTTGTATGTATTTACAAATGACAAATGTATCCAAGAGTTGTTTACTTCACAGTTAAGAAGTGGAACAGTTTGCATCAATGATACAGTCATGCAATTTGGTGGTGAGTTTCTACCAATTTATTTCAGGTGCTGCTGAGTGGTGGAAGTTCTTCCTTCTCATGCATGAAGAATGTTTTGTAAGGCCTTGTATGTATATATCGTGTTACTGTTATGATTGATTTTCTGTACATATGTTCTGGTCTGGAATTGGTTCTTGGGTTATATAACTTAATTTGCTCATTTCTAACAGGTTTGCTTTCATGTTGGAGATGGCTTCCTTCTTTAATTAGAGTTACTGTATATTGCTTGTATGGTATTCTGACATTTTAAAGACTCTCCAGCTGAGCTTGCGTGTGCATCTTATTTGCTACTGATCACTTAAAGGGACCAAATGCAGCTGAAATCCTGTAGAATGTAGACTGGATGTCTTCTGAAGCTCTCTGAACTCATCCAGTCTTATTAACATTACCAGGTGTACTTGCCCTTTGAATGGCAATGCTTAATGGCACCCGAGCTTACTTAATGAAAAGGTCATGATTAGAATAATGTGTTTTTTAAAGGAAAAATAATAGAGTTAAAGGGATGTACAAGACATATTACATACAAGGCGTACCTGGAAAGTAAAGGTACAAAGGCCACTATGTATTCACATAATGTTTACTTGATAAAATTTCCATTGTAAATGTATTGCTGGTACATGTACTTGACTTTCTAACTTTGTTGTTACAATCACTTCTTCTTCCTGTACCATATCCTCTTTGGATATCGGCTGTCACCAGGGCAATCTGGATCTGGTTCTTACTCTCAGCAACTCAGAAAAGAGTGGAGGTACTGAAGCCATACCATTCTCGTAGATTACGTAGCCAAGATATTCTCCTTCTTCCCCTACTTATCTTTTCTTCAATTTTACCTTGTAACGTAAGCTGAAGGAGTATATATTTATCATTTAGAATGATGTCCGACTCGTTGGCTGAATGGTCAGCGTACTGGCCTTCGGTTCAGAGAGTCCCGAGTTCGATTCCCGGCCGGGTCAGGGATTTTAACCATCATTGCTTAATTCTAATGGCCCAGGGGCTGGGTGTTTGTGCTGTCTCAACATCCCTGCAACTCTCACACCACACATAACACTATCCTCCACCACAATACCACGCAGTTACCTACACATGGCAGATGCTGTCCACCCTCATCGGAGGGTCTGCCTTACAAGGGCTGCACTCGGCTAGAAATAGCCACACGAAATTATTATTATTTAGAATGATATGGCCAAAGTACTCAAGTTTCTTCTTTTTTATTTATTTAGTCTGGGTAATAGTTTCTGCATCCCAGAGTTACAGAAGTCTGCTGCCTTCCTCTACACTTCAACCATGTCTTGGCTTATTCTTTTAATTCACCATCGTCAGTTATTCATTGTCAGTTAAGTTGTTTCTTCTGGTAAAGAAACATCACAAGATCACAAACACCTACCACTCTTGTGTTTGTGAAGGATATTGGCCCTGCTTCCAGGGAATTCTTAGCACAAATTTGTTTATTTATAACGTTCCCATATGTGCTAACAATTTGTCCATTACGGAGCGAGTGGCTGTGTGGTTTGGGTCACGCAGCTGTCAACTTGCATTCAAGAGATGGTTGATTCAAAAAACCCTGTCGACAGCCCTGGAGATAGTTTTCCTAGGTTTCCCATTTTCCCATCAGGTAAATTCTGGGGCTATACCTTAAGGCCACAGTCACCTTTTTCCTACTCCTAGCCCTTTCCTATCCCATCGTCGCCATAAGACATATCTGTGTCAGTGGGATGTAAAGCAAATTGTTAAAAAAATGTCCATTTTTTTCTGCTGGGCGCTCAGAGCAGTATGACAAAGTACACCTCCACATTTGGTGGGTTTCTGGATTGGCACAGCTGCATCCAACACGTATTACTTGAATAAGACTTGGCTAACAACTGCTGGATGAACTTGAGGGTGAATCGAAAGGATCATGGTCAGAGCTAGTGTAGCCACTGCATGAATTACAAATTTACCCTTTGGTTTACATGTTATGCATACTTATTTTCCATACATACACATTGTTGATATTGCCTGTTTGCTCTTGCAGTTTTGCAACAGTTTTTCTATGGACTGCACCAAATTTCATGAAACATTCGGGGTATAGGAATTATTGTTATACATTACATGTAATATAGGCTTCATGCATACTTTTATTTACGGCTAATATACCTAAAAATTGCAGAAGTCTGGATTACTCTTTCTGGCATCTCATGTGCTTCTTGTATTGCAAAGCTGTATGAGAATTTGTGAATAATGGTGTGGCATAGGAACAATTCTGCATTTAGCAATGATGGTAATATTAACACCTGTAGGTCTTGTAGATTTTGGCACTTAAAAATGGAATGAAGACTAGCCACTCATTTAAATTTTATTAATTTATGTCTCAAGCCTAAATTAAGAATGGCAATCTGTACACAGATCCTGGTTCTAGGTATTTCATCAATTACACCATAGAATGTTCCTTCTTACTAATATCACAGTGTATCACTTAAGATATGATATCACTCAAGATATGATCAGAGCTTGGCTCTGTACAACTATATTAATTATATCAAGCCACATATAGAAAGATAGGAACATCAAGAAGAACCCATAGCAGGATAAACAATATGCAAGGTCAGAAGAAGATCTTTATCGATTGTTTTTCTCTGAACTTCGTGGTCATACATTCATTAATGTGGTACACAAACGTTACAAATTTTGTGACCACATAACCTTTCTATCATTAATGGCACTTCACTGTTTCTGCAGCAAGTTTTGTTGCACTTCTATCCACAATGCTGTGTTGTCTTTTTTAATGATATTGTCAAACTCTTTCCATAGTGTATTCAGTGGAGGCAATTCAAGAGCAATCACAACAAGGCTGATCTTGGATGCACTTGTTTCCATCTTTGAAATTTTTCACCTATCCCCTAAACCACCCATGTATTTTCTGAATTCTGTGGTAAATGAAACACCACTGCCAACCTTTTTGTAATAAGCGCCTCTGCCCTTGTGATCAAAGCTAATGATGTCGCACCACATCAACACGTGGCGTAAATCTGCAGATCGTGATAACACACTTGGTTGTACTATATTTTTGTTTGTAAAAAGTTATCACTTGCTGAAATTTTACATAACATGCATTATGTAGCCTGTGTCTATCATATAGTATTTAATAGTTATGATGAAAAATAATCATATTTTACATGCTGATTTAATCTTTCTCTAACATAACTAGAATCAGTCATAGAAAAAAAACATCACGGCATCCTGAAGGATTCTCTTCTAGCATTTCTTCAAGTCATGTTTCAAACTGGAGGCAGTGGTCAGACAAATTTACAGCTTATCAAGTCTGGGAGTTCTTTACATGTGAAACAAATATTTACTCTTAGCTTTATGAGATGTACCTGTAACAGTTCATGAAGCAGGCCTTACTAGCCTTATGAACTCAAACGACAACTGTCACTCATTGCATATTTGAGATTATAGAAATCAAAATTCTTCCACACAAACAAATATTTTCTCTTTGAGAATGAGGATAGTTGCAATTTTATTGGAACCATTAAATCTGAAAGCATTATTGTGGTAATGAAATTCCTTTTCTTGTTTATATAACATAATATATTACAAGTATGTATATATCATGTATGGAATTGTAAGTTATTCTTTGAAAGGCATGCATTGTCTACTTTTACTGACATGGTTAGATCTAATGCCAGGAAGATTCTGTTCCACTCTGTTGAAGAAACCAGAGTTATTTAGCTGTAGTCTGGATATTTCTATATATTTTAAATGCAGAAGAATGTTATTTTTATTTCCTTTTGAGAACAGCTTTCTTCTTAAATATTGGCTTTATTCATTTCGTGAATGATATGACCTTTTTCAGACCAAATAGTACTTTATGAACTGTGTTTGATCCTGAGTGATATATTCTTTTATAAAAGACTAACCTCTGTTTTTCCTGTATGTTTTCTTCTGCTGACCTGTTGGGTTTCAAATACAGTTAAATCTGTCCATAAGGAAGTTTGACTTGTCTAGAATCTGTTTTATGTAGACTAATGAACGTTACTGTACAGGTACATGTCTGGAGTCATTTTAGTTTACAAATGATGTGACAGGTATAATGTAAATTAAAAAACTAAATTATGCATTCAGTAATCAGTATGTATTAAATATTATATTTATTATATATTAAAGAATAGTACTCTTATTGACTGTTAGAGTAAAACAAATCACAGTTAAATTTTCCAGGAGTGGTTTAATTGTCTCATTCAACCATATCTTCATATACAGGATGGTCAGAAACAACGTGAATCAGATACATGAGCCTTAGAGTGCTGGTCATGCTGATAAATATTTCCATATCTCACTCTGTTGTTGATTTATCAGCTGCTGAAGTTAGTCAGCCACATTGCTTTGCAGGCAAATTTAAATAGGCTTTGTGAGGTGGTGTTGCTAAACCTGCATGTGGCTTAAGACTGGTTTGAAAACAGGTGGAATTTTTAATCTAATATTATTATTTGATTTTAAGTACATTTCAATACGGAACATAATATGAGATTTATAACATGTAATTGAAATCAGCAATCGAAGAAAAATATCATTGCCAGGGGAGGGATTTGAATATGGACCTCCCAGTTAACAGGATTGCGCCATAGCAAGTACACTACAGTGACACAGTTTGAAACCCATAGTGTGTTTGAGTTTGATGCTGATTTATCTGTATCAGTAGCTGTTAGGCAATCAGTTATTAATGGAAATGCGGCATGCATACAGTGGATTTCGACTGGCATTGCAATGCAAGATTAGTCAGTGTCGACATCGCCTTGCAATGGTTCACTTGTGCAAAGTTTGCTCTTGAGACCTATTTCTTTTTACAGCAATCCTTGAAATGGTACAAATATTAGATTTAATTTATTTCCGTGTTTCCTTCATAAAAGCAACACAAAGTATCGTCGGGTTAATTTAGTGCTAAATGAATTTTTTAAATTTTGAAGAAAGTTAATTTAACTTTTAATTGTTTTTTGGAGGGAATTTGAATGTCAAGATTACCTAGATTTCAACACAAAAAAAAAAAAAGTTCCACAAGACTTTGTTCACCAAAATTAATTACTTTTGCAACTAATATTTACAACCCTAAAACTTGAAAATAATTTTCAATTATAACTAGTAACTAACCTTTACTAACCAGTACTGTGTTTAACATGTAAACATTGTTATACAGTAAAAAATAAACTCAATTTTGCAATAACAATAAAAAACAAAATAAAAATAGGCTTAACAAATAAGACATATTTTACAGGAATTGCTCAAAATGTTCTCCTCGAGCACAAATACAGGCGTGACAACGCTGAGTCATTGAATCTGCAATTTTTCTTCTCTGCATTTGGTCCCTAACTAAAATTATCCTAGCAACAAGTTGCTCGTCCGAATCCACAGGGGTTACATACACAATTGTTTAGAAAGGACCCCCCCCCCCACAGAAAAAGCCTACGGGTGTTAGATCTGGTGAACAAGAGGGCCAGGTAACCAGCCCACCTCAACCAATCAATATACTAAGAAACAAAGCATTTAGGTGCTGGCGTACAAGAACAGCAAAATGTGATGGAGTGCCGTCATGTTGAAACCACATTGCTTGACATGCCGCCAGCGGAACCTCATCTAAATAAACTAGAATAGAGAATACATTTTGTAGAAAAGATTGTAATGTGCCTCCATCTAAATGGGGAGGGAGTAGGATGAGGCCCACCAAAAAGTCACTGATAATACCTGCCTAAATGATCATACTAAATTTCTTCTGATGCGAATTGACATCAGTTTTGTCAGGATTCATTTAGTTCCAAATGTGACTGATATGGCTATTAAAAGCTCCCTCTTCCGTAAAGCACGAATCATCTGCCCACAATCTCATCGTCTCAAAGTCAGAGTCCTGAGTACACTGACTTAAATGCCTCTGACAAAATTTTTGGCGAAGAGGTAAATCTGTCTTTCTCAAATCTTGCACATTTTGCATGTTATAGGGATAGAGATTTTCCTCATACATGACATCCAACACAACAGAGTGGGAAGCCTGCAGAAAAAAATAATGAAAACCCATAACAAAGTTGTTTTTAACATGTTGCTATTTCAGACAGATTGTAAGGCATCATGCGAATTTTACATACCTGTGAAGCATAGCCAATGACCCTCGAACTCTTACTTTGATCTGCATTAATCATTTCAAGCACATTTTCTTCAAAAGCTTCTGTTCTTACGGATTGGTGCCATCCACTGTTGTGTTTGTTTACATAAACACACTCGCTTTCTCAAATTCTTCTATCCACTGATCGAAATGTGTTGCTGTGCAGAACGAGACGGTGAGGAAATCTTTCACTTTACAACCTCTGTGCTTTGGCTCCGATTTGCTGAGCAGCGCCATGTACTAAATGCATATCAGCAAACTCTGCATAAGAGAACCGTTGTATGCAATATTGACACTGAATAAGTTTGTGTAGCAATGTGAGTTATTACAACAAATGAATTTAATTCTTGTTCCAAATTGAATTACATACAATGCGAGTCCAAGTCCATTGTAAGCATGCCAGATTCCCTTAAATGACCAATCATGTAGCAGCTACCATTAGCAAGAAATCAGCATCAAACATAAACATACTGTGGGTTTCTGCTGGTGTCACCGTAGCATACTTGATATGGCACAATCCTGTCAGCTCAGAGGTCCGTATCCAAGTACCTACCCTGTGAAAGTTTTTTCTTCAGTTGGTGGTCTTAATGCACATGCAGATGTGGCAACACCACTTTGCAGACCTCATTTGAATTTGCCCACAAAGTGATCTGATTGGCTAACTTCAGCAGCTGACAAAGTTACAATGGCACAAAATATGGAATTATTCTTTTCAAATTATTTATTGTCATGACCAACCCTTTAACGCTTATACCAGGTTTACTTTGTTCCTGACCACCCTGTGTAAACTTCATAGTTTGCTGCTGGGAAACAATGACAGCTTGGAATTGTAGGTTACCAGTACACCCAAATTCTTTTAGATTTCCTTAGATGTAATCCTTAACCTGTTCACTACAGTACTTGTTTGTTAAACCAGTTTCCGTACACTTTGTGCTGGATATTTTAGCCTGGATATTTAGGCTTTACATCCCCATCCAACAGACGAATTATCATCAATAGTACCATACCTTTGCAGTCTCCGTGGCTCAGGCGGCAGCGTGCCGGTCTCTCACTGCTGGCTTCCGTGGTTCAAATCCTGGTCATTCCATGTGAGATTTGTGCTCGACAAAGCTGAGGTGGGACAGGTTTTTCCGGGTACTCTGGTTTTCCCTGTCATATTTCATTCCAGCAACACTCTCCAATATCATTTCATCTGTCATTCATTAATTATTGCCCCAGATGAGTGCGACAGGCTTCGGCAGCCGGCACAATTCCTATCCTTGCTGCAAGATGGGGGCTTCATTCATTCCATTTCTGACCCGGTCAAATGACTGGAGACAGGCTGTGGATTTTTATTCTTCATTTTCAGTACTATACTCAGGGTTTTGTGCATAATGTAGTGATTAGAAATGATATACAGTATCACCTCCTCTCCTCTCCTACCTTGCTGGCTAACATTCTGATGGTGAAATTTTTTCAACCAACGGGACTCAAACCAGCTAACCGCGGTGTCATATATACTTGATGCTTTAACAATCATGGCCCCCAGATGGGCTAGTATTGAAGTTTTATTTATTTATTCATATCAGAAGCAATACATCATATAAATTAGTAATTAAGAATGAGAAATAATTAGATAGGCCTAACTGGTGAAAACATACTAGAGGTACATTCAAGTAACAATTATATCATACCGGACCAGAATTTGGCGACATTTTGACCATTTGGTGTGACCATCACCAAATCTTGCATGTTGCAAACGAGAGGGCAGGAGTTGCAATTAAGTAGGTGCGCCATGGTTTGTTCTTCTCCGCAGGCACAGAGGGTTGACTCTTCAGATAGATCCCACTTCTTCATATTGTTCTTAGATCGACCGACCTCAGACCGCAGCCTGTTCAGACTCTTCCATGTTGACCACAACCTTCATAACTGGCTGGAAGAGTTTCATATGGATCCATCCATCCGTTGAGATGAAGGTTTCTGGATCTCCAGGAAGTTAAGTCTTGATGATTGAGGTGACTCTGAAAGGCACTCCGTGGAATGAAGAAAACTTCTTGATTTCAATCATTGTTGAGCAGGTTGATAATCATGCAATGGATATGTTTGGGAAATGTCTACTTTAGATCTTTCATGTTTGGCAGCTACTTCACATCTGATATCTGGGGGAGCAATGCCAGCCAAGCAGTATTCCTTGTCACAAGGTGTAGATCTTAGGCAACCAGTTATAAGCCGGCAGGTTTAATTTAAAGCAATATCTACCTGTTTGGCATGACACGATCTATACCAAACAGGGCATGCATATTCTGCTGCAGAGTAGTTCAGTGCTAAAGCAGTAGTTCTCATTGTTTGAGCTTGCATTCCCCAGCTTGTACCGCATAACTTGCGAAGAATGGAATTTCGCATAGATACTTTGTGTTTTGTGTTAACATAATGTTGTTCATACGTGAGTGCATGATCCAGAGTTACCCCTAGATATTTAGGTGTTAAGCAATGATCCAAGAGAGCACCTTCTCAGAAATCTTCAGTTTTCTTCTTGCCTGCATATTCTTTAAGTGAAAAGCGCAAACTTGCATCTTTGAGGTGTTAGGCTTTAGATGGTTTTCTCCGTAGTATGGACTCAGTTCATTGAAGTGAAAACATTTGATAGATAATAGCTCATATTAATTGATAAAGTTAACACTGACATCAAAAAGGAGGTACGTCAGTAAAAGGATATGGAGGAGGATGCTGTGTCTTTGATTATACCTAGTATCATTTTCTTTAGGGGATGTAATAGCAGAGTGGTTTAGTCACTGGTTTCTCACCAATGCCATCACAATTCAAATTCCAGCCAGTGCATGTAGGATTTTTAAAATGAAAAGTCTCTTTCCATGCTTACGATCACAATATCAATATCTTAAAGATTGTGAGGATGTCCCACGTGTACTTCATCATTCTCCTTTCCATTTGGTGGAGTTCTGCTAACTTTAAGGTGTTAGATAATATTGGCGATGGTGTACGGTGCTGTGCGCATGATGTGGCCACATCATTGGAGATGTCTCTCACACATTTTCTTGTATATTGGGGCAGCACCAATCATCCATCAAATAGCTTCATTTGTAATGTGTTCAGGATGAAAAATTCCCATCAATCAAGGCAACATTTGCATCTCCGTAACATGAAGTTGGTGCTCTATTTGTTTTCCTAATAGATCAGCACTCAGTTCCATAGATATCAACTGGGCAAACAGTAGACATGGTATATTTTCAACTTCAGGTGTATCGGCATTCTCTTGTCACAAAAGTACTCCTGTTATGTCCATCAGTTGCATCCATCCAGTATTTATCCTTGTTCACACTCCAGCATTGATGTTGGTGTTGCTACATAAATTATATCCTAAGTAACTGAAGGTATCGTCTTTGGTAAGTATTCACCATTGACTTCGGTATCACCATTATGTGGTTTGTTAGATGTTCTATCTTCTTAATGTTAAGATGAAGACCAAATCTGCTGAGGGAGTCATTCCAGGTTTGGACGTGATGTTGCAGATCATGTTTGGATGTGCTGGCAAGGATGACATCATCCGCATGGAGTAAGTTCCATGGAACTTTTATGCCATAAGTCTTGAGTGATCATGTCCATTACAAAAACAAAGGCTAGAGGTGACAAGGCTGAACATTGATGGATATCAACTTTCATCTGAAAGCTGTCTGTTATACCAGTGGCACATTGTATTCTACCACTGGTGTTAACGTAAAGCATTTGAACCCAATTAAGGAGTTGTTTTGGGACTCCATGATCTTGCAATGCATACCAAATTGGATGGTGTGGTATGCAGTCGAAAGCCTTCACAGGATCAAGAAAGGCAATGTGAATGAGCTTTCATTTTTCACAATGCTTCTCAATGTTTTGTAGAGCTGTAAAGATCGCAGCAGTGGTTCCAGATCCTTTGATATAGCCACATCGATTTTGGCTAAGATGTACAATGTTGCACAATTATTTTTCATGAACCCTTTAGAAAATTTTCATTGTGTGTGACAGGAGGCGGATTCCACAACAATTACAGCACACAGCTGGATCACCCTGGTTCTTGAAAATTGGGATTGTGAGACGACTTGTCCTGTCTGTGCATGTGTGACCAGCATCCACACTGGCATTAAAGGTTGTTAGCTAGTCTATTCGAGAACTGTTTAATTCTTCGATCTTCTAAAGATCTGCTGGAAGTTAATCAGGTCCAGGAGCTTTCGGAGACTTCATTTTATTAACTGCCTTTGTAGTCTCCTTTGTGCTGATGACTAAAATTGGTCCAGTAATTCAGAGACTTTCAGGAATTGGTGGATGTGTGAATTCAGTTTTCAAGATCTCATTGACGTTCTCACGTCAGCATTCCAAGATCTTATGTTTCTCCAATAATTTCTTTCCTTCCATTCTTTCTTCCTTCCTTTAGTCTTAAGTGTTGCTAAAGCGCACAAAAGAGCAGTCCAAGTTGGTAAATCATCTTTTCTCCCTCCCTGGAACCCAACTGCTCATGTAAGCTGTGAAAGTGAGGAGCTCTTGCTGTGGCTACAGTTTTCTCTGATTATCGATATGCCTTGACATACCCCTCCTGGCTCTCTTCAGTTCTCTGTGCCAGCTATTTTTTGCATGCCTCTCCTGCTGAACCTTCTGTTTATAAAAGGACAGCGAGATTATATAATGCCAAAAGTTGATTTTGCAGCACTGATGATGGATCTGCACACATTAGTCCTCGTATTGCCAATAGAGGAAACATTTATTAGAGGAAATGAGATTTCATTGGCAAGGGCAGATTTCTGG
Source organism: Anabrus simplex (assembly GCF_040414725.1). Classification (NCBI taxonomy): domain Eukaryota; kingdom Metazoa; phylum Arthropoda; class Insecta; order Orthoptera; family Tettigoniidae; genus Anabrus; species Anabrus simplex. The sequence continues at coordinate 119,568,546 of NC_090269.1, forward strand.
AGTCCCATAATTTTCACCACTTGATCTTGTCAGGCCCAGTCAAGTAACTTGTACTGCAGAGCCACACAATCAGATAGGATTACTTTTGCTGTTTGGAGAGAAAAAGTATTCTTTGTACCACTTGCTAACATACCCTGTATAGAAAACTAACAGGCATTTCTCACTTGTCGACAAACACATTGGTATTTTTTATGTAGGGTCATAAGAATGATACAACCCTCTTATTGTGCCTCTTCAAAGCCACACCTGTTGTTCCCTTTTCCCATTTCAGTTCCCAAGAGAGGCATATATTTTGTGTTCACATACATATGAGGCTTAGAGAACAGTTGTGAGCCAGTTGTCTTCATAGACTAAAAACTCACCCCATGGCATCAGTCCTGATGAGCCTTGGCCTATCAGGCAACTGCTGCTCAACTCAGAGGCCTGCAGATATCATTTTCTGTGAAAGAGGATGAAAGCATGACATTCTTAACAGAGCTGATATGTTCCTTCACCCTGGTGCTAATAAGCCTTTTTGTCGTGCCACTTTATGAACGACCACAACCACATGGCACTTCATAGACACTAAGCATTTCAAGAGATGGTTTTTCTTTGCTCGAAACAGGAATTTGAGCTTCTGGGTTGTGGTGAAGACTGATTTTATAGTGTACTTCTTAAGAATGCACTCGTATTTTGTCAGTTATACTTACATGATAAAAAGACTTATTAACACCAGGTTGAAGAAACGAATCCGATCTGTTAAGAATGTCACTCTTTCAACCTCCTTCACAGAAAATGCTATAAACCAGTCTGCCATAGCAGAACAAATTTTCTTTGACTAGGTGAGCGTCATCGGATCTGTACAAGACCGCTATGCTTGACTTGTAAGGGAAGCCATAGGGATCAAGCTGTGTCCAAATAACTTTAACAGGGAAGGCAGCTTGTCAAATACATGTAAACCTGAACTCCAGAAATATAAACACAACACCATCACGGCACAGCACGACACACTCTAAAAACTGTCGGCAGAGGGTGACTAGTCCCAGGCACCGGAGCACAGTGCAATGATCTCTGACTCCAGTCAGTAGTGGGCAGTGAATAATCAGTTTGTGATTCACTCAAAGGACTTCAATACATGTTTCTGTAAGGCATGCTATGCTATGCTATGCTTACTGTCGGCAGTAGATCATCATATGCGAATGAAACTTGTAAATATTTGTCAAATAAATATATGTGGCTCTAATCCAGAAGTAATACTTATTTAATAAATAATAATGAGCCACAAAAACTTACATTAATTAATAAACACTAAGCTTTCATCATTGCAACGAATTAAATTTTATCTAAAGGCATGAGAGAATGTTGGAAGGTGATTCTAAAATGGTCTCCAGTTATTCTAATTTTATTCAAGAATTTTTAAATAGTATAATTGTTTGTTTAATTATTTATAAAATTATATAGTTTGAAGAATGTTTTCTGCTGTTGACCTTGATGCTTCGCTCCAGCTCGAAAGTCTAAGAAGTAAAGTAGAAAATTTTGTCCATTGGTGCGTTATAAAGAATTATTCTTGGAGTTCCCATTGTCTGTGAAATGGAGCAAACTCATATCTTGTAAGTACCTGTTACAAGATATAACCGTTTGGAGAAATGGGGTTTGAAGAAGTGCTCATCATACTGGAGACAGGTCTGTAATTGGTATCATACAGGGTGGGGCATAGCAACTTACTTATTTAAAAATTCAATTAAAAAAAAGTATTCTAGATATATATTTAATTCTTTGAATGGCATCAGGTACAACATTTACATTTTATGTCTACACAGTTTTAAAGATGAAATCGGGCAGATGGCATCCATTATTCTCAATAGCCAGGGTCTGAGGATGATCGTTGTAAGCAACTGATTTTAGATAGCCCTATAAAAAATAGTTGCAGGGGGCTAAATCAGGCGACCATGCAGGCCAGTGCAGATCGCCCCTCAAGGCGTCCTGAGAAGTGTTGCTGCAAAACAGTCATTGACATGTGCTGGGTGTGCCATGGCACCATCCTGCTGGAACCATACATCTCTCACAGCCATCTTGTTTAGTGCTGGCAGGAAAAACTCCTGAATCACTTGGACATAACGGACAACAGTCACCGACACTGTCCGTTCATTTTCTTAAAAAAATACCATGGACCATTTATTTCAACTCGCGATAACATACACAAAGAGTTACACGTTGTGAATGTAGGGGATGCTGATGAATTATTCTGGGGTTCACAGGGCTCTCCAATAGCGCATGTTCTCCTTATTTACAGTTCCAGAAAGATGGAAATCAGGTTCATCACTGAAGAAAAGTGTGTCATGAGGCATGCCAAGAAGCACCTCACGCGCGTTCTCTCGAGCATCAAAATCGTGTGGATTAAGTTCCTGCACCGCAGCCATTTTGTAGGGATGAAATTTCAGTTCTTCACAAAAGATTCGCTTTGCAAAGCGAGCAGACAATCGAACAGAATGCCTTACCATGTCAATGCTTTTGGGTGACCTTGCTGTTCATGGAAGCCCAGATTTTTTCCTTCATATCACCAGTTTTCCTGAAGTTGTTCACCCATGAAACAATCAACTGTTGACCAGGAACACAACAGGGCGCAATATGGAATTGGGTATGAAATGCAAGTTGCGTGGCGATGATTGAGTGGCCGTCAGAAAAGTATGCCTCGGCAGCAAACGCGCGCTCTACCCTCATCCACTCCATGATGCTCACTAAACCAAGCAGAGCAACAACTTTACGCCCTGCCCTCACGAAAGTGCCTACTTCCACCCTCCTCGGAGCAACCATAGCTTCAGGGAGCCAAATTCAAATCAAATAAGCAAGTCCCTCTGCCCCATCCTGTATATATTTTAAATAGTGTCGCAGTGACTCTGCAAAGGGACCTACTGATTGGTGGCTGCCTTCCTATAGACTGTATTGGGTTTCACTTGATCAATATTCCACTTCTCACTGCTGTTAATATCAGCTCTTCATGGTCTGCATTTTTAGCTGTTGTGAGGTAACTAATTATTAACTGTCCTCACATAACTCAAGTCAGCTGCGTTCCAGATCAAGGATTTAGCTTGTAATCAAACCTGGGGCTGCAAACTACTAGGCTGGTGTAGCAGTCTTTTTATTTCAGATTGCGTGTTAAGTTTATAGTGTTTATACAGGTATAAATGTAACTTAGAAATTTCAGAATTACATCTGGATGGAGAATGATGTTTAGGTGAAGAAATTATCAAACTCTTTTTTTTTTTTTTTTTTTTTTTTTTTTTTTTACAGTGTTGAAATTGCAGAATAATATAAAGCATTATTTTCCAGAGAAAAAAACAGTGTAAATCATATTGGGCAATGTCTGATCAATGAAGTAGGTGTAGTAAGACATTTGAGGAATCTTCTGCTATTTTCTGCAAGGGACCAAGTAATATAATGCCTTACGTTGTTTTGGTAGAACACAACACACTGTTTGTTTACCAGTTACGATCTCATCTATAAAATATTTTGGGGCAGTTTCTCTAACTGACTGTAGTACACATTCAAATTGATTGATTTTGTAAACTCATTTCTTCTTCATATCAGTATTCTAATAGAGGAATTGCATCACATGCCAAAAAAATAGAACTTTTTAAGAACGTACTACTTAAACTGAGCAACAAAACTTTACTGAAGCATGAAGTCAAATTTCAGTTTGAAAACAGTTAGAACAAATCATGCATGTACTTCCAAACAGTATAGTTGTGTTTGGAAATATCATCATACACTTTCTTAACACCCAAAATATTCTGGACAACCCAGTACCAACTGCATGAAGCTGGATTTATCCCTTGGTTTGTCCCAGGAACATCTTTCACAATACTGTGACATGATTTTGGTTATCCCCTTCCTGTTCATTTTATATAATTCGTATATATAGTCGCAACCTTTCATCAGTGCAGGGTTTAATATGTAGTATTGTATGTAATATGTACTATACAGGGTCTCTCTTATAAGCCCAGACCGAGCGCACGGTGTTTGTGCTCTGCGCTACAGCATCTGCCTCAGCCCAACTTACGTCCCACACAGCCGCCCTGCTTTAAGCGTGTATACAATCTCATATGAAATCTTACGTTGTAAAAGATGCTGGAAGTGTCATCCTTCAAATTGAGGGACTTCATAAACACCATTAGAATTTTCTGTCGCCATAAGACCTGTCTGTGTCGGCGCGACGTAAAGCCCCTAGTAAAAAAAAAATTCTGCAACCGGGCGAGTTGGGTATGCGGTTAGGGGAGCGCAGCTGTGAATTTGCATCCGGGAGATAGTGGGTTTGATCCCCACTGCCGGCAATCTTGAAGATGGCTTTCCGTAGTTTCCCATTTTCACACCAGGCAAATGCTGTGACTGTACCTTAATTAAGGCCATGGCCGCTTCCTTCCCACTTCTAAAACTTTCCTATCACATCGTCGTCATAAGACCTATCTATGTCGGTGCAGCGTAAAGCAATTTGTAAAAAAGATTTTCTGGACATCAGGAGCGAGAGTTATGACTGTTCACATGACTATTAAGATGAAACCAGGCCTCATTGAAAAGAACACAAGCTGTGGGTCGAATCAACGATAATTCAATGATGTAAGATACCACTCATAGTATCTCATTCTTGTGGCTGGAACAGCAGGTTTTAAACAATAGGTCCATATAAACCTGTGCGGTTTGATGTGTAACAGCTTTATAGCTCTGTGTGCAGAAGAAACCGAAACCCCTTCTTGTTGTGCTAATTTTGTGAGTGATTTATTTGGAGATCGTTCAAGATTCGCATCAGTGTCATCTAATTTTTCCTGTTAAAATTGTTCGTGTGCGCGCATGTTTGTTATTGAGCACTGAGCCAGTAGTTTCAAATTTATTTGCAGTTACGTGAATCTGTGCTCATGAAGGAGGCACTTCATCAGGAAATTGATGAACAAATGCATTGTGCACCCGTTGAGCTGACTCGTACTTAAAATAACTTTTACATACGAAAATATGGTGTTGCAATGACAACTGTCTCACCACGTTAACAGCTGAGATTCAGACTGGCTATTGATGCTAGGTTGAGCACATGCATGCTTCTTGCAGGGTCAAGAAATATGACTCCCTGTGGGTGGAGGACGCAGACAAAGAATACAACCACAGTATCCCATGCCTGTCGTAAGAGGTATCGTTCTGCAATGCGCTTTTATTTTACGTAAATAAATATCACACGAGAACACGTTCACTTTCTTGTATAAATTACTTTATTTACACGGTAAGTCACTTTTTTGCTAGTTGCTTTACGTCGCATCGACACAGATAGGTGTTATGGCGACGATGGAACAGGAAAGGGCTAGGAGTGGGAAGGAAGTGGCCGTGGCCTTAATTAAGGTACATCCCCAGCATTTGCCTGGTGTGAAAATGGGAAACCACGGAAAACCATTTTCAGGGCTGCCGACAGTGGGGTTCAAACCTACTATGTCCCGAATAGTGAATACTGGCCGCACTTAAGCGACTGCAGCTATCAAGCTCAGTTGGTAAGTCACAACACACAATTTTACACAGTAGCAAATGACACTACAACACTAAATAGCGGAGTACCCTGAAGTCGGTTCTGACAAGTACAGATATCAACAACACTGACTCGCGCACTATAACATGCACTCTCTTGAATTCACCAACTCCGCCTCGGAGCCGAACAGTTACTCGCAGTCCATCACTTGCCTGAGTCCTAAGAACTGACTTCAGTGATTGACAGCTTGATATATATACTATTCGATCAACCATCTAGAATTATCGACTTCTGGAAGAGTTCTTCAACACTCTAATGGAACACACTCGAAATATCGATCGACCAGCTAGTCGAATGGGTACTCAAACTTTCGTTTACTGTTTACTAATGCCATTGCTTACGTTATAATACAAGGCCTGGAAATAGAGCCCGTAAAACGCTATCGAAGTGGTCACACTGAAGTTCAATGCCGGGCCGCTAGGATCGCTTTCTTGCCCCCGTCTACCAGGTTCGCGCCTTTAAACGCGTTTATTAACCGAGTTGGTTGTGAATGTATTATGTATTCGTCTGATGTTAAGCATTCGCAGTTTATTCACGAGAAATTAAAGGTAGTGGAATTTCGTTTCACAAGTTTCCAGTGAATATTCAGTGTTCGAAACATTACACAGAGGAAGTATTACGCATGAGATACGACTTCAAGCTGATGAAATTAGGCGACTGTTCCTAAGTTTTGATCCGAGTTACGTCATAAGAATCGGGCGATCCCAAAATTTGTCACGGGACTTTTTTGCAAACAATACTATCGTGACCGACGATCATTTGAGAGGCCTCTTCAAACTCAGAAATCTTAAATTAGGAAACCAACCAGAAAAATAATTTGCCCAACAAATTTGCAGAAAATGAATGTATCAAGAGCTAAAAATATTGTATTTTCCCCTGAAACTATCTCTGGTTTGAAAAGTATGGAGATGATTTGTCCCGAGAGCATTAAATACAGACTGAAATAAACCATTTGTTTTATGGAGCATTTTATGAAATTGTTCGATGCGCATGACGTCTGTTACACCTCACGTGGGACATATCCAGGAATGAGAACAAACGAGGATCTTTTAGTACTGAAGATGAACGCCTCACTTGGTTAATTAATGATTTTCTGTCATATATTAAGAAAATTCAAATGCATTCAGAGAAAGTAAAAAAAGATTCATGTGGGAAATGTATTAGGCAGAGATCTTGACTACCCAATTCACTGTAGCCTGTGTAAAATACCTCATAAGGATACATTTGCATTATGCATTGACGAGGAACTGAACAAGTGATGACATAGAGCTCTTCTTCAGCTACCTAAGATGCCAAGCGGAATACAATTACATTATGGTTCGTGTGGCAAAAGAACAAACAGACTGTAAAGGCTGTTTAGAACATATCTCTTCTCCAGCTACTCAAAGTCTAATATTGTGTCTTATTCATTTTCAAGATCGGGGAGCCCTCAGATACCGAAAATCGTCGTCTGTGGCACTTCTGCAGTGAACGACAAAATTTGTCACCTCCGCTACACAGTACTTGCCCCGAAGAGAGACTAAGATGTACGTTTTTCTTTCGAAAGACATGTTCAACAGTGAAATTAAGTGTGGAAAGTGTAAAGACGACAAACCACCTCTTTTTCTAATATGACAATTTCTGAGACCTCTATTAGACATCATTGCTTCGAGCCACTCAAGTAGAAGAGAGAAAGTTTTGAAACTTGATAAGAAGACCCTTAAAAGGAAAGTTTTGAAACTTATATGACATACCCAAGCCGATGCAGCACTGCTTTATAAATAAACTACTGTCAATACTCGCAAAAATATTCAGTTGTTTTTATTTAGGAAATAATTTACTTATTGATATATACGGCCATTCGAACACAAGGGGGGGAAGAACATGATCCTAGCGGCTGAATGGTGAACTAGAATGCCACCTGTTTCCACGAGTGCATTTCAAGGCCTTGTATTATAGCGTAGGCAATGACTAATACACATGGAAATATCTACAACATTCGTAACGTCTCTACATGTATCGGGATAATAAAACCTTACAGTAAGTTTCCAGAACCCTTTATATATACCAAATTATAGTACAACAAGTCTAACATACGAACATTATGGAATTTTCTACCGCTTTCGACTATATAGATTTTGGGGTTAAACTTATACACAATACGTATTTGCGGTTATACAAATTTATACTACATATTTACAGGGAAACCATGTACTAGTCATGTTTAACATTTAATAAAATATAATTTAGCATTAAATAAACTATAATTAAAATATAGTAAACATAATAATTGAAGGTTTTACACCAGTTACAATATCGTACGTACGACAGAGGTGACTAAAAGGGGTGACCAAGGGATGATTGTATTAGAACCATGAAACTACTTGGGATTAGTACCACCACGCGGGGAACACCATGGGTCACTTTTACTTACGCGTAGTACCACTATGTTAGGTACCAAATAGGTTTGTGATTAGTAGCACGCAGGAGCACCGTGAGGTCAGCCCCCACTTAGAGTGCAATGTCGGCTTTTACAGTACCTGTGATTAGTACCACTATATGAGTGACACCATGGTTCTGGCTTGCCTATGATTAGTACCCACTACATGAGGAACACCAGGGGATAGTATGAGTCCCTGTGGTTAGTACACTTATGTAATGAACACCATAGGTTTGCATTGCCTGTAAATGGCGCCGCACCGAGCTCGATAGCTGCAGTCGCTTAAGTGCGGCCAGTATCCAGTAATCGGGAGATAGTGAGTTCGAGCCCCACTGTCGGCAGCCCTGAAGATTGTTTTTCCGTGGTTTCCCATTTTCACACCAGGCAAATGCCAGGGCTGTACCTTAACTAAGGCCACGGCCACTTCCTTCCAATTCCTAGGCCTTTCCTATCCCATCATCGCCATAAGACATATCTTTATTGGTGCGACGTAAAGCAAATAGCAAAAAAAAAATATGGCGCCGCAATGTGCGAAACACCATAGGTCTGTGTTGCATGTGCGAATTTCATTACCTGTTTGTAGTACCATAATGTGTGGAATACCGTGAGTCTACGCTACGTTTGATTAGTACTGCACCATGACAAATACCATGGTTCTACTTCCTAGCGATAAGTACCATTACGAGGGGCCGATGACTTGGATTTTGGACCCCTTTAAACTGCAAGAATCATCGATTCAGTATTGTGCTTTAGAAGCAATCTCTTCGTCAGTAATGCTGTTGTTTTACATCAGTTTCTGTGAATGTGACGCACTGCAGGTCGGATCCAATTGTTTAAAATTCATATCCATCCATTCATTCTTCGTTCTCACGTTTTGAATTCTGGTCAGTGGAGGATTTTCTACTTTTAATTTGTCATTACATTTCGTCTCATTTCGTACCATTATGAGGGGCCGATGACCTAGATGTTAGACCGCTTTAAACAAGCATCATCATCATCATCAAGGATTATTATGCGCGCCTCTCGTACAGATGCTTAGGTCTTGGAGAGTAGAAATGCCGTTAGACGGTCTGAGTTTATAAGAGAGACCATGTATGTGCATCCTAAGTATCACTGATGAAACTCGCTCAGGATAGTGCTCTTAAGGTTACACAAAACAGGTTTTACTAATAGTGCAGCTACAGTATAGTTTAAAGGCTGTTTTCATTTCTTGGGCCATCCAATTAAATACAGGAAGGGCCAGTTCAAAAAACATTTAAACTTTGTGAATATCACACTAATGTGAAGTCTTAGATGTTGCAGGAAAGTGGCACTGTATAATGATATCACTCCTAAGCAACTTGCCATTTGCTATGCATTTCTGAAACAATTGGCTTTTGCTATGCAGCTGATAGTTTGCGAGCTTGTTGAGTGTATGTTACGATTGTCGAGATGTCTGAATATTACGAGCAGTATATCAATATTCACATCTGGTTCACACAGGGAAAAGTACAAATAATGAAGGCAGTTTATGGTGATTCACTGAGACTGAAGGAGGCCCAGCAGGTCAGGTCAAACATGAAAATATTGTTGAGACTTTTTTGGCATCAACGATGTTGTGCATACGAATTCCTACCTGAGAGTCAATTGGTGAACTGCTGGTATTATCTCAAAGTCTTGAGACTTTGTGGAGAAAATACTGAGAGAAAAATACCAGACTTTTGAAGAAACAACTCTTGCAGCCTTCACCAAGACAGTGTTCTAGCTCGTGCATCGCTATTGATTCATGAATTTCCTATGAACATGACATCTGTGCTTACGTGACCTAGGTCTGGAAGTTCTTCTATTCTCCAAACTGAAATCTATACCAGGACTTCTTCCACAAGTGTAAATGCTGCTGGAAGCAATGTACTAATAGAAGAGGGGAGTACTTTGAAGGAGACAATTCTAACTAGGCTGCAGGTGTGCTCCCTAAAGAGTTGTTTTAAATTTCAGTATTTGCTTAAAATTTTGGTGTTCAGTCTTCCACCAAAACTTTCATAGCAGAGTATCAATTTTCTTAGTTTGCAGAACAAATTTTGCTTGTATGTAGATCAGTTGAAATATAGGGCAAAGTTTTGGTAGAAAATATGGGCCGTTGTGGTACCAACCTAACAGTTAAGAAGAAGGAGGAGGGGAAGAAGAAGAAGAAGATACTCTGTGCTCTAGGTATCTCGGTCTAGACAACTGGTGCATTATACTGTTGACATCATATGTTAATTCTTAATTTTTTGGCAAATGCTGTAAAAAATTTATGTATGTTTAGTTAATTACAATAGATCTGTGTTTAATGTAGTCACATAAAGATGTCACTATTCTTTTTTAAATTTCCTAACATGGGCAGATTTGTCTGTTTTTGACACTTAATTTTCAATATTTTCTGTTGGAAAGCAGGTATGTTTTATTTGTATTTCCTTGGTGCAGGGAGAAACCATTAGCTTTCTACATCTTCACTAATAAGAAGAGAGATAGAAACTTGCTGTTGCAAAAAGTTTCTAGTGGAGGAGTTTCTTGTAATGAAACAATAATGCATATTGCAGGTAATACTTTAACTTGCATCTTATTGCTTTATTTGTTGGATTGCTTACATTTATTGACATTTGTGTACCAGATTAACAGGAGGGAAAAAATTAAAAAACAGAGTACAATATTCAAGCCTGCATGTGTCCTTGTCACTCATACTGTTTCATTTATTTCTGGTGAATGATGGTTCTCTGTTTAAATACACTTCTCAAGCTATGTTACTGTTCACATTTTTCGTATCCTCTTCATTCCGTAAATGTAAGCTAATTTCATGCACTGCTTTGGACACAAAATCAATGTAGCTAATTAAAAAAATACACAATAAATTTTTTTCAGGAGTTTGTGTGCATGAGTGTGAAATAGTTGTTTGCTTACATTAACAGGTTTTCTGTTTTACAAAAAAGGCCTAACAAAGTGGAAGCTTTCCAGACCAAACTAAATTTTATCCCTTGTATCTTTGGTATTGCAACTTGACTGTTGACTAAAATGAACTGTAATTTTTTTTTCCCTTGGCCGGAACCTTGTTGTGAAAGTTTTATTTTTTAATAAAAAGAATGAAGTTTCCAACAGCATAGTGTAATCATGGTTGTTCACCAGTGAAGTTTTCAGTTACGGCTATTAGCGATGTCAAATCAAATCAAAATCTCTTTATTTGCAAATGAGGTGCCTACCTCGGTGGCAAATGGTACACTAAAATACATTATTGTCAAGCACTAAATATTAAATTAACAAGAGAAGAAAATTTTTCCTATAATACAATATTATACAATTTACGCTAACAATGTTTTCTATTAAACACACAGCTCATCCTTAATAAATTTATATTGTTTACAAAATTCTAATTATAATATCTCCTGTACTACTTACAAATATAGTAAACTGATATACAGTATGTGGAATTGCTTCAAATGATACTATAAAACTGGTATAACATTAATATTTACATTGCATTTATTTATTTACCCGTTCTGGATCCTAAGTAGCATAACGACCTGCTGCGTCTTAACCAGAGCCCCTTTTGCCACCACTTTTCAGAGTTCCTGAAGGGCCTTCACAGCTACCGTAGCGGTCCCAGGGCCCTCGAAGTCCCCACTGTACTTCACCCCTACAGGCAGTCCCCTACTTTGGCTTTCCAAACTCCTTAGACCAGGGGATGGAATTAATTTATTCACACACATTTTTTTATTTATTTACAATAACCTGCACCGGTCGAATGCCCTCTAACACTTCATTTATTTTCTCTGTTGCTGTTTATTCTCTTCTTGAATATCTGTACAGATTTTGGAAAAGGATCAAACACTACCCCTGGTAAACTGTTCCACTCCTTCACACCCTTCCCAATGAATGAAAATTTACCCCAATCGCTTCTGCTAAAATTCCTTCTAATTTTATATTTGTGGTCAGTCCTGCCGATATAATTATTTTCCAACTGAAGCCTCTCACGGATATCTCCCCATGCTTCTTCTCCTGTATAGGCTCTATATAATCCTGTAAGTCTAGTTTTCTCCCTTCTCTTCCTTAAAGTTTCCCAACCAAGTTCCTTTAACATTTCTGATACACTACTCTTTCTCCTGAAATCCCCTGTTACAAATCTTGCTGCTTTCCTCTGCACACTATCTATTTCTTTTATTAGGTATTCTTGGTGAGGATCCCAAACACTGTTTGCATATTCCAATAATGGACGAACCATACTCAAGTAACTTTTTTCTTTTAATTCTTTGTTGCATCCTTTAAGTAGCCTCATTATGACATGTAATGATCTGTATGCTTTCCCAACAATGTCATCAATATGTCCCTTCCAGTGCAAATTACTTTCAAATCTCACACCTAAGTATTTGCACTTGCCATCTTTTGGGATAACTACCTCATCCAAAGTATATTCAAATTCAGTTTTAAAGCTCCTGTTTGTAAAAGTTGTAACAGTTGATTTGCCTCCATTAACCTTCATATTATTTTCTTCAACCCATTGTTGGATACTTTCAAGGTCCCTTTGTAATTCTGAACAATCCTCAATGTTGTTTATTTCTCTATAAACAATTATGTCATCTGCATACAATCTTATTTTTGATGTTATATTGTTCCCTAAATCATTTGCGTATATTAAGAAAAGTAACGGACCGATTATACTACCCTGTGCAATTCCCTTCCAAACTTTCTCTTCCTGCGATACATTATTTCCTACTTTGACTTTCTGAACCCTTGAATTTAGAAATGCTTTTATCCAACGTGTAACCCTTACGTCCAATCCTATTCCCTCCAATTTCTTTAATAATATTCCATGTTCCACTCTATCAAAGGCTTTGGAAAGATCTATGGCTATGCAATCTAACTGACCTCCTGAATCCAACTGATCTGATATGTCCTGCTGAAATCCCACCAGTTGTGCCTCACAAGAAAATTTCTTTCTAAATCCATACTGGCTCCCCATGAACCAATTTTTATCATCACATATCCCTCTGATGTACTTCGATATTAAACTCTCCAGAATTTTACAAACTATACTGGTCAGGCTGATTGGTCTGTAGTTCTGTGGTTTCCTTTTATCACCCTTTCCTTTATAAATTGGTATTATTATAGATTCCTTCCATTCCTTTGGTATTACACTATTATTTATGACATAGTCAAAGAGAAATTTTAAATAAGGCACTATGTACCACCCCATTGTCTTTAATACCTCCCCAGTAATTTGATCACTTCCTGCAGCTTTTCCTTGCTGAAGCAGTTGGATTTCTCTGAAAATATCTTCGTTTGTGAATGAGAAGCTTCTTGTTTCCCTCTGTCTCTCTCCCTCTCTATCTTCTGTTTCGGTTTCCAACTCTTGACAATCATCTACTGAATCTCTAAATTCCCTACTAAATAGGTTTGCTTTCTCAGTATCTGTTAAATAGTGTTCACCCCCTTCTCCCACCATTGTAGGAATTTGGACTCCTTTTCCTTTTTGATTCCTGATATATGAATACAGCTTTTTCCATTTCCCTTTGTGGTCATTACCCTCTTGAAGTATGCCATTCATATAATTCTCTTTTGCTTCCTTTTTCACTCTATTCAGTTCCCTCATTAGCTGTTTTCTAGTTTCTCTACTCTCCCTACCCTCTTTGATTTTCCTGTTTACTATTCTACATTTTCTTTTTAATTTTCTTATTTCCCTTGTATAATAAACAGGGTCTGAGGTCATTTTACCCTTCTTAACAGGTACAAATCTCTTCTCTCCTTCCCAAATAATTCCTTTAAATTTAGCCCAAAGTGTATCCACGTTACTCCCTTCACTTATCCAACAACTGAATTGTGATTTAAGGTAAGTCCCAAATTCATCAACTTTAGTATTTCTGTACAATTTCTTGTCTTGTGTAACCCTCTTATTAAGCCTTTTTGGTACGAGTCCTACATCCATTATTACAGCCTTATGGTCTCCTATTCCTTCAATTACCTCAGTTTTATCAACAATTTCCCATGGTTTAACCAAGAATACATCTAGTAAGTTATTGAGACGAGTCGGTTCTTGTACTACTTGTGTAAACCCTCCCTCCCAAATTAACTTATTTGCCAGTTTCTGTTCATGGGCTTCACTTGCAGCTCCTTTCCATTCAACTTCAGGCAAATTTAGATCTCCCCCAATTATTACCATATCATTATTATTGTTTTTATGAGTATAATCTATTATTTTTTCAAAGATTTCCATGTCTCTTTCCTCTCTTCCAGGCCTGTATGTTCCTATAATTCCCACCTCCTTCATATTATCACAAACTAATTTTATCCCTAATATTTCATCCCTTTCATCGGTAAACCATTCATGTGAACAGTAAGTTTCCTTCACCAGAATAAACACCCCCCCCCCCCCCTCCCTTTTTATCTCCTCGGTCTCTACGATAGACTGTGTACCCTTCTGGAAATACTTCTCTATTACCCACCTCTTCTTTCAACCACGATTCCACTCCTATCACCACATCAGTCTCATAAGATTCCATCAATGTACCGAATTTTAATTGTTTATTTACTACACTTTGACAGTTTACCAAGAGCAATCTCAGACCCCCTTCCTCCTTAAAACTTGACTGTTGCAATTGGGTAACTTGAAATTCCTTACTATCCTGAGTTTCTTTTTCTAGTTGACTGAGCCAGCTTGAAGTACAGCTGGCTCTTTCTACTAGTTTTCCTGGTCAGTATTATAACTCAAGGGAGTTGCCTGTTTTACAGTACATATCTTAAGATTAATAAAATCTAGAACAATATTTGCTATCTTTCGTTTACCTGAATTGTTTAGATGGAGGCCATGTTTTGTATAACAGTATCTCTCAAAACTGCTGCATTCAATAACCTGAGTATTCCGAAAATGTTTACAAATTTTAACAATATCTGTATTGACCTTGTCCACTTCATTGTTCACACACGAGTCTCTACTCAAATCATGCCTGTGGGGCACGTTCACTACAAAAACGTTAGTGTGGGTCAGCTTCCCTAGTGTATGTTTAAGTTGTGATCTTACATTCTTGGCGTCGTCGCGAGCTACGTCGTTCGTCCCACCGATGATAAGCACTGCATCGCCGCTCCCGAAGTTCCTAGTTGCTGCTTCTACGTTTTCCACAACACTGCTGATAGAAGCTCCTGGATATATTTCTCCGGTTGCTGCTATATTCTCGTCGTTAATAACTCCCGCAATTCCCCTTCCTTGGCTATCACCAAACACAGCTACCTTCGCTGATTTAGGCCTAACTGGGTCTTGAATCTGAATTCTAGGCCTAAATTTTAAACTCGGCACGGCAACGGATCGCGATGATTTGGTTTCACGCACGCGATCACTTTCTTCCAGGATTAGATTATTTAGGGCAGAAAACCTATTTCTAATGTTTATTTCCGGAAATTCAGTTGTAGATTTCTTCTTAGCCGGCCATCCACGAACTACTTGACACCACGTGCTCGAGTTTGTTACTTGTACCGGTATATCACTCGAAGAATGGTCAGTCCCAAATTCTAGCGATCGCAGTCTTTCTTTTAATTCTTGATTTTCAACTTTAAGAGTCTCATTGTCCTTTTTTAGAATGTTTATAATTTCTAATGCACTTTTATATTCCTCATCGACTGTTTTCGGTGCTTCGTCAACGCCGTCCCCAACAACAACATTCCGAACACACTGCTCACAAATCCAGTCAACATTTTCATTAGTTTTTACGTCTCTAGGGCAATTTCCGCACTTATAATGCCACCATCGATCACTTGAATCACACAACATTCCATTTTTCACTAATTTTCGACATTTTCCGCACTTTTCGTCACATTTTACGGTTAATTTACTCGGAGAATAAAACACTACGTCGTCATTACCGGGCGCCATTTTTCAACAGTAAATGTAACAGTAATACTTAAAATATTTTTGTGGTATAAGCATTTTTGAATGAAGATACCCACTGAGGAGCTGAAATAATCACAAGGATTGCTGTGGCAAAACAAGCCTTTGGGAATTAAGCTAAGTTAGTGAGCAGCAAGAATGTAAATCTCAGCCTAAGGAGGAAACTTATATACACCTCCATCTGGTCAGTGGCTCTGTATAATTCAGAAACATGTACATTGAATAAGCAAATGTGAGGCTATACATATAAATAAAATTGTAGGGGGGCTCATTGTCTGTACATTCATTTATTTATTTTCTGATTTTCGGAGCTATTTTTCCGTTTTAGGTCAATTTAAGGCCATATCAATGGATTTTAGCTTTCGTGTCTACTAGGCTGTTCCTCCAGCACAGGAAAACAGCTGAATGCTTTTCTACCAAACTTCATATATGGAGTCTACTCGCGCAGGAGCAGGTTTTAACATTGTTATGATTTTAAAATTATTTAATAAACTGGGGGTTCATAGAAAGGCCAAGACATTCATTTAGTGTTTTCTCACATACTATTAATTTTCTATAAAATCTGTAGACTATATATGAAACATTTCTGTATAGTACATGTTTTCGTTTACTCTTTAAATGACTGAGAAAATTATTCTGTTACCCTTGCGGCTAGACAGTGAGTCTGTCGGTTGCCATGGCAATGTCTCTTTGTACTTGCCAGGAAGGAAGAAACGCAATGCCATATTCATCCCCATTCGTGTAAACTCGTGGTTGTTTATTGCGTAGTACCTGAGAGAGGCATCAAGCTGCCATTCTGTGGGGGAGACTTGTGAAATACTGTTAAGAGGTTACACTCGTATTCGAATAGTACTAAGCGTGGTGGTTAATATTTGAACAGTACTGTGGAATGTCCTCTTGTTGTTTTCTGCTTTGATTTTGTTGATTGCCTCTTTTGGATTTAGTAATTCCCCCATATTTATATGAGTGGTAATCCCTATCGTATTCACAAAGATGCACATACGAGATGCTGTCAGTTGTGTACACTGTTTTATTTACAAGTTATTAATAGTTGCACATCAAGTGAACCACCATCTTGAGCTCAATCGACTGCACATTAACATATCAACCAAGTACGGAACACTTGTACCAGAACAACATAACCACTTCAACGGCAAAACCACAACATGACTTCACATACTTAACTTGACTAACGACTCTCGCTAAGAACTTGACTCAACAACCCAAGACTGCCCTTTTATATACCTTGCCTGGCCAGGCTTCCAGAAAAGTATGACACAACATGCTTTCTCGTATCTTCTCGAGTCTCCAACCTATATACAAATGAATAGAACATTCTGTAAAACTCAAGTGACAAAGGTGTATTGTTCTAGACTGTTACCCTGTGTTGCAAAACATTACATTGGATTTATACATCATATTTCCAGCTAATAATAAATTATATACTATTAATTACGTGTTCTTACATTAAATAAAGTCGTATTAATAAACATACAGTAGATGTATTGTGACATAACTTCACGTTCTGTTACACAAGACAGATCATACGGCACACAAATAATAAATGATATGACCATGATTTATAGCAAATAAAGTCTGTACTGACAACCTGTCGCACATAACTGCATAGATGATAATAATAATAATAATAATAATAATAATAATAATAATAATAACAATCATAATAATAATAACAATCATAATACCTACTGATCAAGTTTGATATTTTCACTATTTACCCAAGGGTTTAGAGAATTGTTTTCAAGTTATACTAGACACACTTGCATCATCCCAAAACCTAGACTCGCCTACTTTTGAGTGATATTATGCACTGCTGTATTTCTTTTGTACCGGTACATTATTTCCTTCACAATTTATGATTTTGCAGATTAAGTCACATAATGCACTGTTAACTGAAACTTATTTAGAGACTCACTTTTGAGTGTTGGTGCCTTTTTACTATGGCTGCTAAGAAACTAGCTACCCTTGGAAAAATCATAGTTCAAAGCTCAAATATGAGATTATCCAACGTCCACAAGACTACCTTTCAGCGCAAGCCCGTGGCTTAGTTTGCAGTCCATGTCAAGGGCATCTGAGAATGTTTCTGAACATGAGGTCGGACTGAATTGGACAAACTTGGAGTGCAACTCTTTTAGCCAGGCCAGGTTCACCTCAGATAGAATGTCATTCTAGATCTAGTTTGGTAAGAAGGAAGCCATACTTTGTAGTGTTGACTCAGTTAAATGTAACTTAAAAGCTTTTCAGTCTGTTGAACACACACGTTAAATATAAATATTACTCTATAACATACCTGTTAAAAGCACATTATTAAGCAAGGAATAAAAATACACACTATTAAACAAATAATTTCATGTTTCGTTCTTGAAAGAACATCATCAGTTTCTATTAAATCATACTCAAATATTTATAATATTAATGTTTGTTTCTGTTTAATACTTAGGAACTTGAAATCTGGAACTAAAAAAATGAAATGAAATGGCGTATGGGTTTTAGTGCCAGGAGTGTTCGAAAACATGGTCGGCTCGCCAGGTGCAGGTCTTTTGATTTGACTCCCGTAGGCGACCTGCGCATCGTGATGAGGATGAAATGATGCTTAAAATTCCTAACCCTGCTGGGAATCGAACCCGGAACCCCTGTGACCAAAGGCCAGCACACTAACCATTTAGTCATGGAGCTGGATATATGGAACTTACCTTAACCCATTAGCGCCTGAATTAATTTTTTTTCTGAGATTTGCTTATTTATTGTGTTTTGCTGCATTTTTGAGACCAAAATAAACTAATAAAACAAGTTTCAGAATTTTGGAATCGCTAGGTCATAAGATATTTGATGTTGCCATATGGTAACGCTAGGCACTTGCACTACCTATTTTCAAACAATGAGTTTTGAAAGTCGAATTTAGGTTGCAAAGTGTTTTTTTGTTTTTGTGCAATAACAATGTTGAAATATCTTCGCATTATTTATTATAAGAATATGGTAAATCAGTTTTTATTCATATCACAGCAAAAAGAAAAATAGAATTATTGAACAAAGGAGAAAATATTTCTTTGCAGTACATACACACATATGTACAGTTCGTTGCCTGTCAAAACAAAATACTCACTGGAACAATAGAATAAAATCAAAAATAAGAAAATGAACAAAGAACTTCAGATACAGTTTATTTACTCTAAACTACACTAGTCTATATTTTCAGAGACATATAAAAGCTCACCCTCAATACTTGCGCATTAGCCACAGAGATAGAGAATGACAATCTTTCACTGTCTTCATATCATCCTGCGTATACCAATAAGAACGCTTGGAGGGAAACCTATTATATCCAGAAATGAAAAGTATGGCGATAAAGCAAAGAATTTCATCAGATGTTATTTGTAGGTCCGTACAATTTAAAAACACTGCAACGTTTTAGTCTGTTGAACTAAGTGTTTGATCAGCTGGTTATCTGTAAACAATTCAAAAATGTCAACAACAGTCACAGATTTTCACTTGCTATAACTAGGCTCCGGAAATGTCAGCAATCGCCCAATATTGAAATCAGCTCCATCAGTCTATCTTAGTTTGTTATTTATTATTTCCTCTATCAGTTATCCGCTCTTTTGCAGCATCGGGTATTGAAACAGATCTTGCATCAGTAGACAAAAAAGGCACTTCGTCCTCTGGTAACACAACTTCACCATCCTAACTAATCCCAATTCTTTCATTATTCACAAGCTTCATTTCAGCACTGACACGTAATTGTCGAGAGAGAGATTATCAAAAAGCCCACCATCATCTTCATCACCAGGAGCCCTCATCTGTAAGTACATTTACATAGGGCGGTTCCACAAAAAATATCACCATCGAGATCTTCAATCAGTAGCATATCCAGTGCTCCTAAAAGGGAAAATCCCTTCCTGCAATGAAGATGTATGAATCAGTATAAAGTATCATGATCTGACAGCTGCAGCAATTTTACTGAGTATAAGCGCCTAGCGTTGCCATATGGCAGCGGTAATTGTTCAACGAGCACTACTACAGCATTGTGTACCCGTACTATTTCAAATGCTTAAAACATATATAATGAAGTGTGCACAACACTACTGTAAACATAATCCAATAAAAGAACTTCACTTATATATTTTCTATCCTTCTTACGTGAAGCCGGCAGCCATTTTGCAGGAATCTTAAAATAACCAAGAGTCCACCAGTCTTTGTGTCACAACAATAGATTTTAAAATTAAATAAATGTGATTACTCGATTCTACAAACTCTTCTCTAACTATATACAATAATAAAGTTTTATTATGAATCCACCTGTTCAGTACATTATAATGTTACATTTAAAATAACTTCATTAGTTAAAAAGTTATACATGGGACATGTTTCGCTCCCTTATAGAGCATCATCAGCCAAATCTGAATCTCAAATAATTGTTATTTACGTAAATAAAGACTTAAGAACTATTAGAACATTTTTGACAAACTTAAAACTTATTCTATTAGAAAATCATAAAATATAAAATCTTTGTATACATGGCTTAATTACATGTGCTTAATAGGAAGATACATTAAAATTATGGAAGAGAGAGTACTAAAATATAAAATAAATAATATATATATCATGTCCAAAATCCTAGAAAGACGTGAAGATCAATCTTAGGAGCTAAATTTGAGGATTTTCTTAGCAATGAGATCTGGTAAAAAAGTTATTTATCCCTTGTGGATAAGAGTCTATAAAGATTCAGATTTATCGTCAATTTGAGGATTGAACTTATAACAGGATAAATGTTGGTCTTCAAGAAATTTAAATGCTTGTTGTAATGTGATCTCGGCGAATGCTGTTGAAAAGATATGTTCTTATAGATGTCAATGACCGTTCGTTGAACTAATGGATTTGATAAGAATGATTGAAAGGGACGTAAATCAACGTTTGTATTGAAAGCTGCTGCTTGGTTTATCTTGTTGAATGTCTGTAACCAGAAAAGGAATCTTGTAAGTAATCGGAATTTGTGTTGCTAGTTAAGAGTGTGCTTCTAGAAACTTCACTTACCCCTCCAATTTCTGTTTGTCGGTTTGGTGTTGTCCGAGGTTATGTGGTGACTGTCTGTTCTATGTCTACTCCTTGTGTTGTAAGAGTGAGGTGGTGGGGGTTGAGGGGAGGGAGTAGGGGTAGGAGGAGAAATGTTTGTGGGTGTGGTTTTGGAAGGGGAATGTCTAGTAGGAGCGCAGGGAGGGGTTGAGTTCTTTAATGTTGGATGATTATTAGTTGTTTTGGGAATGAAAACTTTGGCAAAATTACTTTTTTCTAGATTAAGCGTCTTTAAGAGTTTCGGTAATTGTTCGTGTAACGGATTTCTTATTTCAATTTTGTCATTTAAATTTTTTTCTTTATTGAAATACTGGTCTAAGTGGATATAAATATTTTCTAATTCTGTCATTAGTTTACCTTTTTCTATCTTCTTTATAATTTTTAGGTCTTTCTCTATGGTTGTAAATTGGTGGCCTGACTCTCTCATGTGAGCACTCATCGCAGAATGTTTGTTGTGCTTTGTAGCATTAATGTGTTCTAAGTATCTTGTGAGAAAGTTACGGCCAGTTTGGCCAACATATGAACATTTACATTCTACACATGTTAATCTATAGATGCCAGAACTTAGATAAGGGTTCTTGTTGGAATTGATACTATTCTCTTAAAAGAGAACAAACCAAATCATAACAAATCTAACAATAGAGCAAATAATCCTAATTCTAACCTTAAAAACATTCCCACCACTATCAATCTCTCAAACACAAACTTCACTGATAATGAAATGAACCTATTAGATAAAGGTTCAAAATTTAATTGGCCTAACTCTCAAAAAGTAGAAGACGTAATCAATGTAGTAGCAGAAGTTGAATCAAACTTGAATAAATTAACACCAGATATACAAAACGACATCAGATTTGAAGTTAAAAAGAAGCTCCCGGCTTTCGTAAGGGAAATAAACAAAAGTTCTAATCCCACTCTCATAACAGAAATAATGACACTAAAAACAAAACTAAACAAAAATAATGTTGTTACCAAAGCAGACAAAGGTGAAACCACAGTCCTCTTAAATAAAAACGACTATATTGAAAAAACAGAAGAATTCTTTTCAGACAAAACCTACACTGTCGTAAACCAGGATCCCATAAATAAGATTCAACGGAATCTAAAAATTATCCTCAAGAATTCTACTTTTTTATTTAATGAACAAGAACACCAAAAAATTATAAATATGAATCCAAAGTTACCAACAGCTAGGGCATTGCCCAAATTACATAAACCCAACGTACCCATACGTCCTATAATAAACAGTAGAAATAGTCCCACGTATAAAACATCCAAATTTATACACTATTTCCTCAAAACACATTACAAATTTAACAACGAATCAACAATCAAAAATTCAATAGAATTTTGTAATAAACTAGGAAAATTCAATTTACAACCACAACATAAAATGGTTTCATTCGACGTAACCAACATGTATCCAAATATACCGGTTAAAGAAACCATCAATATCATCAAACACAATCTCCTTACATACAGTAAATTAAGTAGATGTGAAATAGATGAATTCGTAAACCTACTGAAATTTGTATTAAACAATAATTACTTCACATTTAATAAAAAAGATTTACCATCAAAAAAGCCTAGCAATGGGAGACCCCACGTCGGGCATACTGGCAGACATATATATGGATCATTTGGAGCAAAACAAAATAAACACAAAAATAACTGGACTTTGCCTTTGGATCAGGTATGTAGACGACACCTTTGTCATAATAGATAGCCAAAAAAATGATAGTGAAAAAATCCTGAGTTTCTTAAATAATATTGACCCAAATATAAAATTCACGAAAGAAGATGAAAGTAACAACTCAGTAAACTTCCTGGATATTAATGTAACACGAATAAGAGATAGTTTTGAATTTCAAATATTTAGAAAACCATCATACGCTCCTCTAACGATAAAAAATGATTCTCTTCACCCAAAATCACATAAACAGGCGGCTTTTTACAGTTTAGTTTATAGAGCTTTCAAAATCCCCCTTTCAGAGAGTAACTTAAAAAAGGAACTCAATTTTATAAAAGATCTGGCCTCAATTAATGAATATAAAATAAATATAGTCAATCGGATCATCAATAAAGTAAAACAAAAGTTAGTAACTAATCTTACTCCCGAAAAAACTAAGCAGTCCAAATTCGCAACATTTACATTCACCAATCCAGCCATTTTTCAAATACCTAATCCTATCAAAAAACGAGATGTGAATGTAGCATTCAAAACACAAAATACAAACAGAAACATTTTTTTCAACCACAATAGTATAAATTCCAACAAGAACCCTTATCTAAGTTCTGGCATCTATAGATTAACATGTGTAGAATGTAAATGTTCATATGTTGGCCAAACTGGCCGTAACTTTCTCACAAGATACTTAGAACACGTTAATGCTACAAAGCACAACAAACATTCTGCGATGAGTGCTCACATGAGAGAGTCAGGCCACCAATTTACAACCATAGAGAAAGACCTAAAAATTATAAAGAAGATAGAAAAAGGTAAACTAATGACAGAATTAGAAAATATTTATATCCACTTAGACCAGTATTTCAATAAAGAAAAAAATTTAAATGACAAAATTGAAATAAGAAATCCGTTACACGAACAATTACCAAAACTCTTAAAGACGCTTAATCTAGAAAAAAGTAATTTTGCCAAAGTTTTCATTCCCAAAACAACTAATAATCATCCAACATTAAAGAACTCAACCCCTCCCTGCGCTCCTACTAGACATTCCCCTTCCAAAACCACACCCACAAACATTTCTCCTCCTACCCCTACTCCCTCCCCTCAACCCCCACCACCTCACTCTTACAACACAAGGAGTAGACATAGAACAGACAGTCACCACATAACCTCGGACAACACCAAACCGACAAACAGAAATTGGAGGGGTAAGTGAAGTTTCTAGAAGCACACTCTTAACTAGCAACACAAATTCCGATTACTTACAAGATTCCTTTTCTGGTTACAGACATTCAACAAGATAAATCAAGCAGCAGCTTTCAATACAAACGTTGATTTACGTCCATTTCAATCATCCTTATAAAATCCATTAGTTCAACGAACGGTCATTGACATCTATAAGAACATATCTTTTCAACAGCATTCGCCGAGGTCACATTACAACAAGCATTTAAATTTCTTGAAGACCAACATTTATCCTGTTATAAGTTCAATCCTCAAATTGACGATAAATTTGAATCTTTATAGACTCTTATCCACAAGGGATAAATAACTTTTTTACCAGATCTCATTGCTAAGAAAATCCTCAAATTTAGCTCCTAAGATTGATCTTCACGTCTTTCTAGGATTTTGGGCATGATATATATATTATTTATTTTATATTTTAGTACTCTCTCTTCCATAATTTTAATGTATCTTCCTATTAAGCACATGTAATTAAGCCATGTATACAAAGATTTTATATTTTATGATTTTCTAATAGAATAAGTTTTAAGTTTGTCAAAAATGTTCTAATAGTTCTTAAGTCTTTATTTACGTAAATAACAATTATTTGAGATTCAGATTTGGCTGATGATGCTCTATAAGGGAGCGAAACATGTCCCATGTATAACTTTTTAACTAATGAAGTTATTTTAAATGTAACATTATAATGTATTGAACAGGTGGATTCATAATAAAACTTTATAATTGTATATCAACAGTTTTCAATACGGATTAAAACATGAGATTAATCTTCTCTAACTGTCGGATGATACTACAATCTTCCAGATTATTTCTTGTTGCCAACAGTATTAAAAAAAAAAAAAGGTGCGGAAACCATTGCCATATGGCAACGCAAGATGCTAATGGGTTAATGATGTCCTCCTTTCTCTCTGCTCCTGCATAAAAAGGCAGTTAAATGAGGTAAGGGAGGGTCCGAGCAAGTGGCCGTGCGGTTAGGGGCGCACGGCTGTGAGCTTGCATCCGGGAGATAGCAGGTTCGAATCCAACTGTCGGCAGCCCTGAAGATCGTTTACTGTGGTTTCCCATTTTAACTTCAGGCAAATGCTGGGGTTGTGCCTTAATTAAGGCCACGGCCACTTCAAATTCCTAGGTCTTTCCTATCCCATCGTTGCCATAAGACCTATCTGTGTCAATGCATCATAAAGCCACTAGTAAAAATAAAACAAATAAAAATAAAATGTGCACCCAAGGTTTTCATTGTTGTGCACCAGGAATTAGCAATGTCGAATGAGTTCCTTGTCGCCTCAAGCAGCTCTTTCTCAGTACGTGTGGCAGGACAGAGACGACATTCTAGCAGGTGGGCCATAGTGTGCACTTCACCACAGCCATACAAAACAGAATCCACCGAATATCCCCACTTGTGCAGATTGGTCTTGCACCTAGTAAAATCCGAGCACAACCTACTTAGAGATCTTCAAGTCATCTAGTACTCTGTATGTCCAGCTGGTAATGATGATGATGGGGTAGAGAGTGCAAAATACAATGATGGACATTGGAATGGCAGCATCTGTTTGCATGGTCTATTACATATCCGTGCAAGTAAATGATTACACGGACATGCTCACAGAAGCTTAACCTTCTGCTACTTGAGGCTTCAAATTTCCTTGTGCTGCTGAATTCATTGGAGTCTTTTGGCAGCACTGGAACATAGCAGGTGTTATCAGATGTCTTTACAGACATAATGAGCAATGTGCCATGCCATGAGTACAGTACCACTGTGCCTTTATACTGCTGAATGGCTTGAACTATACTTGCAAGAAACAGATTGGTCATTTAGCCAACCTGCAACAAGATTTTGGACAGTGCATCAACATTTCTTGTGATGACTAGTCTAAGTACACAATGAGAAATTAGGTTCCGGATCATCTTATGGGTCCACAGCATATGAAGATCAGTCATCAAGCAGATTTCAATTGCAGATCACACCTCCACTGCAATTCAAGTTGTAGTTGCAGCTAGAATCTCTATTTGAACCATCAGAATCTTCTTCTAGTGGTAGGTTGTGACTGCACACATTCCTGTTGGTAAAACAAATACAATGACTTATTACATTCATACTGAAATCAGTTGCATTTTCCCATCACCACTATCTCTTCATCAATTTCTACCTCAATATTCCGTCTGAATTATAAATTTTGGCCAGTGTCTACATAACCAGAAGTACAGTTATCTTTTTTAGGGAAAGATTTAAAGATGTATAATTCATATTAGTATTATTAGAGTTGGTGACTGTTCTATCACCCTGATAGTAGTAAGTTACTTGAATTAGTTTTTAGTATAATTGTTGGAAAGTAAATTAAAGTATGGTCCAATATGATACTACGGTACTGTTTGTTAGTTACAGTTTATCTAAGATGGAGGAGAACGTGCATTGTGTTGCATTGCCTCTGGGAAGTAAAGCAGGTCTACTCATGGTTGATTACTGCAAAGGCTACTGCTACTTTGTTTCTCAACAGCCCAGCTTAGCCCTGTTGCACTATCTGTACTCAACAGTATACCCATAGATTGCAGTATGAAAAGGTCTCATACACACCCTATATTCACACTTGCGCTGAAATTGCATTTTTTTCGTGTGTTATTAAGGAATGACAGTTGATATAGCATCAACAGATGCAGACCTGGATGTACAGTTGCTGTCTTAGCAACATACGGTAGCGAATTGGACTACACATCATGGCTTTGTTATCTTCCTTATCACCACTTTGCTTTTTGCGTAGAAGAGAGACTTGCCCTGTATAGATCCTGAGTCACAGGATATGACCCTTCGACTGAGGTCCAAATGAAGTGACTTTAACCCTTTCCTGCCCACATTTTCACTCCGGTTATCCCCAGGTTTCAACCCATTATTTAGGAAACATTGAAGCAGAGCACATTGTTTCAGAAAAAGTTAAATATTATAAAAACTATTGATTACAATGTATTCACATTTTCAATAATATTATAAAACATACCATTGCATCCATTTCTTTATTCATTGAGTCATAAGGTTGTTGGTTCAAACCTCCACCCCCTGCTGGTGATACTTGACACTGGGGTAGGCTGTATTTCTCATGTTGTCTGAATCCCACTAAACCAATAATCACGTGATTCTGGAAGTGGAATGATGACCATATACTGTATATCAGATTTTATTTCCTCTGAGCAAGTGCCTTCCCATTCTGTATCTATTTTACTGGAATGCGCCTGTTTGATTGCTGTGTTGATATATACGCAATTGGTTATGTCATTGAATAGATTGTCTCCTAACATATGTAAAAAAAAAAATTATCTATTTCTCATAATACTCTTTCAAAATTATGGACAGGTTCAACATCATCCATATAATCATTTGGAGTAACGAAACGAAATGTTTGTTATCTGAACTGCCGCCGTATCTCCATCAGTTCTGATTTCTTGATATCTGTTTTCACTTATATCACTGTTATCACTAAAATTATCTTTGTTGATATGTTATTTACTCACTAAAAATTCACTTCCACCCCTACTCAACGATTCTGTGTCATTTCAGCTCGGTTTCAATATCTGCAGTATTCAATCCTGTCATGTTTACGAACGAAACAGCTGACCCGTGCTCGCAAAAGCTCAAGACAACTTCAAGACAGATTATCACTCTTCTTTTATTGCCTGAGCCTTGTAGATTGTACTGCGTGTTCATAAATGCCTTATAAACAATTCACTACAGAAAAAAACACAAAACTTTTGCATATATCGCACACGTGTGCAGATAATGCAGTCTGGCGCTAAGGGCGGGAAAGGGTTAATGAATGGTTACTGAGAAAATTAAATAATAATATCTAATAATGGAAAATACAGTTAGCTGCATTATTGTAGTGGATATGCTAACAGAGACAGTAAGTAAAGAAGAAAACACCAGGGATGGTGATGTTTGCCGATGATGTGATATGCACAGACTCGCAAAATGCAGAAGTATTACCAGAGGACTGGAGAAAAGCTCTGGAGGATTGTAGTATGAGGGTCAGCAAAAATAAGAGTTTATGAGCAGTGAAAGCCATGAACAATCTATAACCTTACAAGGAGTGAGCACACCATAAATGACCAAGGTGATCTCGGAAGTGAAATTTCAGCCAGAATCCACTCTGGGTGGAATGCTTGAAGAAGGGTTTCCAGCATATTCTGTAACAAGAGGATTGTAGCCAAATTGAAAGAGAAAATCCACAAGGTAGTTATTAGATAAGCATTCATATATAGAGCAGAAATGTCACTTGTCACTAGAGGGCTGCTGCGAAAGATACGTGTTGTAGAGATGAAGATGCTGAGATGTTCATGTGGACTGACCAGGAGAGATATAGTAAGGATGAGACAATCAGAGGAACATATCATAGGTAATAATTTTCATCTTATTCCGAACTGAAGAGCATTATAATACAAAACAAAAGCTAAAAGGTTTCCAACTATTCATTATTATTTATTGTAACCTAAAAATAAATAAAAAAGTTACATATATTTGATGACGCCCGTTTTGGCCGTGCTAGAGACCATCATCATTCAAAATCATTAAAGTTAAGGCAAGACATGAATTATAGATAGATAAAATTTATGAATATCGAATATCAACGCACGCTTGAATGGTATTGAATAGGTGATGGAATTAACTGCAAAAGTTAGGGAAGCAAGATTGAGGTGGTTTTGCCATGTTAAGAGGAGAATGAAAGACTATTTGGGAAGGAGGGTAATAGGCATGGCTGTGCCTGTTAAGAGGAGAAAGGGAAGACCAGAAAGAATGTGGTTGGATTGTATAAACAATTTTCAGGGAATTAATCTACACTTAGTGTGGGAATAATAAAGCTGAAGAAGAAAACGGTTAACTGCAAGCGTGAAGAAATTCATAATGAATCATGGGCTCATATTTTCTGTGTGATTTTAAAACAAAACAAAACAAAACATCCTTGAGACTGAACATGCATTCCTTGCTCTCCAGACATGTGTGATAACCCATTCTACTAGAATGACCAGCTCTCCACAGAGAGAGAAATCTCTTTTGTCTTTTAATCAAGACCCACTCTAAGGGTACGTTTATGCCGCAGCTTTGCTGCTGGCACATCACCAAGCCTCGCTGCTCAATGTTAGGCGACGATGAAACAAACCATTGGATCTCAATCGGTGCTTTTATCCTGGAGCTCAGGGTATCGCTACACTGTTCACCGCTATCCTCGCCACATCGATAGTCTCAAACATGTTTGTTTTTAGAGCCTGGCACATTGCCAGCTATCCTGTAACTCGGACTGTACTAGGTTCTTTCAAGGTCACCCGCTCTTCCTTTCTTCACGCTGTATACAGATGTTCTGTGATCACGTGCTGTCTTCGAACAAAATGCGATTTGGGACTAGCGGCATGTGGATGCTGAGTTTCAAATGGGATAAATGGAGTGATGAGATGACGAGCGGCCAGTAGACTTTGTTTTCCGTTCTATGAGGGATAGCAGCCTGTTTTAAAAGAAGTTTCTATTTGTTTGTAATTTTTTTTTTGTAACTACTCTTTTATTCTATTGACTATGTGTTTTTCTATCTCTGTGTATTTTTAATTTGAATTCAATATATGATTTTACTTCAATTTTATTACATTTTACTCTTTTTAATTTTAGAGGAAAATAAGGCATTGAAAATTAGATCCACTGATTATTTTAAATTCATAATAATTTTGTTCATCATTATAATTTTTCTTATCTTATTTCAGTGGGTTAATTATAACTTTCGTGTCATCTAGTACCATCAGGAGCCTATGACCTAGATGTTTGCCCATTTTAAACAACAAGCATCATCACCAACATCAAACTATGGAATTAATTGGCAAAAGAATGTGGAACAATTATGTCAACTTTGTTTTATGTTTTTATTCTTGCTATTTAGGGAACCTCTTATCAGTACAAGCAGGTGATTTGTGTGAAGTACCTCATTTTTCATGGAAAGTTCGACAGTTTTAAAAAAAATTGTAAATACATTTTGTTTAGGAGACCTAACTAAAGTCAGAATCAGGCACTCCATAACACCTTTTTTTTTTTTTACTTTATGCAAAAGTGCACTATTAAATTATGAAATGAAGCATTTGTAACTTCAGTCTTCAATCTATTGCCACAGTAGAAAAGCACTGAAAAATCCAGGTGAGGCATTTTACACTTTTTATTACACATTCAGTACACCAAGTTATTGTAAGATACACTCGCCAACAAAACTGTGACTCACTCGTTAAAAGAAGCTCTGAATTTATTCCGCACTTCAAAAGATTCAGCTGGCTCTGCGTTGTTCCTCCCTGATGGGGTAGCTCTTTGAAGTACGTCTTCGTAGGCTTACATGTTCAGCCCCTCTATACCTATTATCACATTACACAAAATACAAACAACCTTGACTATAATTTCTGCTGTTTTGAATTTTTAACTACAACTGAGAGCTGCCAGCAGCGTGTGCATGGGACTGCTGCAGGGTAAAAGCTCTATGGCGAGCAGCCTGGCTATAAACAGCAGCAAGGTGCTAGGGCGAGCATCCATGTGCAAGCAGCGAAGCTGCAGCATAAATGTACCCTAAGAGAAGCTGTCCTGTTGAGCCTTTTTCTAAGATTCAAAAACAGATAGCAAGTTTGAGTATCATATTGACAAATTAAGAATTCTCAGTTTGAGTTGGAAAGCATTGTAGTTCAATTCCATTTAAGTTATTGGACAGCTGTTGTAATGTTGATGTAAGCAAGTCTTGATACATTTGCATTTATGCAACTTAAAAGCTTTTCAGTGTGTCAAAAACATTTTAACATACCTGCATATTTCTTTATATTAACTAAATCAACACTGAAAAGTATGGCTTCCTTCTTAACAAATTTGCATTTATGATATTTGACAACAGTACATTGTCTGAGATTCTGCACTGTTTGGGATTTCTCGCTTTTTATTGGTGGTTAGAATGCACACTAAGTTTATTGCAGTGAGTTTTTGCAGTGGCTTGTATTCATAGCTTCTGGTATTGCCAAATATTTTCTATAGTTATCTTTTGCTAACATATAGGTTATAAATTACCTGATTTGTGCTATTTCATTCTATTGCATTGAATTGTTTCACTTTTTCTTTCTATTTTCAGTTGAGACCCTGCCATTCGGTGGTGTAGGCCATAGTGGTATGGGAGCTTACCATGGTATATACAGTTTCAACACTTTCACCCACAAGAAAAGTTGTCTAATTAAAAACTTCAATCTAATTGGTGAAAAGGTGTCTTCGTAAGTATTTGTTTTCACACTTCCATCGATATGTACCTTCCGTACTCATTCTCTACAGTGGTTTTCTGTTACTGGACCACCTGAACTATGAATAGAATTCACATGATTAACTTACAGTATATGTAAGGAAGTTACTTGAGAGGTGTTCTTTTCTTAGGCTTGTGGAGGTCTACAAAAAAACCATTCTCTCTTGATTCTATAGACTTTGCCAGCTTCATTTGCCTTTTACTAGCATACCATGAGGCATTCTGTTAAAATAATAAGGAATGGAAAAGAAATGTGAGCTAACATACATAGTCATTTCTCGACTGAGCATAGATTGAATTCTTCTCTCTTTTGCCAAGCGTCCTCTTCTATAAATATTATAGCATTTAGGGATATTACCCCGGTTATGATTCAACCTAGAGATAATGAAATGAAATGGCGTATGGCTTTTGGTGCCGGGAGTGTCCGAGGACATGTTCGGCTCGCCAGGTGCACTTGTAATAAGGTGCAGGTCTTTCTATTTGATGCCCATACGTGACCTGCATGTCATGATGATGGAATGATAACACATACGCCCAATCCCCACGCCAGAGAAATTAACCAATGATGGTTAAAATTCCTGACCCTGCTGGGAATCAAACCCAGGACCACTGAGCTTGATAGCTGCAGTCGCTTAATTTGCGGCCACTGTCCAGTATTTGGGAGACAGTGGGTTCAAACCCCACTGTTGGCAGCCCTGAAGATGGTTTTCTGTGGTTTCCCATTTTCACACCAGGCAATGCTGGGGCTGTACCTTAATTAAGGCCACGGCTGCTTCCTTCCCACTTCTAGCTCCTTCCTGTCCCATCGTTGCACCTGTCTGTGTCGGTGCGACATAAAGCAACTAGCAAACCTAGGACCCCTGTGACTAAAGGCCAGCATCCTAACCATTTAGCCATGGAGCCAGACAACCTAGAGGTAATAAAGCTTGATGATATTACATAATCAGCAGTACAAACCAAACCAAGTAATGGATGCCAAGTACTGAAGCTTTTTAGTGCCACATCAATATACGAGGAGGGATCAAATATAAACAGGATTTTCTTTTTTATTTAAATTAATTTATTGAAAAACACAAGGAAATTACAATTTACTTTTCCACATAGTTTCCTGCTTTGGAAATGCATTTGTCCCTGTGTATGGGCAGCTTTTTTATGCTCTCATTGTAAAAAAAAACAGGGTCGTGTCACCAGCCAGTTGTGCACGAAGTCTTCCATACTCACGTCATCTTCAAATCATTGCCCTCCTAGAGCTTCTTTAAGCGGTCCAAACAAATGGTAATTGCAGGGCGATAAGTCCAGGCTGTAAGCAGGATGATTAAGTATGGCCAGTGCATTTCCTGTAATTTGGAGACAGTTACAGCTGCAGTATGGGGCCGTGCATTGTCGTGGAGGAAGATGACCTGTCAGATCGGTTGGTCTCGTCTTTTGCAGCGATATGCAACTCTCTCCTGTTCAACAGCTCGCAGTAGTGATCAGCGTTGTATGTGCGTCGCTCATGCAATAAAATCAATCAGCAAAATGCCTCACCGATCGAAAAAACAATTGCAAGAACCTTGCCAGCTGACAGTTGAGTCTTGGCTTTCACTGGTGCTGCCTCCCCTTTCCTCTGCCACTCCTTACTG
The DNA here is from genome assembly GCF_040414725.1 of Anabrus simplex. Lineage (NCBI taxonomy): Eukaryota > Metazoa > Arthropoda > Insecta > Orthoptera > Tettigoniidae > Anabrus > Anabrus simplex. The sequence continues at coordinate 119,601,320 of NC_090269.1, forward strand.
GCTTGTTTGGATTTGGGAGTGTAGTGGTGGACCCATGTTTCGTTGCAGGTAAAGATCCGACTCAAAAATGCATCACCTTCTTCCACAAACCTTGCTGTAAGCCTCTGACAGACCTCCAAACGTCTCAACATCAGATTTTTGGTCAAAAGGCAAGGAATCCATCTGGAACACACTTTACGGAACTATAGGTTGTTTGTGACGATTGCTTGACAGCTTCCAATACTGATTCCAACTTGTTCTGCAATTTCTGATACTCTCGCTCGTCGATCGTCATCAGTAATGTCTTTAACTGCACAAATGTTTTCGTCTGTAATGCTGGTCCGAGGACGCGATCGTGTTGCTGATTTTCCACACGTTCCCATCCTTCCATGAAATTTTTATGCCAGGCAAACACACGTGTCCTTGACATTGTTTGATCACCGAACTGTGCAGTCAATCTCTGGCAAATTTCCGTCGCTGTAACTCCTTCACAAGCAAGAAATTTTATGATTATGCATTGCGCAGTGGAGGGGTGCACCTGTTGCTCTGACACCATGAGCGTTACTAACGAAACGGCGGGAAATATCTAACAGCATACTCTCCCCACTCCTAATGGTACCGCCTAAACATAGCAGAAGTGTGGGGCCAGTCCTACGATCTGTTGATGTTCAGGAACAAAAATCCAGTTTATATTTGATCGACCTTCGTACAGTGCAAACCACCGCCGCCGCCACCACCACCCCCTGCTCCCCTTTTGGTCAGCTATCCAGGCTTGTATCGTAGCGTATAAAAGAAAGTGCGAGTACTTCTCTGTGCACCCGTACACTTGCCATTGTCTGCAGCAGGCAAGTTGCTAACTGATTTAATTGTTAATGCAGTACCTTTTATTGCTCACAGAAGTTATTTATTTTTAACGTTTGTGGATGTGTGACTGTTCATGTGACATTACTTTGATTGAAAATGCTTCATACCTCCTTGCAGAATAAGATGAAGGCAATCTGAAGGTCATTGCTTATAGTTTATACATTGTGAATGGCTGAATCTATTATAAACGTTCAAAAACAACGCTCTACAACTATTTTCATAAAGGCACACAGCTAGTTGGCTGTGCAGTTAGGATTGTGTAGCTGTGAGCTTGCATTCAAGAGATAGTGGGTTTGAACCCCACTGTCGGCAGCCCTGAAGATGGTTTCCCCATTTTTACACCAGGCAAATACTGGGGCTGTATCTTAATTAAGGCCACAACCTCTCCCTTCCCACTCCTAGCCCTTTCCTATCCCATCATCACCATAAGACTTATCTGTGTCGGTGCGACGTAAAATAAATTGGAAAAAAATCTTACATTACATAGCACAGTACTACGATCAGCTACCGTAGCAAGCGCTGCTCTGCGGCAGAACCACTGAAACAGGTGAAATGAGCACACTTTCTCTTCTATATGCTATGTTTGCATTCTCTCATGTGGATGATCAATCATTACTGGGTTACTAGCTTGCCATACAGACTAAGTCAGAACTCTTCCTTTTATGTCCCAGACATGTTCATTGGAAGAGAGGTTTGGGATCATGCAGGCCAAGACAGTTATCAAACACTTCTAAGAGCATGTCACATAGTACCATCAGCAGTTTGTTGATAAGCATTATCCTGCTGAAACAGTGCAGCACGTTCATATTGCAGAAACGGCAGCAGGACATCCTGTCCCTAAAATGGAAATGCAGAGAGATCACAGATTTAATGAGCCGCAGACACGTTCACATCCTATGTCTAAGTGAAACACAAGAGTATTAGAGGATGAATATAAATTATATTGGAGGTGGAAAAAATAAGTGGCAAGGAATGGCATTGCTTTCGTCCTCCATAAAGACATTGATAGTATCTCAGATATCACCTTCATCAGCGGGAGACTAATCAAAGCCAAGGTGTATTTAAAAGGACGAAACGTTACTGTTGTTGAAGCCTATGCTCCCAGCAGGGTTGTATTGAAGACAAAATAACAAGCTTCTTAGAAAAAAACTAGAAGGTATCATTTATGAAGAGAATGCGATGGTAATCAGGAATTTCAGTGCCCAGGTAGGAACTGATAGAACAGGTAATGAAGGAATCTTAGGGTGTATGGAACTGACAAAAAAACTGACAAGGAGAACTTCTGCTTGATTTATGCACACAAAATCAACTTGTGGTAAAAATTCCTGGTTTCAGATAGAAAAAAAGTAACAGCCACAAGATTGCAAGATATGGGTATAGCTAGAATGACCATTGCAGGCCTATGACAGATTATGTAGTAACTGATAAAGTAGAAGAAGCATGCAAGATGTTTAAAGTATTACTAAGGGAATGCCTTGATAGTGACCATAGATTCCTTGTTGCAGACCTGAGAGGAATTAAAGCTATCTTTACAGTAAAAAACACTCAAGGACCATGTAAGGAAGGATGACGTCAGATATGGGCATTTAAAGTGAATGCCTGGAAAGGATGGTTGAAGGAAGAAGGCCAGTGGGAAGACCTAGGAAGAGATGGCTACACCAACTGAGAGACGATGTGGAGAGATGAGGCGGGAACTGGGATTCAGTGGTGAGAGAGAAGGCACTTCTGGACAGACAACGATGGCAAAAGCTCATTCAACACCACCCTACATGGCACGCTGGAGGGGTTCTGTGATGATTATGATTACAGTAACCAAGGGAAAAAGACAAAAAATGAAGGACCGGAAACAAAAATCTTGAATTCAAGCTACCAGTAGCAGATCTGAGAAAGGAAAATGTAGCATGGAATGACTTCAAGACAAGTTTTGTTAGCAGTGCAAATAAAATATGTGGAAGAAACAAGCAGTAGAGTTAATGAGAAAAGAACATCATGGTGGAATGATTAATGGAAGATGCAATTGCAAAGAGAAATGAGGCCTAGAAAGCCATAGATTTATCAAAATCTAATGAGAGGAGCAAGAGTGGCCGCAGAGATAATAGTAGATTTGAAGAGATTGCAAAACTATTTAGACAATGGAAATTAAGACAACAGGGTGGGAAGAAAAGAAGAATTTATCTCAAACATAACCTTATTTTCATGTAGGCCTTGTCCATGACTGAATTAATTTGTTATGAAATACCCAATTAAAACTGTTGCCAGTCACAAGTTTTATTAATTTAATTAATGCATTTTAGAGCACTCTGTTGTCAGGTGGTGATACCAAGGATACCATTCTGAAGAACTTTAAGGGAGTTGGAAATGGAGAACTACAGGTTTTGGTATTTGCGAATGACATAGCAATATGGAATGAAAGTGAGGAAGGAGTAAAAAGTAAACTTAGTATATAGAGAACTATGTTCCAAGAATATTGAATGAGAGTGAGCACAATTTTGCAACCTGAAATGCATTGTGTAATACAAAATGCAACTTGTGATTGTTAACAGTTTCAAATATTTCATAACAAAATCGTTGTCATAATCATTTCTCTCTTCTACCTCCTGCTGGGAGAAATATTGAGAGAAATTTACCTTTAATTTGGAAGAGCTCATTAAAGAGAATATTAAATTGCTGCATAGAATTATAAAAAGTAAGTGATCTAGCAAAGATCACAGCAATACAGACAGCTGATGGGACTGTAGTCTACACTATGAGAGACATCAGGAACATGAAATGGTATTTTGAAAAGCAACTTAATGAATCTGATGAGATGTGTGCCAGGGAAGATAGAGAGACAAGGACATTTCAATTATGTGAACAGAAGATCGTGAGTCCTTCATTAGATAAAAAGTGGTAAGTCAGCCAGAGTAGATGGAATTACAGCAGATACCATTAAAGTTGCTGGTACACCTGAGATACAGTGGTTGTACAGAGTCCTCAAAGCAGTATGGAATGATAACCAGGTACCAGAAGATTGGATAAAAGGGGTTTAATTCCTATCTGCAAGAAAGGTGAAAAATATAGAGGTATTACTCTTCTTTCCGTATGGCCTTAAGATTACAGAGATCATCACTGAAGTAAGAGTGCGAGCAATACTAAGAGCCCGTCCTAGAGGAGCACAGCCAATTTTATATTTGCCTTGAGGATGCTGGCAGAAAAATACTGGGAAAGAGGAAAAGGCCTAATTACAGTAGTGTGTTTATGCACAGTGGAAAGGCATACAATTATATCTCCAGATCAGTCATTTGGAAGAGTATCCGATAACTTGGAATGCTTGAGTACCTCGTCAGCAAGATTCAAATGTTGTATACAGATTGCAAAATTTGTGTCCATATTGGAGACGGTAACTCTGAATACTTAGACACAACAAGGAAGTGCCCTCTCACCTGTTCTGTTCATAGCAGTTACGGATACCATTCCTAAGGACTTAAAGAGAATAGAAAATGGTGTTTGCGGATGACGTTCCAATATGGAATGAAACTGAGGAGGGTGTACAAAGTAAACTTTATATGCGGAGAACTAAGCTCCGAGAATACTGAATGAGAGTGAGTACAACAAAAACTATGGAGATGAAAATTAGCAGGGATAATTCGAGTTGCAACATACAACTGCAAAACCAACAGGTTTAAGTAGAAAACCACTGCAGATACCTAGGCAGCATGATAGCCAGTAATGTCAGGTTGAGTCAGAAATAATGAACAGAGGAACTAAAGGGTCCAATTTCTACAGTCTCATGCCACATTTACTATTCGACAGGAAGGTTCCACTAAGAACCAAATCACCCAATACAAGTCATGTCATTCCTATTGCATGCTAACATCCGTATTGAACTGAGAATAATATATATATATATATATATTATATATAATACGGACCAAAAACATGAAATTCATAACCATTAATGATGTAGCTTACCAGGCAAAACAGAAAGCCTTTCAATATCTAGGCCTATTTTGTGAATATATTTTAGTATTGAAAAGGTGGAAACGTTTACGTTGTTATTATTATTACTTATATATTATCAAAGGTCCTTAGCAAGCCTCAAACTTGCAAGGTGAAATTTCTTAGAACTGCCCTCCAAAAAACACAACTTGATCATACAAAGAACAAAGATATCCGAATGAACATATGACTAACTGAACCTCTGGAGAAAAGGTTAAGGACATCCAGGCTTAAATGGTTTGAGCATGTTGAAGAATAGGAATACCACATGAATATGGAAAAAAGACTGACAGAAGACTGGTAGGAAGACCAATGAAAAGGTCAAAGAACCAACTGAGGGGAGATGTTGGGAGCAAAGGATGGAATTGGTAATTTGTCACAGGTAATGAAACCTACTGATGGGCAATGTTGGAGAGAGCTCTTACCCAGAATGCTGGAAGGGTGCAATGATGATGATGATGATCCAATCGGATGTGGATAGTATAGCTCTGTGGTGTGAGGTAAATAGATTGTATATAAATATTAAGAAGTGTAAATATATAAGACTAAGCAGAGCTAAACAACCACTCCAAAACCAACCTACTCTATGTGGAATCCAACTGCCAACTTCTAACTCCATCAAACTGCTCGGTATTCACATTACGGACAATCTGAAATGAAATAAACACGTGGAGGAAGTGAGGTGTAAGGCATACCGGGCGCTAGGTTTCGTCCGTAGATGTCTCTCGGGAGGAAGAAGTAAAGCCCTACGAACGGCTTATATTTCCCTTGTGTGGCCCATACTATTATATGGCCTTCCTTCCTGGCATCCAACTACAACGGAAAATATGAGGAAACTAGAAGGTATCCAGCGACGAGCAGAACGTTTAATTAACAAACACATCCCCTTAAACACAGCCAGGTCATTGCCACCAGTGAACTCGTTATGTACACAAATAGATGTAGCCTTCCTTAGGAAATCCCTGACAGATAACACACACCTCTTCCCTTTCCACCGCCTGCAGCTCAATTACCGCTCTGTTAAAAGAGGCCAAGGAGTTACTCTTGTCCCTCCCTTCGCTAGAACAACCTCATATTTAAATGGGTTTTACTCAAGGGCTGCTCGTACGTGGAACCTTATACCATCTGAGGTAAAGCTACTTCCTCTTCCTCACTTCCTCCGCGAAGTAAAGAAAATGTATATGTAAATATAAACCTATATGTGATGTATATAACTTGTATAAATTAGAATTGCAAGAAGGATGGGTGCAAGTACAGGTGTATGTGGGCGAATGTGTATGCGTGCGTGTGTGTGAGTGGTTGTGAATGAGTGTGTATACAGGGGTCTGAGTGAGAGTATCAATGGCTGGGTGTTCTTACTCTAATATTTTCAGGATAAATCAAGATAATTATTATTCTAAGGGTACAGTGTTTGTAGTGTAAATATGTAAATTTAAAATTGTCTACATAAGTTTGTATGTAAATATTCAGTAGAGTTTATGTACACATGTGGAGATGGAGGCACTTCCGTGTATGTGGGGCTTGCCCTTTCTCCATCTACCACCCCTAAATTGTACATGTACAATTTAAGGAAAATAAATAATAATAATAATAATAATAATAATAATAATAATAATAATAATAATAATAATGATGATGATGATGGGTTAGTGTCCTGGATGCAGCAGGCATGGTTTAATGGACCCTTCACTAACACCAAAGGAGAATGGAAATTTTAACTCATTGTGTCCCTCATCATGATACCGGAAGTTGGGCCCATATGTCAGTAGTGAATACACTCTGAAAGATGGCGTTCACCAGGTCACTGGTACACATGATTAATTAGTTTCATTTTCCGCATTGATAGGTAACATGTAATATAGATAAGAAAAGGTTCCACCTTATCAATACCAATTTTATTTATATAAGATTAACTTACAGGACCGGTTTCGACTTTTTGAACAGTCATCATCAGCTGTACATTGGTACCTTTACATAAGTCAAATATTGGTTGAATTGCCTTTCCAAATGGAGAAGTTGTGGGGAAGGACTTTGTCCAAACGTTCAAATTGGGCATGTTTAAGAGTAAAAATTGGTTATATGGTACAATCTAGATAGTTGAAAGCGAGTTTGGTTTTTAGACCTCAAATTCATGTAAATTAGCTAATTTTTAAAAAGTACAGGTATATTAAACACTCAAAAATGCATAACATATGTTAAAATCACATATTAAAATATACAGTGCGTGTTAAAATCCTTTATAATGGCTCAGATCACTTCATTGGAATGGATTTATACGTCTTGCGTATGTCTATATTCTTGTTTGAGTCCAATGTAGATGAAGAATGTCAGTGCTTGCGTTCATGGGCAGTGCTCTCGTAGGGGTTCTACTATATATTAAGATATATCTACTTGTATATATGATAGGTTTATCATATTGTTAATAGCAATTCCAGTATATGAACGGAGGTAAATATGTGCAGCTGTGATTGATACATGGACTAGTATTGAATGTAGTCTCCATTGTGCGTGAATATTTCAGATGCAGGTTGGTGGGTCTTTTCTCGTCTATAATATTTTGCTAGTGTGTGTCTGTAAGAGACAAAAGTAGTGTGAGAAAATTATAATCTGAAAAACATGCCTGCTTGTGTGTGTGTGTTAACGTGATGAGTACTTACTATTGCTGTCGTGGTTGGGATGCGTTGAGTTTGGCTGCCTGGCGTGTACTGTATCATGCTTTCTTTGGGCTTGTGTCTGCTGCTGTAAGGGGGATGGAGGGGTGGGTGAGGAGAGTTACTGTCGTAGGGGTAGGGGTGGAGCTGGGCATGTTGGTCATCTGCGCTGTAGTGCGTGCTGAACTCTGTTTGTTGATTATTTTGAAGTAGTGGTTTTTTAAAGCGGGGATGTTTTTATTAAATATGGTGTTGGTTTTTTTTCTGTAATTTCGTTTATGTTGTAATTAGGATTGACGTATTGATCTAGTAGTATGTACAATGAGTTATATTGAGCAAGGGGCCTTTAGGGTTTATATTTAATATTTTCATATCATTTGCAATGTTTGTGAAGCTGTGTTTGTATTCATCAGTGTGCTGGTCTATTGTGGAAAAATGATTATGTTTTACGGCATTTATGTGTTCATTATATCGGATTGCGAAGTTCCTACCGGTACGTCCTATATAGCTAGTCTCACAGTTGTTGCATCTGATTCGGTATACTCCTGATTGATGGTACTTATTGTTACTGTTGATTGTCTTGGTGTTGTGTAAGATGTTAGTGCTATTATGCGTGGTCTTGAAGGCTATTTTTAAGTTATGTTTCTTAACACATTGCTGACCGGATGTTTGAGCTTCTCACATACCCTGTGGACCGGACATCTTTCTACTAAGCATAGTAGGGTGCACTTGATTATCTAAATGAACGTAAATATTAAACCAGTAAAGACTTTATCTTTAAAGTTGGTATGAGTACTCAACCAATGCCCACCGAGCTCGATAGCTGCAGTCGCTTAAGTGCGGCCAGTTTCCAGTATGATATGGATGTTGATTCCCATAGGGAATCTGAAATATTTGTCCTGAATGAGTAAATTTATAATACCAATATAAATGGTCCGTTATTGGACATTATAAATTTTCCAGCTAACTCATTCTTGGTTGCCAGCGTTTCGCCCTCGTGTGCTAGGGTGGGCTCATCAGTTGGTACCTAGCACACCTACCAATACGCTGGCTAGTGCATACCGTGGAGGCCACTGCGTAGGCTACCTGGAGCCACCGGCAGTGCCAATGCACTAAGAGACTTTGTCTCATCAGCAAAAATTGATGCCTGCTTGGCCATCAGATGATATGGATGTTGATTCCCATAGGGAATCTGAAATATTTGTCCTGAATGAGTAAATTTATAATACCAATATAAATGGTCCGTTATTGGACATTATAAATTTTCCAGCTAACTCATTCTTGGTTGCCAGCGTTTCGCCCTCGTGTGCTAGGGTGGGCTCATCAGTTGGTACCTAGCACACCTACCAATACGCTGGCTAGTGCATACCGTGGAGGCCACTGCGTAGGCTACCTGGAGCCACCGGCAGTGCCAATGCACTAAGAGACTTTGTCTCATCAGCAAAAATTGATGCCTGCTTGGCCATCAGATGATATGGATGTTGATTCCCATAGGGAATCTGAAATATTTGTCCTGAATGAGTAAATTTATAATACCAATATAAATGGTCCGTTATTGGACATTATAAATTTTCCAGCTAACTCATTCTTGGTTGCCAGCGTTTCGCCCTCGTGTATGCACTAGCCAGCGTATTGGTAGGTGTGCTAGGTACCAACTGATGAGCCCACCCTAGCACACGAGGGCGAAACGCTGGCAACCAAGAATGAGTTAGCTGGAAAATTTATAATGTCCAATAACGGACCATTTATATTGGTATTATAAATTTACTCATTCAGGACAAATATTTCAGATTCCCTATGGGAATCAACATCCATATCATCTGATGGCCAAGCAGGCATCAATTTTTGCTGATGAGACAAAGTCTCTTAGTGCATTGGCACTGCCGGTGGCTCCAGGTAGCCTACGCAGTGGCCTCCACGGTATGCACTAGCCAGCGTATTGGTAGGTGTGCTAGGTACCAACTGATGAGCCCACCCTAGCACACGAGGGCGAAACGCTGGCAACCAAGAATGAGTTAGCTGGAAAATTTATAATGTCCAATAACGGACCATTTATATTGGTATTATAAATTTACTCATTCAGGACAAATATTTCAGATTCCCTATGGGAATCAACATCCATATCATCTGATGGCCAAGCAGGCATCAATTTTTGCTGATGAGACAAAGTCTCTTAGTGCATTGGCACTGCCGGTGGCTCCAGGTAGCCTACGCAGTGGCCTCCACGGTATGCACTAGCCAGCGTATTGGTAGGTGTGCTAGGTACCAACTGATGAGCCCACCCTAGCACACGAGGGCGAAACGCTGGCAACCAAGAATGAGTTAGCTGGAAAATTTATAATGTCCAATAACGGACCATTTATATTGGTATTATAAATTTACTCATTCAGGACAAATATTTCAGATTCCCTATGGGAATCAACATCCATATCATCTGATGGCCAAGCAGGCATCAATTTTTGCTGATGAGACAAAGTCTCTTAGTGCATTGGCACTGCCGGTGGCTCCAGGTAGCCTACGCAGTGGCCTCCACGGTATGCACTAGCCAGCGTATTGGTAGGTGTGCTAGGTACCAACTGATGAGCCCACCCTAGCACACGAGGGCGAAACGCTGGCAACCAAGAATGAGTTAGCTGGAAAATTTATAATGTCCAATAACGGACCATTTATATTGGTATTATAAATTTACTCATTCAGGACAAATATTTCAGATTCCCTATGGGAATCAACATCCATATCATCTGATGGCCAAGCAGGCATCAATTTTTGCTGATGAGACAAAGTCTCTTAGTGCATTGGCACTGCCGGTGGCTCCAGGTAGCCTACGCAGTGGCCTCCACGGTATGCACTAGCCAGCGTATTGGTAGGTGTGCTAGGTACCAACTGATGAGCCCACCCTAGCACACGAGGGCGAAACGCTGGCAACCAAGAATGAGTTAGCTGGAAAATTTATAATGTCCAATAACGGACCATTTATATTGGTATTACAGTTTCCAGTATTCGGGAGATAGTAGGTTCGAACCCCACTGTCGGCAGCCCTGAAAATGGTTTTCCGTGGTTTCCCATTTTCACACCAGGCAAATGCTGGGGCTGTACCTTAATTGAGACCACGGCCGCTTCCTTCCCACTCCTAGCCCCTCCTTGTCCCATCGTCGCCATAAGACCTATCTGTGTCGGTGCGACGTAAAGCAACTAGCAAACAAAATCAACCAATGCCCCTAGTAGTACTTCAACATATCTAAGATAAGCAAGCAAATGCATGTTAATTCAACAACACATCATTAATGTTTACATCGTTGTCGTCGTCAGAGTCCCTTGAATAAATAAGTACACTAGGTAAATTACGGCGTGTAGAGGCTTGAATATGACTTCCACTATTACCCTCACATTCAGTTTCCATTAATTCATTATCACTATATCCATTTGAACGATCATCGGCACATAATTCTTATCGTCGTCAGCTAACACCGTATTCCGCGGGAGCTCCATCTTGTCATTGACTGAACCGGCAGAAAGAAAATCGACGCTTCGAAACTAAATCAAAGAATAAAAGAAAAGTGACAGATATACATCTACGATTTATTCTACTCAATGTGCAAGTTCGAAATAGTTTAATATATGGTCAAGAGATGTCACAGGAAGACCGAAAACAATGTCATGAATAAAACCGAGATTTCTCGGGGCCCGTCACCTACCGCTGGCGAGCGTACTACGAGATTTCTCGGGGCCCATCACCCATGTGTTAAAAATATTGGTTAATGGATATATGTGTGCATTATTGAAGGTAAATAATACATAGTCCTTTTTAGGTTTATCTATTTTGGTCAATCTAGTTTTTGGTTGAGATTTGATTTCTTGGATGATCGTATTGATCATTTCTTTCTTGTAACCATTATTTTTAGCTATTTCATGGATTAATTGTATCTCCTCTTTTAAGTCAGTTTCTGATAATGGTATATTGAAAGCCCTGTAGATCATGCTATAATAAGCTGCTTTTTTGTGAGTATTGGGATGGATGAAGTCTATTTTGATGGTATTCGATGTGTGTGTGGGTTTTCGGTACACGCCAGGCAGCCAAACTCAACGCATCCCAACCACGACAGCAATAACACACACCACCAAAATATTATAGACGAGAAAAGAACCACCACCCTGCATCTGAAATATTCACGCACATTGGAGACTACATTCAATACCGTACTTAAAGTCCATGTATCAATCACAGCTGCACATATCTACCTCCGTTCGTATACTGGAATTGCTATTAACAATATGATAAACCTATCATATATACAAGTGGATATATCTTAATATATAGTAGAACCCCCACGAGAGCACTGCCCATGAACGCAAGCACTGACATTCTTCATCTACATTGGACTCAAACAAGAATATAGACATACACAAGATGTATAAATCCATTCCAACAAAGTGATCTGAGCCATTATAAAGGATTTTAACATGCACTGTATATTTTAATATCCCTTTCAGACCTGAAAGAAAACTGGCAGTGTGAATTTTTGTTTGTATGTCAAAAACTGACTAAAATGCTCTTAAATAAATATATTTTTAGTTCATTCTGAAAAATAAAAATTAACATCTGAAAAAAAGCACCCGCACAATTGTGCGTGTCAGGACTTACTTCACTACTTACAAAAAAGAAAAAATACCTCAATGCATGTGAATATACATATGTACATGATCAAATGTTCTATTTTACAGTGGGGAATAATTTAAAACAATTAAATCTTCGTTCAAACACAAGTAAACGTTACATTTTCTACATTGAGGAGGAGTTTTGCTATTACTGCCCTTTTGGCAGCAGCAGCTTGTTGTCAGACCTGAAGGAAATCTGGAGGTGTCTAAACGTCCAAAACTTACTAAAATGCACTCAAATGCATGTTTTTACAGTTTATTTTACAAAATAAGAACTATCGGCTGGAAAACAGAACCCACACAATTGTGTGTGTCAGGACTTCATTCACTACTTGCAGAAAATAAAAAATTAAAAAATTCAACTCAGTACATGTGAATATGCACATGTACATGATCAAATGTTCTATTTTACAGTGTGGAACGATTTTAAACAGTTAAAATCTTATACATTTCATTTCTCATGTAGAGTACGAGTTTTTCTTTCACAGTCCTTTTTGTGACAGCACCCAGCACTCCTGCATGCATTGGCTGTAAGGAAACCTAGCCCGCACATTTGTGCGTATCAACATTCAAAACCTCATGGTATTACGTACGATGTTGTAAGTTCACAATTTACGTTTGCTACACAATCTACACACTTCGTTGATTATATTCTGATATTCAGTAAAGCTTCTAGATTAATATGAATGCAATAAATAAGTACTTACTTTAGGCATTACTGCTTCCCGCCATATTCCTAATGAACTGTATTTTTTAACTCTTCTTCCTGCCCCCTGGTGGTCAAGTACTAAATAAAAAACAGCTGAAGTACATGCTACGTGTCCCGCACAAGCACTGCAGTCCGGTCTAGCGCCAAGAAAACGTCAAATAAGCTCAGACATAAATAAAATACGAACCCGCACAATTGTGCGTACACGGTCTGAAAGGGATATGTGATTTTAACGTATGCTATGCATTTTAGAGTGTTTAATATACCTGTACTTTTTTAAAATTAGCTAATTTACACAAATTTTAGGCCTTAAAGACAAAGTGGCTTTCAGCTATCTAGATTGTACCATATAACCAATTTTTACTCTTAAACATGCCCAATTTGAATGTTTGGACATAGTGCTTCCCCACAACTTCTCCATTTGGAAAGGCATACCTGCCAACTTTCCCGATTCAGGCGGGAGACTCCCGATTTTCGACAGTTTTTCCCGCCTCCCGAATATTCTATCTTTTCTCCCGATTTTTTGGTGAACTTCAAACATTTGTTTTCAAATCCCTCCATTTCAGCTTTTTTACGTCAGTGGCCGGAAGTCCTTCGCTCAATGGCCGCTTTCAAACGAAATATCGAAGTTTATTAATGCGAGAAATGTGCGCGAATGTGCGATGTTTATTGAAACCTGTATATCGCGACGCGCATATCGATTGTCAATCTCTCGTTCTCGCGTGCTATGTTCGTGTTCGTTCACGTCAGTCTAGTCGATTCCATCCTCTTTGGTCGATTCTAGAGACTAGTCGCTTTCTTAGTAATATAGTGACATAATTTCAATGATAACGACGGGTGACTTCTAGAGATTTTAGAAGCCATTTGGAGACAATTCTGACTAATTTTAATTTATCTCAATATAAATAAAATGTTTTGTCTGTACATTGCTCAAAATTTAAAAAGAATGATATTTCCGTACCAGTCGTGGCCATATTAACGAGGAGAAATAAGTTTTAATTTTCCGTAATTTCTGTCTGTTTGTCTGTCTGTACGTGCGCAGGCTCATCACGAGAAAACGGCTGAAGAGAATTTAATGAAAATCGGTATATAACGTCGGGGAATAAGTTGCTACAATCTAGGCCATAAATAATGTTATTCGCACTGAGTGAAATGGTAGTTGAGGGGAAGGCCTAAAATTTAATTCTCAAATATTTATGTTATTATTGGCCCTAATGATAAATACTACATAACTAAAGTTATATATTATTAAATTTCCTATCATTTATGTCTTATACATTTTTACCGTACCAGCTGTAATAACAGAGATATTCATGAATTTAGATTTTTTATTATTATTATTATTATTATTATTATTATTATTATTATTATTTTGCTAAGTCCATATCAGCGCCGATGTACGAGAAAATGGGTGAACAGAATTGTATGTAAAGTCAGGGAATAAGGAACTACAGTCTATGCTATAAATAATTTTATTCACTCTGTTCGAAATGGTAGTTTAGGGGAAGGTGCCAAAATTTTTTTTAAATTACCTATCTTAGTGGTCATATTGAAAAATACTACATAACAAAAGTTACAGAGAATGCAATTTCCGATTATTTGTCTTATTCAGTTTTGCAAGAGACACTTCTCATGATTGATTCGTATAACTTACACTTCTCAGGTACATTTTTTTGCCCCTTGTTAAGGGCATCATCAACCTTTAGGTAACCTTAAGTTCATATGTCTGAAACATTATCTATTCATACATGGATTAATGTGTAACATACTTTTCATTGTAATCCATATATGAATAGATAATGTTTCAGACATTTGACCTTAAGGTTACCTACAGGCTGATGATGCCGTTAACAAGGGGCGAAACATGTCCCTGAGAAGTGTATATAGTATTATGTAGATTTCATCCACGAAGCACGTGGCTTGTATTGAATAGGTGGTAATAATAGAATAAATTATTTTTGTGATAATTTGCTTATTCAGTTTTACTGTTCTGACTACAATAATATTGGTGGTGGTGATGGTGATTAAATTTTGAAGATTATAATAATGAAGAAAGTCATGAAGGAACGATCGCTTGAATAATACCACAAGAGGGAGTCATGAAAGAAAGGACGACTCACTTTACATTAGATGCTCTAATATCACAGATTCAGAAGAAAACTAAATGTGAAGGCCTCCAATATAGAAAGCTCATAAAATTGATCAACAATAGCATTACATTGACCATTGTTTGTTGTGATGTGCTTTGTGTATTCTGCTGCCATTTATCTACGATAGACGGGATTACTGCTGGGTTTCAAGTATAACAGCCTGCCTGAATACTGGCGGGAAGAAGCTGGGGAGTGGGGAGTTAGATCTCTCTTCTTTAGCATGCCATTCTTCTGGTTCATAAATTTTCTGATACTACTGGTACGTTACACACTGGATCATCATAGTATTCCAGCTATTCGATCCCTACTCGGAGGTAGTGATTTGAATGAGCAGTGTGCACACTTAAACAGAATAATTACACAAGAGTGTTTGCGGCTGTCTGCAGCCTGGTCATTCTAGCTCTGAAACTTTGAACTGTTAGATTGACACTGTAGTACCTTTCGCAAAAATTGAGAAAATGTACTGTTTTCATTTTATTGAATATTTCGTATGAAATCATAGCTTTTAATCACGACATTCATACTGGCGTCGTCGTAATGAGATGTTGACTTCATTTGGGAAAACTATAAGGACAGTCTTCCTGAGAATTCCGTAGTGAAGCACGGGTACATCAGCTAGTTATTTGATCCAAATAGCATTGCGCTTCGCATAATTGCGCAGGTGCTTGATGCAATATATTAATCTATGCATTTGCTAAGTAATGGCATCTAAGTGCATGACTGATTCACACATCTGGAGCATGAGTTCATACTATTTTCGGTAGGCTTATCAGAGACCGATCATCCCACTCACGCACTTCCTGTGAGGGAATAGAGATGTGTAATTTTTAGCCTTGTAGCCTCATATAGCAACAGTCGGGCTTTGAGACAATAAGTGTTATAAATATATCGTAGTACTGTGTTGCGTAAGACATGTAGAATAAGCAATTTTGACCAATTGTATCTCCTGATTTCTCCTGATTTTTCCTGATTTAAAAATCAAAATCTCCTGATTTTTGGTTTTGTAAAGTTGGCAGGTATGGAAAGGCAACTCAACCAATATTTGACTTATGTAAAGGTACCAATGTACAGCTGATGATGACTGTTCAAAAAGTCAAAACCAGTCCTGTAAGTTAATCTTATATAAATAAAATTGGTATTGATAAGGTGGAACCTTTTCTTACCTATATTACACATGTAAACAGCCATCACTTGCATGAAGGCAGGACCTGCTCTCATCACTAAACACAATGGAGCGACATTCCATTCCCATGTGATTCATGCCCAATACCACAGGATATGTGCACGACAGTGTTATGACAGAAGAGGAAGCTGGTTCAAAAGAACACACGTATATTCCTGCTGCAAGTAGGCGGTTTCCAATGGTACTTGTGCACATCCCTGGTTCCACATTCACTCGGATCTCTGATGCAGATGCATTAAATGTCTGGCCATTATACTGATCTTGACATATATCTGACGTATACACAGCTGTCCTGAACCTGGTTTGCAGGTGTGGGCCTGTTCAAATGACCGCCATTGATAACTTTGCCACACTATGGATGCTATATGACTAACATTTGCAGGAATCCGTCAATATATCTAAGAGAGGATAGTGTGGAGCCCTGCATCAAACCAGGCCAATTGGGGAATACATTACCTTCACAGTATCTCCTCAGAAGGCTGACAGCGCTGTACTTAATTGTTTACCTAATTCATAGTAAGGTGATATGCATAATGAACTAGCTGAGTGTGGAGAGTTGACCTGTTCGTTTCGAGAGACAGATAGGTTGAATCAGGAGAGTTAATGTTCAGATTGAATGGAAGAGGGGAGATGGATTGGAGATCTGCATCAGTCATTCCAAGGACTGATGGCATAAAAAGAAAATTCTTAATAAATATATGTACGTGTGTGTGTGTTTATTTTTTATATACACTTTCTGCTTGATCCATTTGTGTTTTATTCTTGCAAAGTGTATTACTCGAGTGAAGTAAAAGTAAATGGTACTGGTTTTTCAGGATTCGATATCCTCCATATTCGGATAGAAAGATGAACTTTGTTGTGATGGCAACAAAGAAGAGGCGAGGTGTGAGCTGCACATATCTTCCTTATCTCCTAATCTTTTTTCTCGGCATTGTAGTTGCCTTTGGATTCAAAGCAGTAGCCAAGGTAAGAAATGTAACTCTTATGGTCTACTTAGATCTATAGAGAAGACCTACTTATTTCCTTACTGCATAAAACTTTGTTGTCTTCCTCCAAGTTTTCATGACTGCAGTGAATGCTGCCATTCAACCACCTGAAGCTTATAAGTAGTCCTAGTCCATTTCTTCGTATATGAAATTACACTTTGAAACTAAAATATTTATCAAAATTGGTCAAAGTTTTTATATAGCTAGATTGAAGGAGAATATGTCACTTAGTTATTTTAGGTTATTTTCCTGTGAATTTAGATTTGTGAGCATTTTGACAGTGGCTTGTTTCATGAGACATATCTGTTTATTTTCTAAGCTTCTGTAAATCTCTTAAAGTAATTTGAGAAGCAGTACCATGAAAGTTCAAGAGCTCATTAGTTCTTCACATCATCCACTTTCACCTTTTAGGATTCCGTAACAGATGAGTTTCAGAGGTTTTTAAGAGTGTGTGGTGGTTTAGAATGATGGCAATATAAGGAATTACTGTTCAGTTCCACAATCTATGTCCATGAGTATGCTAGTAAATTCAGGACTTGGACAGGAATTTCAGTTGATATTATTCAGCATAGCCAGAGCAAGAATATACAGTGAAACCTCATTACTGCGTTACTCATTAACATGTTTTCCTACTTAGCACGTCATAAATTCAAAGTCCCGATTCTCATCGTATTAAATCTATATAAAAAATTCCTCACTTATTGCATCACGAATTTTCGCTATTACCGCTTAGTATGATCACATTTTTCCTAGCCCTGAAAGTGTTATATGCCATCCCTTTGAAACAAACATGATTTCCAACTCGGGTAAGATACGTTGCCACAGTTGCATGATTATGAAAAGAGGTCATATTTCTGAAACTTCACAAGATAAGTTGCACATTCGGGGAGCAAGCCGTTAGCCTCAGGAATGTTCAGTTTTGCTTGCCAATTAGCAGCAAGATTGCTGAGTAACACAGTGAGTCTATTTGTGCTTGTATTTCCCATTCCATTCAGAAGTTAGAAATTTATTTTGTGTTGAGTGGTACAGTGAAGTTTTGTCGCTTGATATCTGGATTAGGAACATAATCATGGGAAATTGACTAGAGTTGTGCATATTTGTCTTGTGATAGCCTAGTTATGTATATGAAAAAAGTTGTGAAATTCCTTACTAATGAAGATTAAAAAGTAAATATATCAGAAAGTGGACTGGCATCTGCATCTTTAAGCATGCAGAGGTTGTGAATGTTGAATTTGCATCTTTGAGTTTTGACTCGATCATTCGACTTGGTAGAAGTTTTTCAAAATGGCAGGCAAAGTCAATCCTCCTGATTCTTCCTGGTCACACATGGTCAAGTGTAACCTTCAATTCATTGTCTAAGAGTGTGACCGGAAAATAATGTTTAATAACCCACTGCTCCGAAATAAAAGGCTTCTACTAACATTTGTTTTGGAAAGTGTGTGATCTGCAATAATACTTGGATATTTTTATTGGCCCCTGTGCATATGTTTTAATATTTGTTTGGTGTTTTTTACACCTTTCAGTGCACTTATTTTATTAAGCTCCAGTAGAAAAGGTTTTCATATTTGTTCTCTCGTGTTTTTCACACCTTGTAATTCTTTCCTCTCATCTTGAGAAATGGTAGATATAGTTTTCACTGTACCCGTGGATACACAACGTAAAATGCCCTCATGTCAGAAAAAATCGTATCTAGTGTTTTCATATCCCTGTTGGATAGTTTTTATTCATATATTCAGTACCGGTAGTACATTTTCTCGCTTAACACATTCATTTTTGTTGTCCTCTGCAGAAACATCTTAATGTAATGTATGTATGTATGTATGTATGTATGTATTGTACCTCGTCGACCGTCATTTCCCGTGGTGACTTTCTCAATTTGCCACTCACATGGGTGACAATTAATGCTCACAACGGGGTACATTATCCGTATCGTGCCTTTTCCCATTACTTTATCATAAACTCCGGCCAATAATTCATTATCTAATGTTAGGCGGCCAAATAAATATAATGAATTCCCGCACACTACAAGTTATCATACGGATGGGAATGAGACATGAGGGCATCATCCTAACTCTGTGACCTTATATGAATATAAGTGTCCAGTCTTGTCCTAATATTTGAATATTTCATCCCGTCCGATATAAATACTCCTTCGCCTTCATCGATTTTTACTTATTCTGTGAAATATCTCTTACTTTTCATGTTATGATATCAATTACATATATATTCACTGCACGATACCTTTCAGGGATAAAATTTGTGATAAAAGTATATATATCCGTTTTTTTTTACGTGGACTCAACTGAAGATAATGCACAGCCTCATCCTTAAGTCCATTCGTAAACCATCACAGCTCAATTGTAACCCATAACTAAGCAAAACTCTAGGTTCATTTACCAAACAGCTAGTTCATATGCCTCCAAATACCTTTACGAATTATAAAATAAAGAAATAAATGAATGAATAGTAAGAATTCCAATCAAAGTTCTTATCACCTAGTTTATTGAATAATAAAATGATAGTACTTGGAAAATAGTAAAGGAAATCATCTACATGCTCATTTGTATTCACTGAATTCCAATCCCTAAACAAAATATTGTAAATATTTCTTAAAATATTATCTGAATATCATTAATAATAATATTAATTACCATTTAAATATTTTTCAAATATCAATCATCGATGTTGTAACATCTTGTATTACTGTTGAAATAACATCTAAGTATTATTCAAATTTAGGTTAAATATCAAGAATGATGTTTACATATTGTTCAATTGCCCTTTAGAATCATTATACCATATTAAAAAAAAAACTGTAGAAATATTTTCAAAATATTATTTAAATCCCAACCAAGTGTCCTCAATTTTCTCAAATGAATTAAATATCTTTCCTCAAGAGTTTCTGACATAGCGTAAGCAACATAAGCGAGTTCCAGAAATCATGGCTTAAAAATTGCCATTCATTATCATATTATCGTAAATCACCTTAAAAAAAAATATGTCTATAAAATGAACTTAAATATCCATAATTTTTCCTAAAAGTGTGTAGGAGTAACCTAACACAACATTCATGTGTCAACAAGCAAGTTATTCAACTGATAGTGTCATACCATGATTCAAAAATAACAATAATCTATCTGCGAAAGATTTCGAATAAAATCGTAAATGAAAGTCATCTATTAATGGATGGTAATTTTATGGATCATGAAAACATTTCCTAGTTCCAATCATGTCTTTGACCAGAAATCAACTTGAAGTTAGCCTAGCATGTGAAATATTTCTAGAAAAATACTAAGTTTCTCTCGTAAATACGTTACTTCTAGGATATACTCTTGATGATCGTACACCATAAACAGCCTGTAAGTTTAAAAACCTCATATGGTTGTATTCGTATTCCATTTAACCCAACATGACATGCTACCGTATATATCGCGTGACAATAACAACAACATTAACCTAATATCGGCGTTACGCTGCATAAATTCCACCAATTATTAATATATGCCATATTTTCGCCATATACGCAGCTTACGTCTCATAATTCCTCATAAATCATCTTTACTACCATAAATCCAACCTATATTCTTGCGCACAATATCCTCATTTCATTGTACATATCGACATTTTCATTCAATTACTTCAATTGCTGCTTTACGAGTGTCACGAAGTACGTATATTCCACTAAACACAATATCATAACATGTCATAAGTTTATGATATTAAATAACACAAGTAACTATATTCCTCCTGCAATTAAAGGCATGTATTAATAATTCAGGCTATGTTACTCACGTTTTTTTATGACGATTAAACATCATGTCATTTCCTTCTGTCTTAGAGTACGATCTCATTTCATTGTACATTGTATTAAGCTTTATTTGCATTATGAAAGACGTATAATCCTGTCACAACGTTGTAATACTGATTTTCAAAGCTTTCCTCAAGTAAACAAACATTCCTATTCTGTTCTGTTCGTGAAGTTGATTTGGGCTCGTTATTTCACCCTGACACAATACTGTATTATATTTGTATTAGCTCTACACACGCACACAATTAAACATGCCTATACATGGAGTATAAATTTTTGGTTTGTCAAAGACTAACTAGATCCGAGTTCTCAAACGATTACATGGATTATTTTTCAAAGACACTATTCATGGAGTTTATATCTCGATGAACCAGATATTAACCTTGCTGTACAAATATTTCAACTTAAACACACACTATTATTCGCACAAATCTAATAATTTAACTACGAAAATTAACTATAAGGAACTCCACTTATCTTGCTTCCGCTATTCCGCTGGGCTGGATTTCATCCTGGGTCTTCTTTGGACAGCATGTCGCGTTCATGTGCTCGTCATTGCCGGTAACTGGACTCGGGCTTCGGGCATGCAGAACGGTTGGTTAGGGTTCCTCCAGATTGTGACCCCATATCCTTGAATTACTCAGCCATGATGTCTCCGTCGATTACATGCAATAATAAAAATATATTGAAGGTCGTCATTAGATACATGTTTCAATTATGAACTGAACAATCCAGGGTATATTCTCTATCTTTTTAGCAAACACTAAGAAGGTGTAATATTTTATATAGTAGTCAAAAATGTTTTCTGCTTGACGCTGATTTTAAAATGTAAACTGGCGACTTCTCCTGCGAGATCAGATCTTCCTTCCTTGCTCTTCTTCCGCGCCAGATATTAATAATTCGTATATGAAATTTGATGTAATTTACTTTACTTTTCGCATATGGTTGTAACTGTATTAATAATTTCTCTTCTCCAGCTTCAATCCCTTCTCTTCTTGTATAGAATCTCGTTCGATACTTCGTTCCGAAATTGACTTCTTTTTAGATTTTTTTAAGTGACTCTTGTTTTTTTTAGCTCGGGATAACAATACAATTTTTTTTTTTTTCACGGCCGCATGGATTCGTTAGGTCTGTCCGTCTCAAGATTTATTCACGTCCTACTCGACTTGACACATCTGCAGTTTTTCTCTCGACGTGTTCACGGCCGCATGGACTTCTCAAGTCCGATCGTCACAACTGTATTCCGCGGCTTATTTGATTCTTTATGTCGGTGTATTTTCCTAGTAATATATTCTTTTTTTTCATACAATTTTCATCATTCCATCGCGATGCATGGCAACTGTCAGCGATATAACTGCCGTTCATGACGCAAACTGGGCAATGAAATGGTACATTTTGCTCCCCGTCAAAAGTAAATAAATGTTCTGTTCGCAGTACATTTATTTTGTTTTCTCTTCTGTATTCAAATGGAGCTTTCATTGACCTGTTTGTATTATAGTGTCCTGCATAGTTCTAATGAAGCATTCTACATTCTATTCTCGGTCTTCTTCATAATTGACAAGTTTGGGTTTTCGTATTCAATTTCTGCTCTTCTCTATCTTTTCTTTTATCCTCCTGAAGTTCTAGACCGTCGGCGTCCTCTATATCTCCATTGATATGTCGACCTTTAATCGCTCCTTCCCATCTCTTCTTTTCTCTGGTTCGTTTTCTTTTATTTCGATAATCCATTTCGTTCTTCCTTTCCTTCGGAAATTTCCCTGTCCGCTTGACATTCGTTCTTGCCTGTTCTGCTTTTATTTTCACCTTTGGATTCGGTTCACCTCCTCCATGGTGATGTACTTGATTTACACCTGTTATAGTTGTAAGCTCTCTCACGATTCTCTTCATCATTATTTGGTCTGACTCAAATAAGTATCTTCCTTCTTGGTCCTGTTCGTTGATTTGGTTCCTCTCTAATTCGTTCTGCATTTGCCAAATTTCTGCTCGGACTATTCCAATTTCCACCTTTCTTCTTTTCTTCTGCTTCTCTTCCGTTCTTCTTATTTGTCCTAGCTGCTTCTGCCGCCATTCTTCTTGCTTCTTCTGTTTCCCGGTTTTTTCATGTAATGATTTTTGTGGACTTATACGTTCTTCTTCTTTTATGATACCTATTTTGTCTCCAATCTGGTCACGCGCTGTTATAAAGTTCACTTCCATTGTTTTGTTCGTCGTTTGTACAATTTCGTTTATTGTTTCTATCTTTCCTTCGTACTGATTCCATTTTTCTTGTGAATCTATTTTTATTGACTCCATATTGTCAGTTAGT
The DNA here is from genome assembly GCF_040414725.1 of Anabrus simplex. Classification (NCBI taxonomy): domain Eukaryota; kingdom Metazoa; phylum Arthropoda; class Insecta; order Orthoptera; family Tettigoniidae; genus Anabrus; species Anabrus simplex. Next base: position 119,624,589 of record NC_090269.1, read on the forward strand.
CTCTTGATCTCATCCTCTTTCAAGCTTTGAATATACTTTTTACTTTCTGTTAATTCGCCTCTGATTCTATTTACTTCTTCATAGATCTCCTTATTCTTATTTTCCATTGTTTCAATCATTTCGGTTCGAAGATTCGTTAATCCATTTTTTATTTCGAAAACTTCTCTTCCGATTTTACCAATTTCTGTTTTCATCATCTCCTTCTGCCTCTCTTCCATTTTTCTTATCTCTTCCATCTGGTTTCGCTGCAGCTCTTCCTGTTTCTGTTGGTACTCTTCTTGAAATTTTCCAAATAATTCTTCCAACTGCTTCTTCTGCATCTCCTCTTGCTTCTTAATCATTTTTTCTTGTTTTTCTTCTTGTTTTCTGCTCATCTCTTTCAATATTTCTATTATTCCTTTCTGCCCTTCTTTTGCCTTTTCTAACTCCTCGGTTATCTTCTCTATCTCCTCATCCTTTTCCTTTTGGTATTCCTCAACTTGTGACCTCAATTGACTAATAGTCGCCATTTTATGTCTATAATTGCTTAGCTTCGCTAAAGATTCTATTTTGCTAATCGTTTATAGTTTGCAACCAATAAAATATATCAGTATTTCAATTCAGTATGGGATCTACAATCTGGTCTCCCCCATATAACCAACCGTCTCATTATCCCAGTTATTTCAGAAACTTGAGGAAAAAAAACAATCATTCTTGATATTTGGGAACTTATTAACCTATTTGCTATTTCTACCTCAACGGAAAAATCATATCATGATCTAAATTAATATTATTAACTATCTAAATCTACTAACTATATGAAATATCTCTGCTATATTATTCACTATCATTATCATCCATTTCTTCTTCAGCTCCCTTCCTCGATCACATGACTCCTCGCCTAACTCTCAACTTCTTCTTTCGGTTTCCCTCGTATGCATCGAATCTCAACCTTTTGCTTCCTATCAGTCTTGCCCCATCTCTGGGTGAAGCTTTCTCATGTCCAACACTTTCTATGTAACTCTTGATGCCTCGTATATCCTCAGATCCACTGCGTTTCTGGGTGTCAATCAATGCAATTATTCTTCTCCAACGACGAGCGTTAGCTAATGCAAAAACTATTTTCCAGAAACCACATTTGTATGTCAAATAATAGGCCAACAATTATCTTATAGTTTGGTTAGGCATCCTCAGCCTTGCTTCAACGGTAAGTATCAATCAATGTTCATAATTATCTTGTCATTGGACTGAGTGTCCTCAATTTTACTTTCATGTTAATGCTAACTCGATGCTGTGCCCCTGGGTATCCACAATCTTGCTTCACTAATGAGCATCAATTATCACACCTGGGTATCCTCCAGGGTATCCTCAGTTTCGCTACAATGATGGGCATCAATTAATGATGTGCGCCCAATATTTATATCTTCAACTATCCTGTGTATCCTCAGTCTTTGCTCACGAATGGGCATCAATTAATGGACCCAGGTATCCTCCAGGGTATCCTCAGTATCGCCCCACTGTTCGGCGCCAAAATAATGTACCTCGTCGACCGTCATTTCCCGTGGTGACTTTCTCAATTTGCCACTCACATGGGTGACAATTAATGCTCACAACGGGGTACATTATCCGTATCGTGCCTTTTCCCATTACTTTATCATAAACTCCGGCCAATAATTCATTATCTAATGTTAGGCGGCCAAATAAATATAATGAATTCCCGCACACTACAAGTTATCATACGGATGGGAATGAGACATGAGGGCATCATCCTAACTCTGTGACCTTATATGAATATAAGTGTCCAGTCTTGTCCTAATATTTGAATATTTCATCCCGTCCGATATAAATACTCCTTCGCCTTCATCGATTTTTACTTATTCTGTGAAATATCTCTTACTTTTCATGTTATGATATCAATTACATATATATTCACTGCACGATACCTTTCAGGGATAAAATTTGTGATAAAAGTATATATATCCGTTTTTTTTTACGTGGACTCAACTGAAGATAATGCACAGCCTCATCCTTAAGTCCATTCGTAAACCATCACAGCTCAATTGTAACCCATAACTAAGCAAAACTCTAGGTTCATTTACCAAACAGCTAGTTCATATGCCTCCAAATACCTTTACGAATTATAAAATAAAGAAATAAATGAATGAATAGTAAGAATTCCAATCAAAGTTCTTATCACCTAGTTTATTGAATAATAAAATGATAGTACTTGGAAAATAGTAAAGGAAATCATCTACATGCTCATTTGTATTCACTGAATTCCAATCCCTAAACAAAATATTGTAAATATTTCTTAAAATATTATCTGAATATCATTAATAATAATATTAATTACCATTTAAATATTTTTCAAATATCAATCATCGATGTTGTAACATCTTGTATTACTGTTGAAATAACATCTAAGTATTATTCAAATTTAGGTTAAATATCAAGAATGATGTTTACATATTGTTCAATTGTCCTTTAGAATCATTATACCATATTAAAAAAAACTGTAGAAATATTTTCAAAATATTATTTAAATCCCAACCAAGTGTCCTCAATTTTCTCAAATGAATTAAACATCTTTCCTCAAGAGTTTCTGACATAGCGTAAGCAACATAAGCGAGTTCCAGAAATCATGGCTTAAAAATTGCCATTCATTATCATATTATCGTAAATCACCTTAAAAAAAAATATGTCTATAAAATGAACTTAAATATCCATAATTTTTCCTAAAAGTGTGTAGGAGTAACCTAACACAACATTCATGTGTCAACAAGCAAGTTATTCAACTGATAGTGTCATACCATGATTCAAAAATAACAATAATCTATCTGCGAAAGATTTCGAATAAAATCGTAAATGAAAGTCATCTATTAATGGATGGTAATTTTATGGATCATGAAAACATTTCCTAGTTCCAATCATGTCTTTGACCAGAAATCAACTTGAAGTTAGCCTAGCATGTGAAATATTTCTAGAAAAATACTAAGTTTCTCTCGTAAATACGTTACTTCTAGGATATACTCTTGATGATCGTACACCATAAACAGCCTGTAAGTTTAAAAACCTCATATGGTTGTATTCGTATTCCATTTAACCCAACATGACATGCTACCGTATATATCGCGTGACAATAACAACAACATTAACCTAATATCGGCGTTACGCTGCATAAATTCCACCAATTATTAATATATGCCATATTTTCGCCATATACGCAGCTTACGTCTCATAATTCCTCATAAATCATCTTTACTACCATAAATCCAACCTATATTCTTGCGCACAATATCCTCATTTCATTGTACATATCGACATTTTCATTCAATTACTTCAATTGCTGCTTTACGAGTGTCACGAAGTACGTATATTCCACTAAACACAATATCATAACATGTCATAAGTTTATGATATTAAATAACACAAGTAACTATATTCCTCCTGCAATTAAAGGCATGTATTAATAATTCAGGCTATGTTGCTCACGTTTTTTTATGACGATTAAACATCATGTCATTTCCTTCTGTCTTAGAGTACGATCTCATTTCATTGTACATTGTATTAAGCTTTATTTGCATTATGAAAGACGTATAATCCTGTCACAACGTTGTAATACTGATTTTCAAAGCTTTCCTCAAGTAAACAAACATTCCTATTCTGTTCTGTTCGTGAAGTTGATTTGGGCTCGTTATTTCACCCTGACACAATACTGTATTATATTTGTATTAGCTCTACACACGCACACAATTAAACATGCCTATACATGGAGTATAAATTTTTGGTTTGTCAAAGACTAACTAGATCCGAGTTCTCAAACGATTACATGGATTATTTTTCAAAGACACTATTCATGGAGTTTATATCTCGATGAACCAGATATTAACCTTGCTGTACAAATATTTCAACTTAAACACACACTATTATTCGCACAAATCTAATAATTTAACTACGAAAATTAACTATAAGGAACTCCACTTATCTTGCTTCCGCTATTCCGCTGGGCTGGATTTCATCCTGGGTCTTCTTTGGACAGCATGTCGCGTTCATGTGCTCGTCATTGCCGGTAACTGGACTCGGGCTTCGGGCATGCAGAACGGTTGGTTAGGGTTCCTCCAGATTGTGACCCCATATCCTTGAATTACTCAGCCATGATGTCTCCGTCGATTACATGCAATAATAAAAATATATTGAAGGTCGTCATTAGATACATGTTTCAATTATGAACTGAACAATCCAGGGTATATTCTCTATCTTTTTAGCAAACACTAAGAAGGTGTAATATTTTATATAGTAGTCAAAAATGTTTTCTGCTTGACGCTGATTTTAAAATGTAAACTGGCGACTTCTCCTGCGAGATCAGATCTTCCTTCCTTGCTCTTCTTCCGCGCCAGATATTAATAATTCGTATATGAAATTTGATGTAATTTACTTTACTTTTCGCATATGGTTGTAACTGTATTAATAATTTCTCTTCTCCAGCTTCAATCCCTTCTCTTCTTGTATTAGAATCTCGTTCGATACTTCGTTCCGAAATTGACTTCTTTTTAGATTTTTTTAAGTGACTCTTGTTTTTTTTAGCTCGGGATAACAATACAATTTTTTTTTTTTCACGGCCGCATGGATTCGTTAGGTCTGTCCGTCTCAAGATTTATTCACGTCCTACTCGACTTGACACATCTGCAGTTTTTCTCTCGACGTGTTCACGGCCGCATGGACTTCTCAAGTCCGATCGTCACAACTGTATTCCGCGGCTTATTTGATTCTTTATGTCGGTGTATTTTCCTAGTAATATATTCTTTTTTTTCATACAATTTTCATCATTCCATCGCGATGCATGGCAACTGTCAGCGATATAACTGCCGTTCATGACGCAAACTGGGCAATGAAATGGTACAGTATGTATGTTTGAATGTGAACAGTTCTCACATTGTTTTAGACTGTCATTCTGATTGGATTGATGGATTTCATAGTTTTACATTAGAGCCAGAAAATTTGAGTGCCTCAAGATAGGACTTTATCCTATTCTCCAGTATATTGTAAGTCTCCAATTCTATCAATAGCTTTCTCATTTTAACATTTGCATGTTGTAATTCCAGTAGTGAGAAGTTTATTAATAGCTTTCTCTGCACCAACAGCATTTGTCTAGCCATTACTTCTTCCCAACCTTCTTCTGAAACTAAACTATAAGGGGAAATCAAATTAAAACCGAATTCACGCCATAACACACATTCTACGCAAAAGGTGGTAAAGCTCTCGTTACGTATCGTACTACCATCGCTGTGGTAGGAGAACTGCATTGTGACAACTCACAGGTCAGTTATGTCTTTGTTGGTGCGCGGACTGGTCTTGTGTGTTCGTCCAAGGATAGAAATAGAGGCAAGCAAAGAAGAGCAGAGATGTGTGGTTCCTTTTCTGGTGGCTGAAGGTGCTGGAGTATCTCATCGTCGTATGTCAAACACTGCTTGTCCATGACTAATGTGCACAAGTGGGATAGGAGTTCCGAGAAGGACGCACATCACTGCAAGACGATGCACGCCCAGGACAGACCCATCGAGCCATTACTCCTGATGTGATAGAGTAGATCGATGGCCTATCCGGGAAAACAGACACATCACGGTGGAAGAAATTAGTCGGCATTAGCCATGGCTCCGTCCATGCCATTATCAAAGATCACTTGCATTTCTGCAGAATTTGCTTGCAGTGGGTTCCGCATCTGATGTGTTTGGGAAACACTTCAACATCCTCCGTACAGCCCAGATTTTTCACCTTGTGATTTTCACATTTTTGACGGTCTGGACGTCGGACGAGGAAGTGCAAGAACTGGTACGGTTGTGGATCCGTCAGCGACCTACCTCTTTCTAAAAAACTGGAATTGATCATCTTGTTTCCCAGTGGAATAATAAAACCATTCCATGGTCACATAGTGGGTTTTCAGTTTTCATTTGACTGCCCCTTATAGATCACAGTTTGTACATTAGGAAACTGACTGCCCCTTATAGATCAGTTTGTACATTAGGAAAGTTTCCTGTCAGTTGGGGCAAAATTGAAAACAGATTTCAAGAGATATCTAATGGAGTGAAAGATGGATCCAGATATCAAGTCTAAGATGATGTATGCACAATTGCCAAGAAATTCATTCTTCTGGTTGGTACATGAATTTTTCCTTGTTTACAATTAAGTGATCATCATCTACATTGCTCTCTAGATTTCTCGGTCTCATGTACTCACAAGACCAAGATCAAGACCAGGGCCTCTCAAACATCCAAAATCCCATGCGTGCAAACCTAGGCGCAGAGGTTCTCTGCACAGTGCATCGTTCTGACTCGACTCGGTTCATACCAGCATATTGACTCGGGACGACTCGGCTAAGTTCAGCTCAACTCTCCTCCGATGGTGCAGCATTACAGAGGAAGTGAAAGACAGGTGGAGGGAGCGGGGCAGGCATAGGGAAAGAGAGAGACAGCGCTATTGCTCCTGGAGTTCTGCACTCTGGTCAACGTAGTGGTCTTTTACACCTTGTGATGTAGATGTTGATTCCCATAGGGAACCTAAAATATTTGTCCTGAATGAGTAAATTTATAATACCAATATAATGGTCCGTTATTGAACATTATAAATTTTCCAGCTAACTGGTCTCGAAACATGTTCTCACATGTTAATATAGACAGTAAATAAACATTGTACTTGCTAAGTATTGGCAAGGTGGATCCGAAGAAAAAAAGCACTCCTATTTGTTCATCTTCTATGCATGGTTTTATGAAGTATGTGATATGAAAATGAAAATAAGACTCTTAATTGAAAACAGATAGATATGGCAGTGAAGCTTGTACCAAAAAATACAGTAATTATAGCAGGACAAAAGATATGTCTGCAAGGGATAGGCCAATGGTTTGTAGAATGCAGTATCTACAAGATGAAGATTGAATTAACAGGACCATTAAAAACATATTGAAAAGTAAGAAGGAAGCTTGAACTTGGAAGTGTTTTCTGTCACCTTGTATGGAACAGTCTGTTGTTGAACCATGAAAGTTAAGAAAATAAGATATAAGGCATATTAAATACATCTTGTGAAATGTGTTGGAAACTTGGCATGTGATAAGTGAGGATGAAATTTAAATACAGATAAAGAGAAATAAGGGAACAACCAGTGGAATGGACAGAAAGTTTCATATTTCCATTGTACTGGTAAACAGAAGACATTCACATAATTACAGATTGAGATCAGGTAAATATATACATATATAATTAATGAACGTAGGTTTTCGTGGCTCATTGTATTAACATAAAGAAATAAATAAACTGGATTGAAGCCACTGCATATATATGGCACAGCGGGACGCACTCAAACTGTCGACAGAGGGCGGTGAATCAGAAATTTCCCTCCCAACCACCACAGCACAGCGCCATGATCCTTGAGTCTAGTTAGTGGGATAGGCCGTGGATAGTATGGGCACGACTTCCACGTTCCTTCGGAGAATTTCTTTGCTCACTGTCGGAGGCAAAACTTCACAGGTCCTAATGAAGGCCAATGCAATTTGTCTGAAAGTTTGGATCCAGTTCATTTATTTCTTTATGTTATATACATACAGTATATATTTTTAATTTTGCAACATATTCTGTAATAATTTATTGTCACATCCTCCTCACGATTTTTTAAATTTTTAATTATTTTTTCCTGTAGAAGTGTGAAAGTTATATCTTGTTCTATTTTATTCTATTTATTTAGCATACAGCTTTTAGCGCTGGGAGTGTCTGAGGACATGTTGTTCAGCTCACCTAGTGCAGGCCTTTCTAGTTGATGCCCATGGGCATCCTGTGCATTTGGGTGTGAGATTGAGATGATGATGATGATGATGATGATGATGATGATGATGATGATGATGATGATGATGGTATAGGGAGTGGGTGAAACCCGGTGTCGGTACCTGTCGAATAATACCAAGGAGTCGGCTCAAGACTTAACAAACTATCTGATGAATCCATCATCATCAACTGTGTTATATGAACTTGCACCAGATTAGCACTGCAGAGAGATATGAATTGAATCTGGCTTTTGGCACATTCTGATTACATACAATAACACCAGCTCTTCTACTGTGCCAGCCAACATTCTGATGAGTTTTTTCCCCACCAACGGGACCATGGTGTCAGACATGACACCTTAACGATTGCGGACGCTTGGCTGGCTATGTTTGAGAGCAAATGATTTTTAATGCCAAAAGTTATTCAGTTCAGGTTGTGTATTATTCTAAATCAGTTACCTAAGAGTAACATTAAATTACTAACTGCATGGCACTACAGCCCTGAAGGGCCTTGGCCTACCAAGTGACCGCTGCTCAGCCCGAAGGCTTGCAGATTTCGAGGTGTCATGTGGTCAGCATGGCTGTTATTCTTTGGCTTTCTAGACCACGGCCATTATCTCACCGTCAGATAGTTCCTCAATTCTACGAAGCATGTTTTTTTAAGTAAGGTCCGTTTTGTTGTAGACACTAGTAGTTCACGCGCATATCGCAACAAGCGCGTGCGTTGTGTACCGGCATGTCTCAGGAACAACTGTGCTCAGTTTCAGCTCTGTAGCTAACCTGTACGGTTCTGTTCTGTGCATTCAAAATGTTTAACAGTATCAACTCGCCCGCCGTGTGCGAGGTTCGGTCAGTGATACGGTTTTTGTCAGCAAGTAACCTGTCTGCTGCAGAAATTCGACAGATTTGCAAAGTGTATGGTGATACTGTTATGAGTGAAAGCAAAGTGCGTAAGTGGGTACGACAATTCAAAGATGGCCGTGACAACATCCATGATGAGGACCGCTCCGGTCGCCCTTCTTTGATTACAGACAATTTGGTGGCTTCAGTTGAAGCGAAGATTCATGAGAACAGGCACTTCACAATAACAGGTCTTTCAAACAAATTTCCTGACGTGTCGAGATCAGTGCTTCACAACATTGTTTCTGAACACCTAAAGTTTAGGAAACTGTGCTCCCCTTGGGTCCTGAAACTCCTAACAGAGGACCACAAAAACCAAAGATTTGAGTGTGCAATGAAGTTCTTGACTCGTTATGACGAAGAAGGTGACAGCTTCTTGTGTCAGATAGTAACTGGAGACGAAACATGGGTTTCGCATATCACGCCCGAATCGAAGCAACAGAGCATGGAATGGAGACACACACTCGCTTGTAAAGGTGAAGGCCAAACAGACTCTGTTCCAGCGCAAAATCATGGCGTCGGTGTTTTGGGATAGGCATGGTGTTTTGTTGGTCGACTTCATGCAATGAGGAACCACTATCAATGCAGAAGCATACTGCCAAACCCTGAGAAAGCTACGCAGAGCGATTCAAAACAAAAGACGCGGCATGCTGACAAAGGGAATTGTCCTTCTGCATGACCTCACACTGCAGGTCAGACCCGCGATTTATTGGACAGTTTTGGCTGGGAAGTTTCAGACCACCCACCCTACAGTCCTGATCTTGTGCCGAGCGATTACCATCTGTTCCTCCACCTCAAACATCACCTCAGTGGCAACCGTTACAATGATGATGACGACGACGTGAAAATGGCAGTGAACTCTAGGTTATCGGAGCAGGCGGCAAGTTTCTATGAAGAGGATATTTTAAAATTGGTTACGAGGTATGGTTAGTGTTTGAACAAACTTGGCAACTATGTCAAAAAATTGAGTGAAGTATGTACTTTCTGAAAATAAATTTACTTTTTTGAAATAACTTTTCGTTGTGTACTTATTTTCTAATGGACCTTACTTAAAAAGCACGCCTCGTAATTACATAGGCTGAGTGGACCTCGAACCAGCACTCAGATCCAGGTAAAAATCCATGACCTGGCCGGGAATCGAACCCGGGGCCTTCGGGTAAGAGGATGGCACGCCACCCCTTACACCACGGGGCTGGGAACATTAAATAACTTCGTATAATTTATTAACGGCCCCTAGTCCTGGGCAACCCTTAAATGGGCGAGGGGTGCAAGGAATCTCCCGGCTCAAATTAGTGAATTCCGCAATAAGAATGGGGGCTTGGTACGTCAAAAGTCTCTATGCAGCTGGCAAGCTTGACAGCCTTATCAAGGAAATAGTTAGATTGAGAACACCATTAATGGGAATTAGTGAAGTTTGGTGGCCTGGTGCAGGTAAATGTCATCTTGATGATGGTACATTCTATTACTCTGGTAGTGAAGATAATGATAAAGATCATAGAAATGGAGTCTGAATCTTTATAAATTCTGAACTTACGAAGTATGTCAGCAACTTTGTACCAATTTCTGATCAAATCATGTTATTACAACTTTCCCGCTTACCTTTTAACGTAAACATCTTGCAGATATATGCACCAACAGCGGACAAAAAGTAAGATGATGAAGTAGAAACATTCTATGAACAACTTGGAACTGTTCTTAAAGACCTGAAGAAGGATGAAATAACTGTCATAATGGGCGATTTCAATGCAAAAATTGGTCAAGGAAGTCGTTCCGACTTGGTAGGCAAATTTGGGCTTGGTAAATGCAATGAGCAGGGAGAAAAGCTGTACGAATTTTGCGTAGAACATCAAATGGTTCTCCCCAGTACATGGTTCAAACTTCCAAAACGTCGTTTATACACGTGGAAAGCTCCTAAAGATGATCCTCAGAATCCTGACACAACAAGGAACCAAATTGATTACATTCTGAAAAATAAGCGTTTCAGAAATTCCATCAAAAGAGTTGCAGCATATCCAGATGCAGATATTTCCTCGGATCATAATCCATTGATAGCTAATGTAAAAGTTCGTCTGAAAATCATGAAGAATAAGCCTAGAAGAAAGGTACTAAATATCGCTAATCTACAAAATTGTGAAACTCGGCAGAAAATTGCTCAGGATTTGAATAGGCATTTAAAAGAAATCAATACCAATAACTGTGAAACAGCAAATGATTTGTGGAAATAGTTTAAAAGTCAGGTAGAGGTACTTCTTCAAAACGAAGATCAAAAGATACATCCTATGAAGAAAAAGAAATGGATCATCATCATCATCATCATCCTAAACCATCTCCAGTTTCCCGGGTGTGGTATATGAGCCTCCTCCATCTCATCCTGTCCTTGTACCATTCTTCCTCCACCAACTTGTCCCAATCATCTCTCAGCAGTACATCGTTCTTAACTAAATCTATCCATTTCCTTCGTGGCCTTCCCACGGGTCATCTTCCTTCCACTTTTCTGTCAAATTCCTTCCTTGCAGTTCTGTTTACTGGCATCCTCTTCATGGGACCAAACCACTTCAGAAGAAATGGATGACAGATGATATTCTTGAACTAATGGAACAACGAAGATTAGTAAAAAATGATGCAGAGGAATACGAAAAATTACAATGCCACATAAAGAAAGAAATACATGCTGCGTAAGAGAACTGGATGAAAGAACAATGTGTGAAAATGGAAATCTTTCAGTCTAAACTTGATCTGTTCAACATACATCGAAAATTAAAGGAAATAGCTGGCATGTACAGAAAACGTAACCTTTCTGTACTGTTTCATGCCACAGACAGGCCTATTATTAATGAACAAGAAGGTTTAAATACTTGGGAAAATTATCTGATGGAACTTTTCTGTGATCAGAGAGGTGAGGAAACTAACCAACGAGCTAATTGTGAAGGCCCTGACTCTTAAATCAGAAGTGCTATATGCTGTGAAAGTTTCAAAAAGCAAGAAATCACCACATCCAGATAACATCTCTGTAGAACTTCTTAAAATGATTGATGAAGACAATATCCAATTCTTGGTTAAGTTGTTCAGTACTATATATAATACTGGAGACATCCTGTCTGACTGGCTGTTATCTACATTCATCACGTTGCCAAAGAAGCAAAAGGCATGTAAGTGTGATGATTATAGGCTAATAAGCCTCATGAGCCACACACTTAAAGTATTTAAGTGTGAACAATGACCTCGACGAAACACAGTTTGGGTTCATAAATTCTTTTGGTACAAGGGAAGAATTGTTTGCACTAAATATCCTAATTCAGAACAGTCTAGATCAACAGCAAGAAGTGTTTGCTTGTTTCATTGATTTTGAAAAGGCATTTGACAGAGTACAACATCCAAAACTTATAGAAGCCCTAAAGGGTATAGGAGTTGACAGCAAAGAAATCCGCATTATTGAAAATCTTTACTGGAGACAAAAGGTTGTTGTCCGAATCGGAAGTCAAACTACAAACGAGATAGCCATCCAAAGAGGAGTTAGACAAGGTTGTGTTTTATCTCCATTGTTATTCAACCTTTACTCGGATAAAATTTTCAAAACAGCTTTAGAAAATCACCAATATGGAATAAAAGTAAATGGTTGCATAATTAACAACATAAGATGTGCATATGGTACAGTCATCTTGTGTGACAATTTTGAAGGACTCCAACTCCTGCTCAATAATATTAGTGCAGTAAGTGAGGACATGGGATTAAAAATAAATGTAAACAAGACCAAGTTCATGATCTTCAGCAGACGTGCCAGTGCTGAGGCAATCTTACAACTAAACAACCGACAGATTGAGAAAGTAACCACTTTTAAATACCTGGGTGCCATTGTCACTGAACTACTTGATCATGAGGAAGAAGTGAAACAGAGGATAGCAATAGCATGAAGAATATTTACAAAAATGATATCTTTCTTTAACAATGACTACTTAATTTTAAAACTTAGACAGAGGATGGTCAAGTGCTATATATGGTCAGCCTTGCTATATGGTGTGGAAACATGGACTCTCAAGAACATATCAGTGAAACGCTTGGAAGCCTTTGAAATGTGGATCCACCGTAGGATGCTTAGGATTTCTTGGGTTGCATGACTAACGAACCAAGAAGTACTCAGAAGGGCAAGAGCAAGTGGGGAACTCATTTAAACATTAAAACACCGGAAGATCTCTTACCTTGGCCACATCCTTAGAAATGACCATTACCTCATCTTACAGCGGATTGTACAAGGCAAAATACAGAGTCAAACAAGTGTCGGGAGGAGGCGAACATCATGGCTTGGAAACATCAAAGAATGGACTGGAATTCATAGTGTTGAAAGACTTTTCTACCTAGCAAGAGATCGTATTGCATTCGCCACAGTGATCGCCAACATCAGCGGGACCTGATATGGTACTGTGAAGAAGAAGATAATGTATTAAGTTACTCAGATAATTTATTTCCGCTACACAGATTGACAGAATATCAAGATTTTATTAACAAATGTTCAATGAAATGGGTTTTGCAAGGCGGTGTTGCTAAATCTGTACATGGCTTAAGACTAGCATGAGAACACCAAAACTTTGCCAGGGGAGGGGGTTTGAATATAGACCTCCGAGCTGACAGGTTTACGCCATAGCAAGTGCGTTATGGTGACACTGGCTGAAACCAACGCTTTGATGCTGATTTCTCAGCATGCCTCTCAAGCCGTTCTTAAGTCTCGGACATATTTTGCACCACCCCGCACAAAGCCCATTTGAATTCACTTGCGAAACGATCTGATTGGCTAACTTGAGCAGCTGATAAAATGACAACAGTGTAAGATATCGGATTATTTCTTTCAAATTATTTATCAACATGACCAACCCTCTAACACTTAAATAACTGGTTCGTTATTTCCAACCACCCTGTATATGTGTAATTGAATGTGATCTATAGTTGAAAATTATCATATAGGCTGCCAGTTACCGATACTCTGGCCGTGCGGTTAGAGACGCGCGGCTGTGAGCTTGCATCCAGGAGATAGTGGGTTCGAATGCCACTGTTGGCAGCCCTGAAGATTGTTTTCTGTGGTTTCCCATTTTCATACCTGGCAAATGCTGGGGCTGTACCTTAATTAAGGCCACGGCCGCTTCCTTCCAACCCCTAGGCCTATCCCATCGTCACCGTAAGACCTATCTGTGTCGGTGCGATGTAAAGCCACTACCAAAGAAAAAAAGAATTACCTATACTCGATGCTGATTGTTTTATCAATGATTTCAGCACTTCTTGTGCACATGGTAGGCACTTGAAGTCATTCGTTATCATCTAGAGCACTTCCAGCAGAAACTGATTTTTACTGGTACATTTTCTGTATTACCATAATGATTGTTTACTTGAAAGGTAGATTGAACTATGCAAGATTAATGATAAGCACTCTAGAAATGTAAAATGCCCCTGCATAGATATAGAATACTGATTTTAGTACTGAAATATTTAAGAATGTTGTGATAACTTTTGCTTATCTGAAATCTTTTAACAGTATGATTTTAAATTTACTTGTGTAAGGTTAAAATATGGTCTTACATTAGTTTTGAATTCAGATTTCAGTGTTAAATAAAAGATTTTTCCTCATGCATTCTTCTTTCTTTTTTCAGGTTGCTGGATTTGATGATAAACTACCACAGTAAGAATCATGCAGTCCTGTACAAACATATTTTACCAATGGGAATTGTAGTTATATTTTTGGTACACGCATGCTTTGTAAATTTGTGAAGTAGACCTCGATACGAATGGTTTCATTCCTGTGAAGAAGCAATTCTTCAGATTTTGAACAAACTACACACTATTATCATTTAGACTTTCACGGCCCGTGTAACTATTCATGAGTTATATTTTTGGGCTTATGCCGTGTAAATAATTGTAAACACACTCAACGTTTCGAAAGGAACCTTGCCTTTCTTCATCAGGAGACAAAAGAGAAGAGAAACGACGTATTGATGGTTGCTAGGAGAAAGCAACAAGAAAGCTTTAAATGGTGCCCAAAGATGTGAAAGGGACGCCATTTTTGCCCCATGCTAGAGACAATGAATAGTAACAGCAAAGCATTACTCTCTGATGGTTCTGATAACAGGTAGCCATGATTCACTGAGGTTGTAACCTGTATCGCGGTACAGGTTGTATCGCAGCAATCGCGGTACAGGTTACAACCTCAGTGAATCATGGCTACCTGTTATCAGAACCATTAGAGAGTAATG